>NC_079486.1:3652207-3972028 GCF_026230105.1 Diorhabda sublineata
TCAGCAAAAGAACTTCCAAAAACATTTATCAACGGGAATAATTGAATTTTTAACCTAAACATTCTGTAGCATAAATAAAAACATATGTATTTGATTCAAATAAAAATATGACTGAGATACTATATGTCAGTAATGAAATAAATCTTTTTGGTAGATTTAAGGATGTCATAAACCGAACATTTTATTCCGTTTCCTTCAACAAATACTTTATCAGAAACGAATCCTTACGTTTCTTGCATATCAAAATAAATTTACTTAGAACTTAGTAGAATTTTTAATGAATGTTCAAAGCAAAAGATATTTCCTATCCAATTTTGGGTTATTACTTACAATATTTATTATTTATAAATCCTTAAGACTGAAACAATGTTTTTACGAGGATTACGATTAAGATTTACGAAATAATTTTGTATAGGACGTTATTGAATAAAACTTTTTACTTATTTTGTTAGCTTAGATATTTAACATTGCATGTAGAGTCAAGTCTTCGATGCTCTATCATTGAATGTGCCACCCCTATAATAATATAATATTCGGAAAGTGTGTTTTACTATGACTTGACGGAGAGGTGTTAGTGTTGAATATCTCGAACGCAGTATATTTGACAGCTCGAACGCAAGTACGAGGTTGCCGCGAAAAAAGGAAAAAGGAGAAGAACATTGACATCAATAAAAAACTGTAATTGCTAATAGTTCTGTTAATGATTTTTTAAAAAATTATTGTAAAAAATCTGTGCTATCAAATATATTAAATTTGTTACTTTTGAATACGGGAAATTCTCAAAATCTGCACGATCCCACAACATATGGTCCTTCGATGGTTGGATGGAGCCTGCACGTGGCTGGACACAAAATATTACTAAATATTCAACTACACACACCTACATCAAGATTCACTCAGGTCAGTGCCTTCCATTTTACCTATATTTCTAATTATTCATGAACAGTACTTCTACATGACACATATATTTTATTTTCCACATTACAATTGCAACGTTTGTAGTGGGTTTCACTTTAACATATCTTTCCTTTGAAAAACTGCGAGTGATCCTAATCATTACATATTTCTTATAATACTGAATCACAAAATTTGTTAGTTGAAATACTTATATAACTACTTACTTATTCGAAACATACATTCAACTTATTTCATACAATGTCTAATCAAAACAAAATTCAACGTACTTCAGCAAAAGGCTCTCTAACAAGATTCACTAAATACTCTCAAACTATAAAGGATGATGATGATATAGATTTACTTGATTTGGAACAACGCCTAACAAAGGCAGAAACCCTTTTTGAAGACTTTCACAATGCGCAACTTGCTATCGAATCTGAAGATCCTGATTTTGAAATAAATTATGACACAGTACACTCTCCTGTGAGAGAACAATTTGAAAATGAATTTTATAAAATAACTTCTGCTGTTAAGAGATTCATTATGTTACACGAAACACATGAACATACAAGTATACATGGAAATGACAGTAATTATCCACAACTAAATTTGCCCACATTTGATGGCTCTTTAGACCAATGGTTGTTTTTTAGAGATAGTTTCAAGTCAATCATTCATGATAACTCTACAATGACAAATGTACAAAAATTTCATTATTTGAGGCTATCTGTTCAAGGTACAGCTGCAGACAAAATCAAATTATTACAAATTTGTGAAGCAAACTATAACATAGCATGGAAGTTACTCTGTGATAGATTTGAAGATAAACAATCTTTGATAAAAAATCACATAAAAAGTTTATTTCAATTACCCACACTAACAAAAGAATCTCATGAAGGTCTCAATTTTATTCTTGACAGTGTAGAGAAAAACCTCAATGCTTTAAATGTTTTAGAGAGACCAACAGATCATTGGGATGATTTACTTGTATACTTAATTACTACAAAATTTGATCATATCACCCATCGAGCATGGGATTCACGCAATGATGCTACTAAAATACCCACATTGAAAGAATTATTAAAATTCATTGAGGAACGTTGTAGAGTCCTATCATCGTTAGATTGCAACTCAAATGATGAACCTAAACGTAACCTTAAGTTTAATACTAACAAACATTCAAAGTCATTTGTAACAACATCTACCAAACTCAACTGTAGTATGTGTAACAATAACCATAATTTATATAGTTGCCCTGAATTTACAAAACTATCTCCATCAGAGAAACTGATTACTGCAAAACGTTTACGCTTATGTATCAACTGGTTAGGTTCAAATCATCGAACCAAGGACTGCAAGTCTACAGGTTGTCATAAATGTGGAAAAATACACCACACATTACTCCATTTTCCAAATTCAAAGGAAAATGAGAACCAAATCCCTATTAATACGTCAGCAATTAATAGCCCTGGAACTTCTGATACAATTTCGGACTCTAGCAACACACAGATTAGCCTCACATCTACACCCTCCAAATCACCACAAATCTTACTTTCAACAGCCCTTGTTACTGTTTTTGATAGATTTGGAAATCCACATCAGTGCAGGGTATTGCTTGATAGTGGAAGTCAAGTAAACTTCATATCTGAAAAACTGTGCAACACTCTCCAACTGAATAAACAGCAAATTGACATTTTGGTCACAGGAATTAGTCAAATGTCCCACAATGTTCAATCATCATCTTTATTAAAATTCAGGTCAAATATCAACAACTTTTCAAAAACAATAAGCTGTATTGCATTACCCCAAATCACAGACCATCTGCCATCCTTACCACTTGAGCTGGCTAAACTTAATATTCCTGAAAAAATCACACTTGCCGATCCCAATTTTCATCATCCTGCACCTATTGATTTATTGATAGGAGCTGACACCTTTTGGGATCTTTTGAGCATAGATCAGATCAAACTGGGGAAGAATCTACCTACCTTACAAAAAACGAAATTAGGATGGATAGTTTCTGGTCCAATATTTACTAATACTCAAAGGTTTGTCACACATCATTGCACCCTCTCCACTAATATTCTAGAATCTCAACTCACAAAATTCTGGGAAATTGAGGAAGTTCCAAAGGCTTCACACCTTTCTTATGAAGAAAGGCTATGTGAGGAACTATATAAAAACACAACTACAAGACACAATGACGGACGCTTTATTGTTACCATACCTCTAAAAAACGAAACTTCTGTACTTCGTGACTCCAAAAACACTGCCATACGCCGTTTTTTAAATTTAGAGAAACGACTAGGTAAAAATCTTGACCTAAAGGCACAGTATCAAAATTTAATTGACGAATATATAAAACTTGGACACATGTCTCTTGCTAGTTCTCAAACTGACAATTCAGGCTTTTTTCTTCCACATCACTGTGTCTTGAAGGAAAGCTCGACCACAACCAAACTACGAGTTGTTTTTGATGACTCAGCAAAAACAACCTCTGGACTGTCACTCAATGACATCACTATGGTAGGTCCTAATATTCAAGACAACTTATTTCATATTCTTTTAAGGTTTAGAAAACATAATTACGTATTAAGTGCTGATATAACAAAAATGTATGGCCAGATTCTTGTGACAGAAAGACAAAGAAATCTACAAAAAAACCTCTGGCGATCTACATCTGATGAGGATATTAATACATATCAGTTGAATACTGTGACTTATGGCACAGAACCGGCTGCCTTTTTATCAATTAGATCACCTCACGAAGTAGCTTATCGTCATTTAAATGAATCACCTGACATCTGCAACATTATTCTACACGATTTCTATGTCGATGATCTTCTCACGGGAGCCAGTACAGTAGATGAAGCAAATAATATTAAGGTAAGGCTTTCTGAACTCTTACTTGAGTATGGTTTTCCTCTAAGGAAATGGAAGTCCAACATGAATACTTTCGTGCATGACGCAGAATCTGAGATTCTGCATATAGGTGATGAAGATCAAAATAAAACTCTAGGCCTACTCTGGAATCCTTCTGCTGGTTGTTTACAATTTTCCATCAACATCTCTAATTGTTCACCAAAAATTACAAAGAGACAAATACTATCCTCTACTGCACAAATATTTGATCCGCTTGGACTACTTTCTCCTGTCACAATTACAGCCAAAATAATCCTACAAGAACTCTGGAAATTAAAAATATCGTGGGACAAGTCTGTACCTAGTGACCTGCATACTACTTGGTCTAACTATTATTCTCGTTTACTCAATATCATCAGTCTAAAAATACCTAGACAAATTCTACTGTCTAATTGTATTACAAAACAGTTACATGGGTTCTGTGACGCATCACAAGCAGCATATTGTGCATGCATTTACATTCGCTGTAGCGATTCGTTAGGAAATTGCACTTCTAATTTATTGTGTTCCAAAACACGCATAGCACCACTCAAACTCATTACTATACCAAGACTTGAACTCTGTGGCGCTCTTCTGCTGGCAGAGTTAGTTGAAAAGGTAACATGTGATTTTCAGCCCAATGAGATTACCTATTGGACTGATTCGTCAATTTGTATAGCTTGGATAAATTCTTCCCCACATATTTTAAAAACCTTTGTCGCCAATCGCGTATCACAGATTCAGAATTTAGCTAAGGCTGAATTATGGAGACACGTGAATACCACGGACAATCCTGCTGATTTACTATCACGTGGAATTAATCCAACAGAACTAATAAATTCTAAATTTTGGTTTCACGGACCATCATGGTTAATAAAATCAACTACATGCTGGCCATCACACGACCTAACAATGGACAACACTATTATCATCCCAGAAGTCCGCACAAAGGTTTTATCCTTTGCTAGTTACATAAATGTGTTTGATACTTACATTATTTCTTGTATCAAACAATTTTCAAGTTTCATAACTTCAGCGTATCTTCGCGTATGTCTTACGATACACTCACAACGTTCGACCCAAAAATAAAAACTCCAAAAGACTTGGACCCTTGACAACTCATGAGCTTGACAACTCTTTGAATTTTTTGGTTCGTTCAGTGCAACGTCATCATTTCTCCGATGAGTACTATAAACTGCTCAACTCTGAGCCACTATACAAGGGAAGCAAACTTCTTACCATAAATCCCTTTTTTGACCATTCTGATTCCATAATACGGGTTTGCGGTCGCTTAGACAATTCTATTTTAACTCTGAAGGGAATATGGAATTCGGTAGGTCACTTAGAAACACGTTATGTGATTCCGACAATGCCACGTTTCGTAAAAAAAAGTCAAGTCTTCGATGCTCTGCCATTGAATGTGTCACCCCCATAATAATATAATATTAGGAAAGTGTGTTCCACTATGACTTGACGGAGAGGGGAAAATTCAAAGAGGCTCACTAATGACATTGGTTTTTCTCAACAAAACTAATCAAAAAGTGGAAGAGAATTGTTATTTGTCGAAATGGTGGAGGGAAGATGGAATTCGGTAGGTCATTTGGAAACGCCTTATGTGATTCCGACAATGGGACGTTTCGTAAAAAAAAGTCAAGTCTTGGTTCCTCTGCCATTGAATGTGTCACCCCCATAATAATATAATAATCGGAAAGTGTCTTTCACTATGACTTGTCAGAGAGGGGAAAATCCAAAGAGGCTCACTAATGACATTGTTTTTTCTCAACAAAACTAATCAAAAAGTGGAAGAGAATTGTTAGTTGTCGAAACGGTGAAGGGAATATGAAAGTCGATAGGTCATTTAGAAACACGTTATGTGATTCTGACAATGCCACGTTTCGTAAAAAAAAGTCAAATTTCGATGCTCTGCCATTGAAAGTGTCACCCCCATAATAATATAATATTCCGAAAGTGTGTTTCTATATGACTTGACGGAGAGGGGAAAATCCAAAAAGGCTCACTAATGACATTATTTTTTCTCAACAAAACTAATCAAAAAGTGGAAGAGAATTGTTAGTTGTCGAAACGGTGAAGGGAATATGAAAGTCGATAGGTCATTTAGAAACACGTTATGTGATTCTGACAATGCCACGTTTCGTAAAAACAAGTCAAATTTCGATGATCTGCCATTGAATGGGTCTCCCCCATAATAATATAATATTCGGAAAGTGTGTTTCTATATGACTTGACGGAGAGGGGAAAATCTATGAAAACTCACTAATGACATCGTTTTTTCTCAACAAAACTAATGAAAAAGTGAGAGGGAATTGTTCGTTGTCGAAACGGTGAAGGGAAGATGGAATTCGGTAGGACATTTAGGAACACGTTATGTGATTCCGACAATGCCACGTTTCGTAAAAAGAAGTCAAGTCTTCGATGATCTGCCATTGAATGGGTCTCCCCCATAATAATATAATATTCGGAAAGTGTGTTTCTATATGACTTGACGGAGAGGGAAAAATCCAAAAAGGCTCACTATTTTTTCTCAACAAAACTAATCAAAAAGTGGGAGAGAATTGTTATTTGCCGAAACGGTGAAGGAAAGATGGAATTCGGTAGGTCATTTAGAAACACGTTATGTGATTCCGACAATGCCACGTTTCGTAAAAAAAAGTCCAGTCTTCGATGCTCTGCCATTGAAAGTGTCACCCCCATAATAATATAATATTCGGAAAGTGTGTTTCACAATGACTTGACGGAGAGGGGAAAATCCATGAAGGCTCACAATTGACATTGTTTTTTCACAACAAAACTAATCAAAAAGTGGAAGAGAATTGTTAGTTGTCGAAACGGTGAAGTGAATATGGAATTCGGTAGGTCGTTTAGAAACACGTTATGTGATTCCGACAATGCCACGTTTCGTAAAAAAAAGTCAAGTCTTCGATGCTCTGCCATTGAAAGTGTCACCCCCATAATAATATAATATTCCGAAAGTGTGTTTCACTATGACTACACGGAGAGGGGAAAATCTATGAAAACTCACTAATGACATCGTTTTTTCTCAACAAAACTAATCAAAAAGTGAGGGAGAATTGTTAGGTAAGATGGAATTCGGTATGTCATTTAGAAACACGTTATGTGATTCCGACAATGCCACGTTTCGTAAAAAAAAGTCAAGTCTTCGATGCTCTGCCATTGAATGTGTCACCTCCATAATAATATAATATTCGGGAAGTGTGTTTCACTATGACTTGACGGAGAGGGGAAAATCCAAAAAGGCTCACTAATGACATTGTTTTTTCTCAAGAAAACTGATTAAAAAGTGAGAGAGAATTGTTAGTTGTCGAAACGGTAATGGGAATATGGAATTCGGTAGATCATTTAGAAACACGTTATGTGATTCCGACAATGCCACGTTTCGTAAAAAAAAGTCAAGTCTTCGATGCTCTGCCATTGAATGTGTCATCCCCATAATAATATAATATTCGGAAAGAGTGTTTCACTATGACTTGACGGAGAGGGAAAAATTCAAAAAGGCTCACTAATGACATTGTTTTTTCTCAACAAAACTAATCAAAAAGTTGGAGAGAATTGTTAGTTGTCGAAACGGTAATGGGAAGATGAAATTCGGTAGGTCATTTAGAAACACGTTATGTGATTCTGACAATGCCACGTTTCGTAAAAGGAGTCAAATTTCGATGCTCTGCCATTGAATGTGTCACCCCCATAATAATATAATATTCGGGAAGTATGTTTCACTATGACTTGACGGAGAGGGGAAAATCCAAAAAGGCTCACTAATGACATTATTTTTTCTCAACAAAACTAATCAAAAAGTGGTAGAGAATTGTTAGTTCTCGGAACGGTGAAGGGAAGATGGAATTCGGTAGGTCATTTGGAAACGCCTTATGTGATTCCGACAATGCCGTGTTTCGTAAAAAAAAGTCAAGTCTTCGATGCTCTTCCATTGAATGTGTCACCACCATAATGATATAATAATCGGAAAGTGTGTTTCACTATGACTTGACGGAGAGGGGAAAATCCATAAAGGCTCACAATTGACATTGTTTTTTCACAACAAAACTAATCAAAAAGTGGAAGAGAATTGTTAGTTGTCGAAACGGTGAAGTGAATATGGAATTCGGTAGGTCGATTAGAAACGCGTTATGTGATTCCGACAATGCCACGTTTCGTAAAAAAAAGTCGAGTCTTCGATTCTCTGCCATTGAAAGTGTCACCCCCATGATAATATAATAATCGGAAAGTGTGTTTCACTATGACTTGTCGGAGAGGGGAAAATCCAAAAAGGCTCACTAATGACATTGTTTTTTCTCAACAAAACTAATCAAAAAGTGGGTGAGAATTGTTAGTTGTCGAAACGGTGAAGGGAATATGGAATTCGGTAGGTCATTTAGAAACACGTTATGTGATTCCGAAAATGCCACGTTTCGTAAAACGAAGTCAAGCGTTCGATGCTCTGCCATTGAATGTGTCACCCCCATAATAATATAATATTCGGAAAGTGTGTTTCACTATGACTTGACGGAGAGGGGAAAATGCAAAAAGGCTCACTGAGGACATTATTTTCTCTCAACAAAACTAATCAAAAAGTGGAAGAGATTTGTTGTTTGTCGAAACGGTGAAGGGAATATGGAATTCGGTAGGTCATATAGAAACACGTTATGTGATTCCGACAATGCCGTGTTTCGTAGAAAAAAGTTAAGTCTTCGATGCTCTGCCATTGAATGTGCCATCCCCATAATAATATAATATTAGGAAAGTGTGTTCCACTATGAATTGACGGAGAGGGGAAAATCCAAAAAGGTTGACTAATGAGATTGGTTTTTCTCAACAAAACTAATCAAAAAGTGGAAGAGAATTGTTAGTTGTCGAAACGGTGAAGGGAATATGAAAGTCGATAGGTCATTTAGAAACACGTTATGTGATTCTGACAATGCCACGTTTCGTAAAAAAAAGTCAAATTTCGATGCTCTGCCATTGAAAGTGTCACCCCCATAATAATATAATATTCCGAAAGTGTGTTTCTATATGACTTGACGGAGAGGGGAAAATCCAAAAAGGCTCACTAATGACATCGTTTTTACTCAACAAAACTAATGAAAAAGTGAGAGAGAATTGTTTGTTGTCGAAACGGTGAAGGGAAGATGGAATTCGGTAGGACATTTAGGAACACGTTATGTGATTCCGACAATGCCACGCTTCGTAAAAAAAAGTCAAATATCGATAGTGTGCCATTGAATGTGTCACCCCCATAATAATATAATATTCGGAAAGTGTGTTTCACTATGACTTGACGGAGAGGAGAAAATCCAAAAAGGCTCACTATTTTTTCTCAACAAAACTAATCAAAAAGTGGAAGAGAATTGTTATTTGCCGAAACGGTGAAGGAAAGATGGAATTCGGTAGGTCATTTAGAAACACGTTTTGTGATTCCGACAATGCCACGTTTCGTAAAAAAAAGGCAAGTTTTCGATGCTCTGCCATTGAAAGTGTCACCCCCATAATAATATAATATTCCGAAAGTGTGTTTCACTATGTCTTGACGGAGAGGGGAAAATCTATAAAGACTCACTAATGACATCGTTTTTTCTCAACAAAACTAATAAAAAAAAGAGAGAGAATTGTTAGGTAAGATGGAATTCGGTAGGTCATTTGGAAACGCCTTATGTGATTCCGACAATGGCACGTTTCGTAAAAGAAAGTCGAGTCTTCGATTCTCTGCCATTGAATGTGTCACCCCCATAATAATATAATAATCGGAAAGTGTGTTTCACTATGACTTGACGGAGAGGGGAAAATCCATAAAGGCTCACTAATGACATTGTTTTTTCTCAACAAAACTAATCAAAAAGTGGAAGAGAATTGTTAGTTGTGGAAACGGTGAAGGGAATATGGAATTTGGTGGGTCATTTAGAAACACGTTATGTGATTCCGACAATGCCACGTTTCGTAAAAAAAAGTCAAGTCTTCGATGCTCTGCCATTGAATGTGTCACCCCCATAATAATATAATATTAGGAAAGTGTGTTTCACTATGACTTGACGGAGAGGGGAAAATCCAAAAAGGCTCACTAGTGACATTGTTTTTTCTCAACAGAACTAATCAAAAACTGGTAGAGAATTGTTAGTTCTTGAAACGGTGAAGGGAAGATGGAATTCGGTAGGTCATTTGGAAACACGTTATGTGATTCCGACAATGCCACGTTTCGTAAAAAAAAGTCAAGTCCTCGATGCTTTGCCATTGAATGTGTCACCCCCATAATAATATAATATTAGGAAAGTGTGTTTCACTATGACTTGACGGAGAGGGGAAAATCCAAAAAGGCACACTAGTGACATTGTTTTTTCTCAACAAAACTAATCAAAAAGTGGGAGAGAATTGTTAGTTGTCGAAACGGTGAAGGGAAGATGGAATTCGGTAGGTCGTTTAGAAACGCGTTATGTGATTCCAAATATGCCACGTTTCGTGAAAAAAAGTCAAGTCTTCGATTCTCTGCCATAATATAATATTCGGAAAGTGTGTTTCACTATGACTTGACGGAGAGGGGAAAATCCAAAAAGGCTCACTAATGACATTATTTCTTCTCAACAAAACTAATCAAAGAGTGGAAGAAAATTGTTAGTTGTCGAAACGGTGAAGGGAATATGGAATTCGGTAGATCATTTAGAAACACGTTATGTGATTCCGACAATGCCACGTTTCGTAAAAAAAAGTCAAGTCTTCGATGCTCTGCCATTGAATGTGTCACCCCCATAATAATATAATAATCGGAAAGTGTGTTTCACTATGACTTGACGGAGAGGGGGAAATCCATAAAGGCTCACTAATGACATTGTTTTTTCTCAACAAAACTAATCAAAAAGTGGAAGAGAATTGTTAGTTGTCGAAACGGTGAAGGGAATATGGAATTCAGTAGGTCATTTAGAAACACGTTATGTGATTCCGACAATGCCACGTTTCGTAACAAAAAGTCAAGGCTTCGATGCTCTGCCATTGAATGTGTCACCCCCGTAATAATGTAATATTAGGAAAGTGTGTTTCACTATGACTTGACGGAGAGGGGAAAATCCAAAAAGACTCACTAGTGACATTGTTTTTTCTCAACAAAACTAATCAAAAAGTGGTAGAGAATTGTCAGTTGTCGAAACGGTGAAGGGAATATGGAATTCGGTAGGTCGTTTAGAAACGCGTTATGTGATTCCAAATATGCCACGTTTCGTAAAAAAAGTCAAGTCTTCGATTCTCTGCCATTGAATGTGTCACTCTCATAATAATATAATATTCGGAAAGTGTGATTCACTATGACTTGACGGAGAGGGGAAAATCCAAAAAGGCTCACTAATGACATTATTTTTTCCTAACAAAACTAATCAAAAAGTGGGAGAGAATTGTTATTTGTCGAAACCGTGAAGGGAAGATGAAATTCGGTAGGTCGTTTAGAAACGCGTTATGTGATTCTAACAATGCCACGTTTCGTGAAAAAAAGTAAAGTCTTCGATGCTCTGCCATTGGAAGTGTCACCCCCATAATAATATAATATTCGGAAAGTGTGTTTCTATATGACTTGACGGAGAGGGGAAAATCCAAAAAGGCTCACCAATGACATTATTTTTTCTCAACAAAACTAATCAAAAAGTGGAAGAGAATTGTTAGTTGTCGAAACGGTGGAGGGAATATGAAATTCGATAGGTCATTTAGAAACACGTTATGTGATTCCGACAATGCCACGTTTCGTATAAAAAAGTCAAGTCTTCGATGCTCTGCCATTGAATGTGTCACCCCCATAATAATATAATATTAGGAAAGTGTGTATCACTATGACTTGACGGAGAGGGGAAAATCCAAAAAGGTTCACTAGTGACATTGTTTTATCTCAACAAAACTAATCAAAAAGTGGTAGAGAATTGTTAGTTCTCGAAACGGTGAAGGGGAGATGGAATTCGGTAGGTCATTTGGAAACGCCTTTTTTGATTCCAACAATGCCACGTTTCGTAAAAAATGGTCAAGTCTTCGATTCTCTGCCATTGAATGTGTCACGCCCATAATAATATAATATTCGGAAAGTGTGTTTCACTATGACTTGTCGGAGAGGGGAAAATCCAAAGAGACTAACTAGTGACATTGTTTTTTCTCAACAAAACTAATCAAAAAGTGGAAGAGAATTGTTAGTTGTCGAAACGGTGAAGGGAATATGAAAGTCGATAGGTCATTTAGAAACACGTTATGTGATTCTGACAATGCCACGTTTCGTAAAAAAAAGTCAAATTTCGATGCTCTGCCATTGAAAGTGTCACCCCCATAATAATATAATATTCCGAAAGTGTGTTTCTATATGACTTGACGGAGAGGGGAAGATCCAAAAAGGCTCACTAATGACATTAGTTTTTCTCAACAAAACTAATCAAAAAGTGAGAGAGAATTGTTAGGTAAGATGGAATTCGGTAGGTCATTTGGAAACGCCTTATGTGATTCCGACAATGGCACGTTTCGTAAAAGAAAGTCGAGTCTTCGATTCTCTGCCATTGAATGTGTCACCCCCATGATAATATAATATTAGGAAAGTGTGTTTCACTATGACTTGACGGAGAGGGGAAAATCCAAAAAGGCTCACTAGTGACATTGTTTTTTCTCAACAAAACTAATCAAAAACTGGTAGATAATTGTTAGTTCTTGAAACGGTGAAGGGAAGATGGAATTCGGTAGGTCATTTGGAAACACGTTATGTGATTCCGACAATGCCACGTTTCGTAAAAAAAAGTGAAGTCTTCGATGCTCTGCCATTGAATGTGTCACCCCCATAATAATATAATATTAGGAAAGTGTGTTTCACTATGACTTGACGGAGAGGGGAAAATCCAAAAAGGCACACTAGTGACATTGTTTTTTCTCAACAAAACTAATCAAAAAGTGGGAGAGAATTGTTAGTTGTCGAAACGGTGAAGGGAAGATGGAATTCGGTAGGACGTTTAGAAACGCGTTATGTGATTCCAAATATGCCACGTTTCGTGAAAAAAAGTCAAGTCTTCGATTCTCTGCCATAATATAATATTCGGAAAGTGTGTTTCACTATGACTTGACGGAGAGGGGAAAATCCAAAAAGGCTCACTAATGACATTATTTTTTCCTAACAAAACTAATCAAAAAGTAGACGAGAATTGTTAGTTGTCGGAACGGTGAAGGGAATATGGAATTCGGTAGGTCATTTGGAAACGCCTTATGTGATTCCGACAATGCCACGTTTCGTAAAAAAAAGTCAAGTCTTCGATGCTCTGCCTTTGAATGTGTCACCCCCATAATAATATAATAATCGGAAAGTGTGTTTCACTATGACTTGACGGTGAGGGGGAAATCCATAAAGGCTCACTAATGACATTGTTTTTTCTCAACAAAACTAATCAAAAAGTGGAAGAGAATTGTTAGTTGTCGAAACGGTGAAGGGAATATGGAATTCAGTAGGTCATTTAGAAACACGTTATGTGATTCCGACAATGCCACGTTTCGTAAAAAAAAGTGAAGTCTTCGATGCTCTGCCTTTGAATGTGTCACCCCCATAATAATATAATAATCGGAAAGTGTGTTTCACTATGACTTGACGGTGAGGGGGAAATCCATAAAGGCTCACTAATGACATTGTTTTTTCTCAACAAAACTAATCAAAAAGTGGAAGAGAATTGTTAGTTGTCGAAACGGTGAAGGGAATATGGAATTCAGTAGGTCATTTAGAAACACGTTATGTGATTCCGACAATGCCACGTTTCGTAAAAAAAAGTCAAGTCTTCGATGCTCTGCCATTGAATGTGTCACCCCCATAATAATGTAATATTAGGAAAGTGTGTTTCACTATGACTTGACGGAGAGGGGAAAATCCAAAAAGGCTCACCAATGACATTATTTTTTCTCAACAAAACTAATCAAAAAGTGGAAGAGAATTGTTAGTTGTCGAAACGGTGGAGGGAATATGAAATTCGATAGGTCATTTAGAAACACGTTATGTGATTCCGACAATGCCACGTTTCGTAAAAAAAAGTCAAGTCTTCGATGCTCTGCCATTGAATGTGTCACCCCCATAATAATATAATATTAGGAAAGTGTGTTTCACTATGACTTGACGGAGAGGGGAAAATCCAAAAAGGTTCACTAGTGACATTGTTTTATCTCAACAAAACTAATCAAAAAGTGGTAGAGAATTGTTAGTTCTCGAAACGGTGAAGGGGAGATGGAATTCGGTAGGTCATTTGGAAACGCCTTTTTTGATTCCAACAATGCCACGTTTCGTAAAAAATGGTCAAGTCTTCGATTCTCTGCCATTGAATGTGTCACGCCCATAATAATATAATATTCGGAAAGTGTGTTTCACTATGACTTGACGGAGAGGGGAAAATCCAAAAAGGTTCACTAGTGACATTGTTTTATCTCAACAAAACTAATCAAAAAGTGGTAGAGAATTGTTAGTTCTCGAAACGGTGAAGGGGAGATGGAATTCGGTAGGTCATTTGGAAACGCCTTTTTTGATTCCAACAATGCCACGTTTCGTAAAAAATGGTCAAGTCTTCGATTCTCTGCCATTGAATGTGTCACGCCCATAATAATATAATATTCGGAAAGTGTGTTTCACTATGACTTGTCGGAGAGAGGAAAATCCAAAGAGGCTAACTAGTGACATTGTTTTTTCTCAACAAAACTAATCAAAAAGTGGAAGAGAATTGTTAGTTGTCGAAACGGTGAAGGGAATATGAAAGTCTATAGGTCATTTAGAAACACGTTATGTGATTCTGACAATGCCACGTTTCGTAAAAAAAAGTCAAATTTCGATGCTCTGCCATTGAATGTGTCACCCCCATAATAATATAATATTCGGAAAGTGTGTTTCACTATGACTTGACGTGGAGGGGAAAATCCAAAAAGGCTCACTAATGACATTATTTTTTCTCAAGAAAACTAATCAAAAAGTGGGGGAGAATTGTTAGTTGTCGAAACGGTAATGGGAAGATGGAATTCGGTAGAACATTTAGAAAAACGTTATGTGATTCTGACAATGCCACGTTTCGTAAAATAAAGGCAAGTCATCGATGCTCTGCCATTGAATGTGTCACCCCCATAATAATATAATAATCGGAAAGTGTGTTTCACTATGACTTGTCGGAGAGGGGAAAATCCAAAGAGGCTCACTAATGACTTTGTTTTTTCTCAACAAAACTAATCAATAAGTGGAAGAGAATTGTTATTAGTCGAAATGGTGAAGGGAATATGGAATTCGGTAGGTCATTTGGAAACGCCTTATGTGATTCCGAAAATGGCACGTTTCGTGAAAGAAAGTCGAGTCTTCGATTCTCTGCCATTGAATGTGTCACCCCCATAATAATATAATATTCCGAAAGTGTGTTTCTATATGACTTGACGGAGAGGGGAAAATCCAAAAAGGCTCACTAATGACATTATTTTTTCTCAACAAAACTAATCAAAAAGTGGAAGAGGATTGTTAGTTTTCGAAACGGTGAATGGAATATGGAAGTCGATAGGTCATTTAGAAACATTTTATGTGATTCTGACAATGCCACGTTTCGTAAAAAAAAAGTCAAATTTCGATTCTCTGCCATTGAATGTGTCACCACCATAATAATATAATATTCGGAAAGTGTGTTTCAATATGATTTGACGGAGACGGGAAAATCCAAAAAAGCTCACTAATGACATTGTTTTTTCTCAACAAAACTAATCAAAAAGTGGGAGAGAATTGTTAATTGTCGAAACGGTGAAGGGAAGATGGAATTCGGTAGGTCATTTAGAAACACGTTATGTGAATCTGACAATGCCACGTTTCGTAAAAAAAAGTCAAATATTCGATGCTCTGCCATTGAATTTGTCACCCCCATAATAATATAATATTCGGAAAGTATGTTTCACTATGACTTGACGGAGAGGGAAAATCCAAAAAGGCTCATTAATGACATTGTTTTTTCTCAACAAAACTTATCAAAAAGTGGAAGAGAATTGTTATTTGTCGAAACGGTGAAGGGAATATGTAATTCGGTAGGTCATTTAGAAACACGTTATGTGATTCCGACAATGCCACGTTTCGTAGAAAAAAGTAAAGTCTTCGATGCTCTGCCATTGAATGTGTCACCCCCATAATAATATAATATTAGGAAAGTGTGTTTCACTATGACTTGACGGAGAGGGGAAAATCCAAAAAGGCTCACTAGTGACATTGTTTTTTCTCAACAAAACTAATCAAAAACTGGTAGAGAATTGTTAGTTCTTGAAACGGTGAAGGGAAGATGGAATTCGGTAGGTCATTTGGAAACACGTTATGTGATTCCGACAATGCCACGATTCGTAAAAAAAAGTCAAATTTCGATGCTCTGCCATTGAAAGTGTCACCCCCATAATAATACAAGATTCCGAAAGTGTGTTTCACTATGACTTGACGGAGAGGGGGAAATCCAAAAAGGCTCACTAATGAAATTATTTTTTCTCAACAAAACTAATCAAAAAGTGGAAGAGAATTGTTAGTTTTCGAAACGGTGAATGGAATATGGAAGTCGATAGGTCATTTAGAAACACGTTATGTGATTCTGACAATGCCACGTTTCGTAAAAAAAGTCAAATTTTGATGCTCTGCCATTGAAAGTGTCACCCCCATAATAATACAATATTCCGAAAGTGTGTTTCACTATGACTTGACGGAGAGGGGGAAATCCAAAAAGGCTCACTAATGAAATTATTTTTTCTCAACAAAACTAATCAAAAAGTGAGAGAGAATTGTTAGGTAAGATGGAATTCGGTAGGTCATTTGGAAACGCCTTATGTGATTCCGAAAATGGCACGTTTCGTGAAAGAAAGTCGAGTCTTCGATTCTCTGCCATTGAATGTGTCACCCCCATAATAATATAATATTCGGAAAGTGTGTTTCACTATGACTTGACGGAGAGGAGAAAATCCAAAAAGGTTCACTAGTGACATTGTTTTATCTCAACAAAACTAATCAAAAAGTGGTGGAGAATTGTTAGTTCTCGAAACGGTGAAAGGAAGATGGAATTCGGTAGGTCATTTGGAAACGGCTTTTTTGATTCCAACAATGCCACGTTTCGTAAAAAATGGTCAACTCTTCGATTCTCTGCCATTGAATGTGTCACGCCCATAATAATATAATATTCGGAAATTGTGTTTCACTATGACTTGACGGAGAGGGGAAAATCCAAAAAGGCTCACTAATGACATAATTTTTTCCCAACAAAACTAATCAAAAAGTGGGAGAGAATTGTTAATTGTTGAAACGGTGAAGAGAAGATGGAATTCGGTAGCTCATTTGGAAATGCCTTATGTGATACCGACAATGCCACGTTTCGTAAAAAAAAGTCAAGTTTTCGATTCTCTGCCATTGAATGTGTCACCCCCATAATAATATAATATGCGGAATTTGTGTTTCACTATGACCTGACAGAGAGAGGAAAATCCAAAAAGGTTCACTAATGACATTATTTTTTCTCAACAAAACTAATCAAAAAGTGGAAGAGAATTGTTATTTGTCGAAACGGTGAAGGGAATATGTAATTCGGTAGGTCATTTAGAAACACGTTATGTGATTCCGACAATGTCACGTTTCGTAAAACGAAGTCAAGCGTTCGATGCTCTGCCATTGAATGTGTCACCCCCATAATAATATAATATTCGGAAAGTGTGTTTCACTATGACTTGATGGAGAGGGGAAAATCCAAAAATGCTCACTAATGAGATTGTTTTTTCTCAACAGAACTAATCAAAAAGTGGGAGAGAATTGTTAGTTGTTGAAACGGTGAAGGAAATATGGAATTCGGTAGGTCATTTAGAAACACGTTATGAGATTCTGACAATGCCACGTTTCGTAAAAAAAAGTCAAGTCTTCGATGCTATGCCATTGAATATGTCACCTCCATAATAATATAATAATCGGAAAGTGTGTTTCACTATGACTTGACGGAGACGGGAAAATCCAAAAATGCTCACTAATGAAATTGTTTTTCCTCAACAAAACTAATGAAAAAGTGGGAGAGAATTGTTAGTTGTCGAGACGGTGAAGGGAAGATGGAATTCGGTAGGTCATTTAGAAACACGTTATGTGATTCTGACAATGCCACATTTCGAAAAAAAATCAAGGCTTTGATGCTCTGCCATTGAATGTGTCACCCCCATAATAATATAATAATCGGAAAGTGTGTTTTACTATAACTTGACGGAGAGGGGAAAATCCAAAAAGGCTCACTAATGACATTGTTTTTTCTCAACAGAACTAATCAAAAAGTGGGAGAGATTGTTAGTTGTTGAAACAATGAAGGAAATATGGAATTCGGTAGGTCATTTAGAAACATGTTATGTGATTCTGACAATTCCACGTTTCGTGAAAAAAAGTCAAATCTTCGATGCTCTGCCATTGAATATATCACCCCCATTAAAACATTATAATCGAAAAGTGTGTTTCACTATGACTTGATGGAGAGGGGAAAATCCAAAAAGGCTCACTAATGAGATTGTTTTTTCTCAACAAAACTAATCAAAAAGTGGAAGAGAATTGTTAGTTGTTGAAACGGTAAAGGAAATATGGAATTCGGTAGGTCATTTAGAAACACGTTATGTGATTCTGACAATGCCACGTTTCGTAAAAAAAGTCAAGTCTTCGATGTTCTGCCATTGAATGTGTCACCCCCATAATAATATAATATTCGGAAAGTGTGTTTCACTATGTCTTGATGGAGAGGGGAAAATCCAAAAAGGCTCACTAATGAGATTGTTTTTTCTCAACAAAATTAATCAAAAAGTGGGAGAGAATTGTTATTTGTTGGAACGGTGAAGGAAATATGGAATTCGGTAGGTCATTTAGAAACACGTTATGTGATTCCGACAATGTCACGTTTCGTAAAACGAAGTCAAGCGTTCGATGCTCTGCCATTGAATGTGTCACCCCCATAATAATATAATATTCGGAAAGTGTGTTTCACTATGACCTGACGGAGAGGGGAAAATCCAAAAAGGCTCACTAATGACATTGTTTTTTCTCAACAAAACTAATCAAAAAGTGGAAGAGAATTGTTAGTTGTTGAAACGGTGAAGGAAATATGGAATTCGGTAGGTCATTTAGAAACACGTTATGTGATTCCGACAATGCCACGTTTCGTAGAAAAAAGTCAAGTCTTCGATGCTCTGCCATTGAATGTGTCACCCCCATAATAATATAATATTCGGAAATTGTGTTTAAATATGACTTGAGGAAGAGGGAAAAATCCAAAAAGGCTCACTAATGACATTGTTTTTTCTCAACAGAACTAATCAAAAAGTGGGAGAGAATTGTTAGTTGTTGAAACGGTGAAGGAAATATGGAATTCGGTAGGTCATTTAGAAACACGTTATGAGATTCTGACAATGCCACGTTTCGTAAAAAAAAGTCAAGTCTTCGATGCTATGCCATTGAATATGTCACCTCCATAATAATATAATATTCGGAAAGTGTGTTTCACTATGACCTGACGGAGAGGGGAAAATCCAAAAAGGCTCACTAATGACATTGTTTTTTCTCAACAAAACTAAGCAAAAAGAGGAAAAGAATTGTTAGTTGTCGAAACGGTGAAGGGAATAAGGAATTCGGTAGGTCATTTAGAAACACGTTATGTGATTCCGACAATGCCACGTTACGTAAAAAAAATCAAGTCTTCGATTCTCTGCCATTGAATGTGTCACCCCCATAATAATATAATATTCGGAAAGTGTGTTTCACTATGACTTGACGGAGAGGGGAAAATCCAAAAAGTCTCACTAATGATATTGTTTTCTCTCAGTAAAACTAATCAAAAAGTGGAAGAGAATTGTTAGTTGTCGAAACGGTGAAGGGAAGATGGAATTCGGTAGGTCATTTAGAAACACGTTATGTGATTCCGACAATGCCACGTTTCGTAAAAAAAATCAAGTCTTCGATGCTCTGCCATTGAATGTGTCACCCCCATAATAATATAATATTCGGAAAGTGTGTTTCACTATGACTTGATGGAGAGGGGAAAATCCAAAAAGGCTCACTAATGAGATTGTTTTTTCTCAACAAAACTAATCAAAAAGTGGAAGAAATTGGTAATTGTCGAAACGGTGAAGGGAATATGGAATTCGGTAGGTCATTTAGAAACACGATATGTGATTCCGACAATGCCACGTTTCGTAAAAAAAAGTCAAGTCTTCGATTCTGTGCCATTGAATGTGTCACCCCCATAATAATATAATATTCGAAAAGTGTGTTTCACTATGACTTGACGGAGACTTGAAAATCCAAAAAGGCTCCCTAATGACATTGTTTTTTCTCAACAAAACTAATCAAAAAGTGGAAGTGAATTGTTAGTTGTCGAAACGGTGAAGGGAATATGGAATTCGGTAGGTCATTTAGAAACACGTTATGTGATTCCGACAATGCCACGTTTCGTAAAAAAAGTCAAGTCTTCGATGCTCTGCCATTGAATGAGTCACCCTCATAATAATATAATATTCGGAAAGTGTGTTTCACTATGACTTGACGGAGACTTGAAAATCCAAAAAGGCTCACTAATGACATTATTTTTTTCTCACCAAAACTAATCAAAAAGTGGAAGTGAATTGTTATTTGTCGAAACGGTGGAGGGAATATGGAATTCGGTTGGTCATTTAGAAAAACGTTATGCGACTCCGACAATGCCACGTTTCGTAAAAAAAAGTCAAGTTTTCGATGCTCTGCCATTGAATGTGTCACCCCCATAATAATATAATATTCGGAAAGTGTGTTTCACTATGACCTGACGGGGAGGGGAAAATCCAAAAAGGCTCACTAATGACATTATTTTTTCTCAACAAAACTATTCAAAAAGTGGAAGAGAATTGTTATATATCGAAACGGTGAAGGGAATATGGAATTCGGTAGGTCATTTGGAAACGCCTCATGTGATTCCGACAATGCCAAGTTTCGTAAAAAAAAGTCAAGTCTCCGATGCTCTGCCATTGAATGTGTCACCCCCATAATAATATAATATTTGGAAAGTGTGTTTCACTATGACTTGACGGAGAGGGAAAATCCAAAAAGGCTCAATAATGACATTGTTTTTTCTCAACAAAACTAATCAAAAAGTGGGAGAGAATTGTTAATTGTCGAAACGGTGAAGGGAAGATGGAATGCGGTAGCTCATTTGGAAATGCCTTATGTGATTCCGACAATGCCACGTTTCGTGAAAAAAAGTCAAGTTTTCGATTCTCTGCAATTAAATGTGTCACCCCCATAATAATATAATATTCGGAAATTGTGTTTCACTATGACTTGACGGAGACGGGAAAATCCAAAAAGGCTCACTAATGACATTGTTTTCTCTCAACAAAACTAATCAGAAAGTGGAAGAGAATTGTTAGTTGTCGAAACGGTGAAGGGAAGATGGAATTCGGTAGGTCATTTAGAAACACGTTATGTGATTCTGACAATGCCACGTTTCGCAAAAAAAAATCAAGTCTTCGATGCTTTGCCATTGAATGTGTAACCCCCATAATAATATAATATTCGGAAAATATATTTCACTATGACTTGATGGAGAGGGGAAAATACAAAAAGGCTCACTAATGAGATTGTTTTTCCTCAACAAAACTAATCAAAAAGTGGGAGAAAATTGTTAGTTGTCGAAACGGTGAAGGGAATATGGAATTCGGTAGGTCATTTAGAAACACGTTATGTGATTCTGACAATGACACGTTTCGTAAAGAAAAGTCAAGTCTTCGATGCTCTGCCATTGAATGAGTCACCCTCATAATAATATAATATTCGGAAAATGTGTTCCACTATGACTTGACGGAGACGGGAAAATCCAAAAAGGCTCACTAATGACATTTTTACCTAACAAAACTAATCAAAAAGTGGATAAGAATTGTTAGTTGTCGAAACGGTGAAGGGAATATGGAATTCGGTAGGTCATTTGGAAACGCATCATGTGATTCCGACAATGCCACGTTTCGCAAAAAAAAATCAAGTCTTCGATGCTTTGCCATTGAATGTGTCACCCCCATAATAATATAATATTCGGAAAGTGTATTTCACTATGACTTGATGGAGAGGGGAAAATACAAAAAGGCTCACTAATGAGATTGTTTTTCCTCAACAAAACTAATCAAAAAGTGGGAGAAAATTGTTAGTTGTCGAAAAGGTGAAGGGAATATGGAATTCGGTAGGTCATTTAGAAACACGTTATGTGATTCTGACAATGACACGTTTCGTGAAAAAAAGTCAAGTCTTCGATGCTCTGCCATTGAATGTGTCACCCCCATAATAATATAATATTCGGAAAGTGTGTTTCACTATGACTTGACGGAGAGGGAAAATCCAAAAAGGCTTAATAATGACATTGTTTTTTCTCAACAAAACTAATCAAAAAGTGGGAGAGAATTGTTAATTGTCGAAACGGTGAAGGGAAGATGGAATGCGGTAGCTCATTTGGAAATGCCTTATGTGATTCCGACAATGCCACGTTTCGTGAAAAAAAGTCAAGTTTTCGATTCTCTGCCATTAAATGTGTCACCCCCATAATAATATAATATTCGGAAATTGTGTTTCACTATGACTTGACGGAGACGGGAAAATCCAAAAAGGCTCACTAATGACATTGTTTTCTCTCAACAAAACTAATCAGAAAGTGGAAGAGAATTGTTAGTTGTCGAAACGGTGAAGGGAAGATGGAATTCGGTAGGTCATTTAGAAACACATTATGTGATTCTGACAATGCCACGTTTCGCAAAAAAAATCAAGTCTTCGATGCTTTGCCATTGAATGTGTCACCCCCATAATAATATAATATTCGGAAAGTGTATTTCACTATGACTTGATGGAGAGGGGAAAATACAAAAAGGCTCACTAATGAGATTGTTTTTCCTCAACAAAACTAATCAAAAAGTGGGAGAAAATTGTTAGTTGTCGAAACGGTGAAGGGAATATGGAATTCGGTAGGTCATTTAGAAACACGTTATGTGATTCTGACAATGACACGTTTCGTAAAGAAAAGTCAAGTCTTCGATGCTCTGCCATTGAATGTGTCACCCCCATAATAATATAATATTCGGAAAATGTGTTCCACTATGACTTGACGGAGACGGGAAAATCCAAAAAGGCTCACTAATGACATTTTTACCTAACAAAACTAATCAAAAAGTGGATAAGAATTGTTAGTTGTCGAAACGGTGAAGGGAATATGGAATTCGGTAGGTCATTTGGAAACGCATCATGTGATTCCGACAATGCCACGTTTCGCAAAAAAAAATCAAGTCTTCGATGCTTTGCCATTGAATGTGTCACCCCCATAATAATATAATATTCGGAAAGTGTATTTCACTATGACTTGATGGAGAGGGGAAAATACAAAAAGGCTCACTAATGAGATTGTTTTTCCTCAACAAAACTAATCAAAAAGTGGGAGAAAATTGTTAGTTGTCGAAAAGGTGAAGGGAATATGGAATTCGGTAGGTCATTTAGAAACACGTTATGTGATTCTGACAATGACACGTTTCGTGAAAAAAAGTCAAGTCTTCGATGCTCTGCCATTGAATGTGTCACCCCCATAATAATATAATATTCGGAAAGTGTGTTTCACTATGACTTGACGGAGAGGGGAAATCCAAAAAGGCTTAATAATGACATTGTTTTTTCTCAACAAATCTAATCAAAAAGTGGGAGAGAATTGTTAATTGTCGAAACGGTGAAGGGAAGATGGAATGCGGTAGCTCATTTGGAAATGCCTTATGTGATTCCGACAATGCCACGTTTCGTAAAAAAAAGTCAAGTTTTCGATTCTCTGCCATTAAATGTGTCACCCCCATAATAATATAATATTCGGAAATTGTATTTCACTATGACTTGACGGAGACGGGAAAATCCAAAAAGGCTCACTAATAACATTATTTTTTCTCAACAAAACTAATCAAAAAGTGGAAAAGAATTGTTAGTTGTCGAAACGGTGGAGGGAATATGTAATTCGGTAGGTCATTTAGAAACACGTTATGTGATTCCGACAATGCCACGTTTCGTAAAAAAAAGTCAAGTCTTCGATTCTGTGCCATTGAATGTGTCACCCCCATAATAATATAATATTCGGAAAGTGTGTTTCACTATGAATTGACGGAGACGTGAAAATCCAAAAAGGCTCACTAATGACATTATTTTTTTCTCACCAAAACTAATCAAAAAGTGGAAGTGAATTGTTAGTTGTCGAAACGGTGAAGGGAATATGGAATTCGGTAGGTCATTTAGAAACACGTTATGTGATTCCGACAATGCCACGTTTCGTAAAAAAAGTCAAGTCTTCGATGCTCTGCCATTGAATGAGTCACCCTCATAATAATATAATATTCGGAAAGTGTGTTTCACTATGACCTGACGGAGAGGGGAAAATCCAAAAAGGCTCACTAATCACATTATTTTTTTCTCACCAAAACTAATCAAAAAGTGGAAGAGAATTGTTATTTGTCGAAACGGTGAAGGGAATATGGAATTCGGTAGGTCATTTAGAAAAACGTTATGTGATTCCGACAATGCCACGTTTCGTAAAAAAAGTCAAGTCTTCGATGCTCTGCCATTAAATGTGTCACCCCCATAATAATATAATATTCGGAAAGTGTGTTTGACTATGACTTGACGGAGAGGGAAAATCCGAAAAGGCTCACTAATGACATTTTTTTTTCTCAACAGAACTAATCAAAAAGTGGAAGAGAATTGTTAGTTGTCGAAACGGTGAAGGGAAGATGGAATTCGGTAGGTCATTTAGAAACACGTTATGTGATTCTGACAATGCCACGTTTCGCAAAAAAAAAGTCAAATCTTCGATGCTCTGCCATTGAATGTGTCACCCCCATAATAATATAATATTCGGAAAGTGTATTTCACTATGACTTGATGGAGAGGGGAAAATACAAAAAGGCTCACTAATGAGATTGTTTTTCCTCAACAAAACTAATCAAAAAGTGGGAGAAAATTGTTAGTTGTCGAAACGGTGAAGGGAATATGGAATTCGGTAGGTCATTTAGAAACACGTTATGTGATTCTGACAATGACACGTTTCGTAAAGAAAAGTCAAGTCTTCGATGCTCTGCCATTGAATGTGTCAACCCTATAATAATATAATATTCGGAAAGTGTGTTTCACTATGACTTGACGGAGAAGGGAAAATCCAAAAAGGCTCTCTAATGACATACTTTTTTCTCAACAAAACTAATCAAAAAGTGGAAGAGAATTGTTAGTTGTCGAAACTGTGAAGGGAAGATGGAATTCGGTAGGTCATTTAGAATCACGTTATGTGATTCTGACAATGACACGTTTCGTAAAGAAAAGTCAAGTCTTCGATGCTCTGCCATTGAATGTGTCAACACCATAATAATATAATATTCGGAAAGTGTGTTTCACTATGACTTGACGGAGAGGGGAAAATCCAAAAAGGCTCTCTAATGACATACTTTTTTCTCAACAAAACTAATCAAAAAGTGGAAGAGAATTGTTAGTTGTCGAAACGGTGAAGGGAATATGGAATTCGGTAGGTCATTTAGAAACACGTTATGTGATTCTGACAATGACACGTTTCGTAAAGAAAAGTCAAATCTTCGATGCTCTGCCATTGAATGTGTCAACCCCATAATACTATAATATTCGGAAAGTGTGTTTCACTATGACCTGAAGGAGAGGGGAAAATCCAAAAAGGCTCACTAATGACATTTTTACCTAACAAAACTAATCAAAAAGTGGATAAGAATTGTTAGTTGTCGAAACGGTGAAGGGAATATTGAATTCGGTAGGTCATTTGGAAACGCATCATGTGATTCCGACAATGCCACGTTTCGCAAAAAAAAATCAAGTCTTCGATGCTTTGCCATTGAATGTGTCACCCCCATAATAATATAATATTCGGAAAGTGTATTTCACTATGACTTGATGGAGAGGGGAAAATACAAAAAGGCTCACTAATGAGATTGTTTTTCCTCAACAAAACTAATCAAAAAGTGGGAGAAAATTGTTAGTTGTCGAAACGGTGAAGGGAATATGGAATTCGGTAGGTCATTTAGAAACACGTTATGTGATTCTGACAATGACACGTTTCGTGAAAAAAAGTCAAGTCTTCGATGCTCTGCCATTGAATGTGTCACCCCCATAATAATATAATATTCGGAAAGTGTGTTTCACTATGACTTGACGGAGAGGGAAAATCCAAAAAGGCTTAATAATGACATTGTTTTTTCTCAACAAATCTAATCAAAAAGTGGGAGAGAATTGTTAATTGTCGAAACGGTGAAGGGAAGATGGAATGCGGTAGCTCATTTGGAAATGCCTTATGTGATTCCGACAATGCCACGTTTCGTAAAAAAAAGTCAAGTTTTCGATTCTCTGCCATTAAATGTGTCACCCCCATTATAATATAATATTCGGAAAGTGTATTTCACTATGACTTGACGGAGAAGGGAAAATCCAAAAAGGCTCTCTAATGACATACTTTTTTCTCAACAAAACTAATCAAAAAGTGGAAGAGAATTGTTAGTTGTCGAAACGGTGAAGGGAATATGGAATTCGGTAGGTCATTTAGAAACACGTTATGTGATTCTGACAATGACACGTTTCGTAAAGAAAAGTCAAATCTTCGATGCTCTGCCATTGAATGTGTCAACCCCATAATACTATAATATTCGGAAAGTGTGTTTCACTATGACCTGACGGAGAGGGGAAAATCCAAAAAGGCTCACTAATAACATTATTTTTTCTCAACAAAACTAATCAAAAAGTGGAAAAGAATTGTTAGTTGTCGGAACGGTGGAGGGAATATGTAATTCGGAAGGTCATTTAGAAACACGTTATGTGATTCCGACAATGCCACGTTTCGTAAAAAAAAATCAAGTCTTCGATGCTCTGCCATTGAATGTGTCACCCCATAATAATATAATATTCGGAAAGTGTGTTTCACTATGACTTGACGGAGACGTGAAAATCCAAAAAGGCTCACTAATGACATTGTTTTTTCTCAACAAAACTAATCAAAAAGTGGAAGTGAATTGTTAGTTGTTGAAACGGTGAAGGGAATATGGAATTCGGTAGGTGATTTAGAAACACGTTATGTGATTCCGACAATGCCAAGTTTCGTAAAAAAAAGTCAAGTCTTCGATGCTCTGCCATTAAATGTGTCACTCCCATAATAATATAATATTCGGAAAGTGTGTTTGACTATGACTTGACGGAGAGGGAAATTCCGAAAAGGCTCACTAATGACATTTTTTTTTCTCAACCGAACTAATCAAAAAGTGGAAGAGAATTGTTAGTTGTCGAAACGGTGAAGGGAATATGGAATTCGGTAGGTCATTTGGAAACGCCTCATGTGATTCCGACAATGCCACGTTTCGTAAAAAAAAGTCAAGTCTTCGATGCTCTGCCATTAAATGTGTCACCCCCATAATAATATAATATTCGGAATGTGTGTTTCACTATGACCTGACGGAGAGGGGAAAATCCAAAAAGGCTCACTAACAACATTATTTTTTCCTAACAAAACTAATCAAAAAGTGGGAGAGAATTGTTAATTGTCGAAACGGTGGAGGGAAGTTGGAATTCGGTAGGTCATTTGGAAACGCCTCATGTGATTCCGACAATGCCAAGTTTCGTAAAAAAAAGTCAAGTCTTCGATGCTCTGCCATTAAATGTGTCACCCCCATAATAATATAATATTCGGAAAGTATGTTTGACTATGACTTGACGGAGAGGGAAAATCCGAAAAGGCTCACTAATGACATTTTTTTTTTCTCAACAGAACTAATCAAAAAGTGGAAGAGAATTGTTAGTTGTCGAAACGGTGGAGGGAAGATGGAATTCGGTAGGTCATTTAGAAACACATTATATGATTCTGACAATGCCACGTTTCGTGAAAAAAAGTCAATTCTCGATGCTCTGCCATTGAATGTGTCACCCACATAATAATATAATATTCGGAAAGTGTGTTTTACTATGACCTGACGGAGAGGGGAAAATCCAAAAAGGCTCACTAATGACATTTTTTTTTCTCAACACAACTATTCAAAAAGTGGAAGAGAATTGTTATTTGTCGAAACGGCGAAGGGAATATGGAATTCGGTAGGTCATTTGGAAACGCCTCATGTGATTTCGACAATGCCACGTTTCGTAAAAGAAAGTCAAGTCTTCGATGCTCTGCCATTAAATGTGTCACCCCCATAATAATATAATATTCGGAATGTGTGTTTCACTATGACCAGACGGAGAGGGAAAAATCCAAAAAGGCTCACCAATAACATTATTTTTTCTCAACACAACTATTCAAAAAGTGGAAGAGAATTGTTATTTGTCGAAACGGCGAAGGGAATATGGAATTCGGTAGGTCATTTGGAAACGCCTCATGTGATTTCGACAATGCCAAGTTTCGTAAAAAAAAGTCAAGTCTTCGATGCTCTGCCATTAAATGTGTCACCCCCATAATAATATAATATTCGGAAAGTGTGTTTCACTATGACCTGACGGAGAGGGGAAAATCCAAAAAGGCTCACTAATGACATAATTTTTTCTCAACAAAACTAATCAAAAAGTGGAAGAGAATTGTTAGTTATCGAAACGGTTAAGGGAAGATGGAATTCGGTAGGTCATTTAGAAACACATTATGTGATTCTGACAATGCCACGTTTCGTAAAAAAAAGTCAAGTCTTCGATGCTCTGCCATTGAATGTGTCACCCCCATAATAATATAATATTCGGAAAGTGTGTTTCACTATGACCTGACGGAGAGGGAAAAATCCAAAAAGGCTCACTAATAACATTATTTTTTCTCAACAAAACTAATCAAAAAGTGGAAGAGAATTGTTATTTGTCGAAACGGTGAAGGGAATATGGAATTCGGTAAGTCATTTAGAAACACGTTATGTGATTCCGACAATGCCACGTTTCGTAAAAAGAAGTCAAGTATTCGATGCTCTGCCATTGAATATGTCACCCCCATAATAATATAATATTCGGAAAGTGTGTTTCACTATGACTTGACGGAGATGGGAAAATCCAAAAAGGCTCACTAATGACATTATTTTTTCTCAACAGAACTAATCAAAAAGTGGAAGGGAGTTGTTATTTATCGAAACGGTAGAGGGAATATGGAATTCCGTAGGTCATTGAGGAACACGTTATGTGATTCTGACAATGCCACGTTTCGTAAAAAAAAGTCAAGTCTTCGATGCTCTGTCATTGAATGTGTCACCCCCATAATAATATAATATTCGGAAAGTGTGTTTCACCATGACTTGACGGAGAGAGAAAATCCAAAAAGGCTCACTAATGACATTATTTTTTCTCAACAGAACTAATCAAAAAGTGGAAGGGAGTTGTTATTTATCGAAACGGTAGAGGGAATATGGAATTCCGTAGGTCATTGAGGAACACGTTATGTGATTCTGACAATGCCACGTTTCGTAAAAAAAAGTCAAGTCTTCGATGCTCTGCCATTGAATGTGTCACCCCCATGATAATATAATATTCGGAAAGTGTGTTTCACTATGACTTGACGGAGACGGGAAAATCCAAAAAGGCTCACTAATGACATTTTTTCCTAACAGAACTAATCAAAAAGTGGGAGAGAATTGTTAATTGTCGAAAGGGTGAAGGGAAAATGGAATTCGGTAGCTCATTTGGAAATGCCTTATGTGATTCCGACAATGCCACGTTTCGTAAAAAAAAGTCAAGTTTTCGATTCTATGCCATTAAATGTGTCACCCCCATAATAATATTATATTCGGAAAGTGTGTTTGACTATGACTTGACGGAGATGGGAAAATCCAAGAAGGCTCACTAATGACATTGTTTTTCTCAACAAAACTAATCAAAAAGTGGAAGAGAATTGTTAGTTGTCGAAACGGTGAAGGGAATATGGAATTCGGTAGGTCATTTAGAAACACGTTATGTGATTTCGACAATGCCACGTTTCGTAAAAAGAAGTCAAGTCTTCGATGCTCTGCCATTAAATGTGTCACCTCCATAATAATATAATATTCGGAAAGTGTGTTTCACTATGACTTGACGGAGACGGGAAAATCCAAAAAGGCTCACTAATGACATTGTTTTTTCTCAACAAAACTAATCAAAAAGTGGAAGAGAATTGTTAGTTGTCGAAACGGTGAAGGGAATATGGAATTCGGTAAGTCATTTAGAAACACGTTATGTGATTCCGACAAAGCCACGTTTCGTAAAAAAAAGTCAAGTCTTCGATGCTCTGCTATTGAATGAGTCACCCACATAATAATATAATATTCGGAAAGTGTATTTCACTATGACCTGACGGAGCGGGGAAAATCCAAAAAGTCTCACTAATGACATTATTTTTTTCTCACCAAAACTAATCAAAAAGTGGAAGAGAATTGTTATTTGTCGAAACGGTGGAGGGAAGATGGAATTCGGTAGGTCATTTAGAAAAACGTTATGTGATTCTGACAATGCCACGTTTCGTAAAAAAAAGTCAAGTCTTCGATGCTCTGCCATTGAATGTGTCACCCCCATAATAATATAATATTCGGAAACTGTGTTTCACTACGACTTGACGGAGACGGGAAAATCCAAAAAGGCACACTAATGACATTTTTTCCTAATAAAACTAATCAAAAAGTAGGAGATAATTGTTTATTGTCGAATCGAGAATTGTTAGTTGTCGAAACGGTGAAGGGAATATGGAATTCGGTAGGTCATTTAGAAACACGTTATGTGATTACGACAATGCCACGTTTCGTAAAAAGAAGTCAAGTCTTCGATGCTCTGCCATTAAATGTGTCACCTCCATAATAATATAATATTCGGAAAGTGTGTTTCACTATGACTTGACGGAGCGGGGAAAATCCAAAAAGTCTCACTAATGACATTATTTTTTTCTCACCAAAACTAATCAAAAAGTGGAAGAGAATTGTTATTTGTCGGAACGGTGGAGGGAAGATGGAATTCGGTAGGTCATTTAGAAAAACGTTATGTGATTCTGACAATGCCACGTTTCGTAAAAAAAAGTCAAGTCTTCGATGCTCTGCCATTGAATGTGTCACCCCCATAATAATATAATATTCGGAAACTGTGTTTCACTATGACTTGACGGAGACGGGAAAATCCAAAAAGGCTCACTAATGACATTATTTTTTTCTCACCAAAACTAATCAAAAAGTGGAAGAGAATTGTTATTTGTCGAAACGGTGAAGGGAAGATGGAATTCAGTAGGTTATTTAGAAAAACGTTATAAGATTCCGACAAAGCCACGTTTCGTAAAAAAAAGTCAAATCTTAGATGCTCTGCCATTGAATGAGTCACCCACATAATAATATAATATTCGGAAAGTGTGTTTCACTATGACCTGACGGAGAGGGGAAAATCCAAAAAGTCTCACTAATGACATTATTTTTTTCTCACCAAAACTAATCAAAAAGTGGAAGAGAATTGTTATTTGTCGAAACGGTGGAGGGAAGATGGAATTCGGTAGGTCATTTAGAAAAACGTTATGTGATTCCGACCATGCCACGTTTCGTAAAAAAAAGTCAAGTCTTCGATGCTCTGCCATTGAATGAGTCACCCACATAATAATATAATATTCGGAAAGTGTGTTTCACTATGACCTGACGGAGCGGGGAAAATCCAAAAAGTCTCACTAATGACAATATTTTTTTCTCACCAAAACTAATCAAAAAGTGAAAGAGAATTGTTATTTGTCGAAACGGTGGAGGGAAGATGGAATTCGGTAGGTCATTTAGAAAAACGTTATGTGATTCCGACCATGCCACGTTTCGTAAAAAAAAGTCAAGTCTTCGATGCTCTGCCATTGAATGAGTCACCCACATAATAATATAATATTCGGAAAGTGTGTTTCACTATGACCTGACGGAGCGGGGAAAATCCAAAAAGTCTCACTAATGACATTATTTTTTTCTCACCAAAACTAATCAAAAAGTGGAAGAGCATTGTTATTTGTCGAAACGGTGGAGGAAAGATGGAATTCGGTAGGTCATTTAGAAAAACGTTATGTGATTCTGACAATGCCACGTTTCGTAAAAAAAAGTCAAGTCTTCGATGCTCTGCCATTGAATGTGTCACCCCCATAATAATATAATATTCGGAAACTGTGTTCCACTATGACTTGACGGAGACGGGAAAATCCAAAAAGGCACACTAATGACATTTTTTCCTAATAAAACTAATCAAAAAGTGGGAGATAATTGTTAATTGTCGAAACGGTGAAGGGAAGATGGAATTCGGTAGCTCATTTGGAAATGCCTTATGTGATTCCGACAATGCCACGTTTCTTTAAAAAATAGTCAAGTTTTCGATGCTCTGCCATTGAATATGTCACCCCCATAATAATATAATATTCGAAAAGTGTGTTTGACTATGACTTGACGGAGACGGGTAAATCCAAAAAGGCTCACTAATGACATTATTTTTTCTCAACAAAACTAATCAAAAAGTGGAAGAGAATTGTTATTTGTCGAAACGGTGAAGGGAATATGGAATGCGGTAGGTCATTTGGAAACGCCTCATGTGATTCCGACAATGCAAAGTTTCGTAAAAAAGAGTCGAGTCTTCGATGCTCTGCCATTAAATGTGTCACCCCCGTAATAATATAATATTTGGAAAGTGTGTTTGACTATGACTTGACGGAGAAGGGAAAATCCAAAAAGGCTCACTAATGACATAATTTTTTCTCAACAAAACTAATCAAAAAGTGAAAGAGAATTGTTAGTTGTCTAAACGTTGAAGGGAAGATGGAATTTGGTAGGTCATTTAGAAACACATTATGTGATTCTGACAATGCCACGTTTCGTAAAAAAAAGTCAAATCTTCGATGCTCTGCCATCGTATGTGTCACCCCCATAATAATATAATATTCGGAGAGTGTGTTTCACTATGACCTGACGGAGAGGGGAAAATCCAAAAAGGCTCACTAATGACATCATTTTTTCTCAACAAAACTAATCAAAAAGTGGAAGAGAATTGTTAGTTGTCGAAACGGTGAAGGGAAGATGGAATTCGGTAGGTCATTTAGAAACACATTATGTGATTCTGACAATGCCACGTTTCGTAAAAATAAGTCAAGTCCTCGATGCTCTGTCATTGAATGTGTCACTCCCATAATAATATAATATTCGGAAAGTGTGTTTAACTATGACTTGACGGAGAGGGAAAATCCAAAAAGGCTCACTAATAACATTATTTTTTCTCAACAGAACTAATCAAAAAGTGGAAGGGAATTGTTATTTATCGAAACGATGGAGGGAATATGGAATTCCATAGTTCATTTAGGAACACGTTATGTGATTCTGACAATGCCACGTTTCGTAAAGAAAAGTAAAGTCTTCGATGCTCTGCCATTGAATGTGTCACCCCCATAATAATATAATATTCGGAAAGTATGTTTCACTATGACCTGACGGAGAGGGAAAAATCCAAAAAGGCTCACTAATAACATTATTTTTTCTCAACAAAACTAATCAAAAAGTGGAAGAGAATTGTTATTCGTCGAAACGGTGAAGGGAATATGGAATTCGGTAGGTTATTTGGAAACGCCTCAAGTGATTCCAACAATGCCAAGTTTCATAAAAAAAAGTCAAGTCTTCAATGCTCTGTCATTAAATGTGTCACCCCCATAATAATATAATATTCGGAAAGTGTGTTTGACTATGACTTGACGGAGAGGGGAATTTCCAAAAAGGCTCACTAATGGCATTGTTTCTTCTCAACAAAACTAATCAAAAAGTGAAAGAGAATTGTTAGTTGTCGAAACGGTGAAGGGAAGATGGAATTCGGTAGGTCATTTAGAAACACATTATGTGATTCTGACAATGCCACGTTTCGTAAAAATAAGTCAAGTCCTCGATGCTCTGTCATTGAATGTGTCACTCCCATAATAATATAATATTCGGAAAGTGTGTTTCACTATGACTTGACGGAGAGGGAAAATCCAAAAAGGCTCACTAATGACATTATTTTTTCTCAACAGAACTAATCAAAAAGTGGAAGGGAATTGTTATTTATCGAAACGGTGTAGGGAATATGGAATTCCGTAGGTCATTTAGGAACACGTTATGTGATTCTGACAATGCCACGTTTCGTAAAAAAAAGTCAAGTCTTCGATTCTCTGCCATTAAATGTGTCACCCCCATAATAATAAAATATTCGGAAAGTGTGTTTGACTATGACTTGACGGAGACGGGAAAATCCAAAAAGGCTCACTAATGACATTTTTTCCTAACAGAACTAATCAAAAAGTGGGAGAGAATTGTTATTTGTCGAAACGGTGAAGGGAACATGGAATTCGGTAGCTCATTTGGAAATGCCTTATGTGATTCCGACAATGCCACGTTTCGTAAAAAAAAGTCAAGTTTTCGATTCTATGCCATTAAATGTGTCACCCCCATAATAATAAAATATTCGGAAAGTGTGTTTGACTATGACTTGACGGAGACGGGAAAATCCGAAAAGGCTCACTAATGACATTTTTTCCTAACAGAACTAATCAAAAAGTGGGAGAGAATTGTTAATTGTCGAAACGGTGAAGGGAAGATGGAATTCGGTAGCTCATTTGGAAACGCCTCATGTGATTCCGACAATGCCAAGTTTCGTAAAAAAAAGTCAAGTCTTCGATTCTCTGCCATTAAATGTGTCATCCCCATAATAATATAATATTCAGAAAGTGTGTTTCACTATGACTTGACGGAGACGGGAAAATCCAAAAAGGCTCACTAATGACATTATTTTTTCTCAACAAAACTAATCAAAAAGTGGAAGAGGATTGTTAGTTGCCGAAACGGTGAAGGAAAGATGGAATTCGGTAGCTCATTTGGAAATGCCTTATGTGATTCCGACAATGCCAAGTTTCGTAAAAAAAAGTCAAGTCTCCGATGCTCTGCCATCGAAGGTGCCACCCTCATAATAATATAATATTCGGAAAATGTGTTTGACTATGACTTGACGGAGAAGGGAAAATCCAAAAAGGCTCACTAATGACATATTTTTTTCTCAAAAAACTAATCAAAAAGTGGAAGAGAATTGTTAGTTGTCGAAACGGTGAAGGGAATATGGAATTCGGTAGGTCATTTAGAAACACGTTATGTGATTCCGACAATGCCACGTTTCGTAAAAAGAAGTCAAGTCTTCGATGCTCTGCCATTGAATGTGTCACCCCCATAATAATATAATATTCGGAAAGTGTGTTTCACTATGACTTGACGGAGACGGGAAAATCCAAAAAGGCTCACTAATGACATTGTTTTTTCTCAACAAAACTAATCAAAAAGTGGAAGAGAATTGTTAGTTGTCGAAACGGTGAAGAGAATATGGAATTCGGTAGGTCATTAAGAAACACGTTATGTGATTCCGACAATGCCACGTTTCGAAAAAAAAAATCAAGTCTTCGATGCTCTGCCATTGAATGTGTCACCCCCATAATAATATAATATTCGGAAAGTGTGTTTCAGTATGACTTGACGGAGAGGGGAAAAACCAAAAAGGCTCACTAATGACATTATTTTTTCTCAACAAAACTAATTAAAAAGTGGAAGAGAATTGTTATTTGTCGAAACGGTGAAGGGAAGATGGAATTCGGTAGGTCATTTGGAAACGCCTTATGTGATTCCGACAATACCACGTTTCGTAAGAAACAGTCAAGTCTTCGATTCTCTCCCATTGAATGTGTCACCCTCATAATAATATCTTCAGAAAGTGTATTTCACTATGACCTGACGGAGAGGGGAAAATCCAAAAAGGCTCACTAATGACATTATTTTTTCTCAACAAAACTAATCAAAAAGTGGAAGAGAATTGTTATTTGTCGAAACGGTGAAAGGAAGATGGAATTCGGTAGGTCATTTAGAAAAACGTTATGTGATTCCGACTATGCCACGTTTCGTAAAAAAAAGTCAAGTCTTCGATTCTCTGCCATTGAATGTGTCACCCCCATAATAATATAATATTCGGAAAGTGTCATTCACTATGACTTGACGGAGACGGGAAAATCCAAAAAGGCTCACTAATGACATTTTTTCCTAAAAAAACTAATCAAAAAGTGGAAGAGAATTTGTTAGTTGTCGAAACGGTGAAGGAAATATGGAATTCGGTAGGTCATTTGGAAACGCCTCATGTGATTCCGACAATGCCACGTTTCGTAAAAAAAGTCAAGTCTTCGATGCTCTCCCATTGAATGTGTCACCCTCATAATAATATCTCCGGAAAGTGTGTTTCACTATGACTTGACGGAGAGGGAAAATCCAAAAAGGCTCACTAATGACATTTTTTCTCAACAAAACTAATCAAAAAGTGGGAGAGAATTGTTAATTGTCGAAACGGTGAGGGGAAGATGGAATTCGGTAGCTCATTTGGAAACGCCTTATGTGATTCCGACAATACCACGTTTCGTAAAAAACAGTCAAGTCTTCGATTCTCTCCCATTGAATGTGTCACCCTCATAATAATATCTTCGGAAAGTGTGTTTCACTATGACCTGACGGAGAGGGGAAAATCCAAAAAGGCTCACTAATGACATTATTTTTTCTCAACAAAAACAATCAAAAAGTGGAAGAGAATTGTTATTTGTCGAAACGGTGAAGGGAAGATGGAATTCGGTAGGTCATTTAGAAAAACGTTATGTGATTCCGACAATGCCACGTTTCGTAAAAAAAGTCAAGTCTTCGATGCTCTGCCATTGAATGTGTCACACCCATAATAATATAATATTCGGAAAGTGTGTTTCACTATGACCTGACGGAGAGGGGAAAATCCAAAAAGGCTCACTAATGACATTATTTTTTCTCAACAAAACTAATCAAAAAGTGGAAGAGAATTGTTATTTGTGGAAACGGTGAAGGGAATATGGAATTCGGTAGGTCATTTAGAAAAACGTTATGTGATTCCGACAATGCCACGTTTCGTAAAAAAAAGTCAAGTCTTCGATGCTCTGCCATTGAATGTGTCACCCTCATAAAAATATAATATTCGGAAAGTGTGTTTCACTATGACCTGACAGAGAGGGGAAAATCCAAAAAGGCTCACTAATGACATTATTTTTTCTCAACAAAACTAATCAAAAAGTGGAAGAGAATTGGTATTTGTCGAAACGGTGAAGGGAATATGGAATTCGGTAGTTCATTTAGAAAAACGTTATGTGATTCCGACAATGCCACGTTTCGTAAAAAAAAGTCAAGTATTCGATGCTCTGCCATTGATTGTGTCACCCTCATAATAATATAATATTCGGAAAGTGTGTTTCACTATGACCTGACGGAGAGGGGAAAATCCAAAAAGGCTCACTAATGACATTATTTTTTCTCAACAAAACTAATCAAAAAGTGGAAGAGAATTGTTATTTGTCGAAACGGTGAAGGGAATATGGAATTCGGTAGGTCATTTAGAAAAACGTTATGTGATTCGGACAATGCGACGTTTCGTAAAAAAAAGTCAAGTCTTCGATGCTCTGCCATTGAATGTGTCACCCCCATAATAATATAATATTCGGAAAGTATGTTTCACTATGACCTGACGGAGAGGAGAAAATCCAAAAAGGCTCACTAATGACATTATTTTTTCTCAACAAAACTAATCAAAAAGTGGAAGAGAATTGTTATTTGTCGAAACGGTGAAGGGAAGATGGAATTCGGTAGGTCATTTAGAAAAACGTTATGTGATTCCGACAATGCCACGTTTCGTAAAAAAAAGTCAAGTCTTCGATGCTCTGCCATTGAATGTGTCACCCCCATAATAATATAATATTCGGAAAGTGTGTTCCACTATGACCTGACGGAGAGGAGAAAATCCAAAAAGGCTCACTAATGACATTATTTTTTCTCAACAAAACTAATCAAAAAGTGGAAGAGAATTGTTATTTGTCGAAACGGTGAAGGGAAGATGGAATTCGGTAGGTCATTTAGAAAAACGTTATGTGATTCCGACAATGCCACGTTTCGTAAAAAAAAGTCAAGTCTTCGATGCTCTGCCATTGAAAGTGTCACCCCCATAATAATATAATATTCGGAAAGTGTGTTCCACTATGACCTGACGGAGAGGGGAAAATCCAAAAAGGCTCACTAATGACATTATTTTTTCTCAACAAAACTAATCAAAAAGTGGAAGAGAATTGTTATTTGTCGAAACGGTTAAGGGAATATGGAATTCGGTAGGTCATTTAGAAAAACGTTATGTGATTCGGACAATGCGACGTTTCGTAAAAAAAGTCAAGTCTTCGATGCTCTGCCATTGAATGTGTCACCCCCATAATAATATAATATTCGGAAAGTATGTTTCACTATGACTTGACGGAGAGGAGAAAATCCAAAAAGGCTCACTAATGACATTATTTTTTCTCAACAAAACTAATCAAAAAGTGGAAGAGAATTGTTATTTGTCGAAATGGTGAAGGGAAGATGGAATTCCGTAGGTCATTTAGAAAAACGTTATGTGATTCCAACAATGCCACGTTTCGTAAAAAAAAGTCAAGTCTTCGATACTCTGCCATTGAAAGTGTCACCCCCATAATAATATAATATTCGGAAAGTGTGTTTCACTATGACCTGACGGAGAGGGGAAAATCCAAAAAGGCTCACTAATGACATTATTTTTTCTCAACAAAACTAATCAAAAAGTGGAAGAGAATTGTTATTTGTCGAAACGGTGAAGGGAATATGGAATTCGGTAGGTCATTTAGAAAAACGTTATGTGATTCCGACAATGCCACGTTTCGTAAAAAAAAGTTCAAGTCTTCGATGCTCTGCCATTGAATGTGTCACCCTCATAATAATATCTTCGGAAAGCGTGTTTCACTATGACTTGACGGAGAGGGGAAATCCATAAAGGCTCACTAATGACATTGTTTTTTATCAACAAAACTAATCAAAAAGTGGGAGAGAATTGTTAATTGTCGAAACGGTGAAGGGAAGATGGAATTCGGTAGGTCATTTAGAAAAACGTTATGTGATTCCGACAATGCCACATTTCGTAAAAAAAGTCAAGTCTTCGATGCTCTGCCATTGAATGTGTCACCCTCATAAAAATATAATATTCGGAAAGTGTGTTTCACTATGACCTGACAGAGAGGGGAAAATCCAAAAAGGCTCACTAATGACATTATTTTTTTTCAACAAAACTAATCAAAACGTGGAAGAGAATTGGTATTTGTCGAAACGGTGAAGGGAATATGGAATTCGGTAGTTCATTTAGAAAAACGTTATGTGATTCCGACAATGCCACGTTTCGTAAAAAAAAGTCAAGTATTCGATGCTCTGCCATTGAATGTGTCACCCTCATAATAATATAATATTCGGAAAGTGTGTTTCACTATGACCTGACGGAGAGGGGGAAATCCAAAAAGGCTCACTAATGACATTATTTTTTCTCAACAAAACTAATCAAAAAGTGGAAGAGAATTGTTATTTGTCGAAACGGTGAAGGGAATATGGAATTCGGTAGGTCATTTAGAAAAACGTTATGTGATTCGGACAATGCGACGTTTCGTAAAAAAAAGTCAAGTCTTCGATGCTCTGCCATTGAATGTGTCACCCTCATAATAATATCTTCGGAAAGCGTGTTTCACTATGACTTGACGGAGAGGGGAAAATCCAAAAAGGCTCACTAATGACATTGTTTTTTATCAACAAAACTAATCAAAAAGTGGGAGAGAATTGTTAATTGTCGAAACGGTGAAGGGAAGATGGAATTCGGTAGGTCATTTAGAAAAACGTTATGTGATTCCGACAATGCCACATTTCGTAAAAAAAGTCAAGTCTTCGATGCTCTGCCATTGAATGTGTCACCCTCATAAAAATATAATATTCGGAAAGTGTGTTTCCCTATGACCTGACAGAGAGGGGAAAATCCAAAAAGGCTCACTAATGACATTATTTTTTTTCAACAAAACTAATCAAAACGTGGAAGAGAATTGGTATTTGTCGAAACGGTGAAGGGAAGATGGAATTCGGTGGGTCATTTAGAAAAACGTTATGTGATTCCGACAATGCCACGTTTCGTAAAAAAAAGTCAAGTCTTCGATGCTTTGCCATTGAATGTGTCACCCTCATAATAATATCTTCGGAAAGTGTGTTTCACTATGACCTGACGGAGAGGGGGAAATCCAAAAAGGCTCACTAATGACATTGTTTTTTCTCAACAAAACTAATCAAAAAGTGGAAGAGAATTGTTAATTGTCGAAACGGTGAAGGGAAGATGGAATTCGGTGGGTCATTTAGAAAAACGTTATGTGATTCCGACAATGCCACGTTTCGTAAAAAAAAGTCAAGTCTTCGATGCTCTGCCATTGAATGTGTCACCCCCATAATAATATAATAATCGGAAAGTGTGTTTCACTATGACCTGACGGAGAGGGGAAAATCCAAAAAGGCTCACTAATGACATTGTTTTTCCTCAACAAAACTAATCAAAAAGTGGGAGAGAATTGTTAATTGTCGAAACGGTGAAGGGAAGATGGAATTCGGTGGGTCATTTAGAAAAACGTTATGTGATTCCGACAATGCCACGTTTCGTAAAAAAAAGTCAAGTCTTCGATGCTCTGCCATTGAATGTGTCACCCCCATAATAATATAATATTCGGAAAGTGTGTTTCACTATGACCTGACGGAGAGGGGAAAATCCAAAAAGGCTCACTAATGACATTGTTTTTTCTCAACAAAACTAATCAAAAAGTGGAAGAGAATTGTTAATTGTCGAAACGGTGAAGGGAAGATGGAATTCGGTGGGTCATTTAGAAAAACGTTATGTGATTCGGACAATGCGACGTTTCGTAAAAAAAAGTCAAGTCTTCGATGCTTTGCCATTGAATGTGTCACCCTCATAATAATATCTTCGGAAAGTGTGTTTCACTATGACCTGACGGAGAGGGGGAAATCCAAAAAGGCTCACTAATGACATTGTTTTTTCTCAACAAAACTAATCAAAAAGTGGAAGAGAATTGTTAATTGTCGAAACGGTGAAGGGAAGATGGAATTCGGTGGGTCATTTAGAAAAACGTTATGTGATTCCGACAATGCCACGTTTCGTAAAAAAAAGTCAAGTCTTCGATGCTCTGCCATTGAATGTGTCACCCCCATAATAATATAATAATCGGAAAGTGTGTTTCACTATGACCTGACGGAGAGGGGAAAATCCAAAAAGGCTCACTAATGACATTGTTTTTTCTCAACAAAACTAATCAAAAAGTGGAAGAGAATTGTTAATTGTCGAAACGGTGAAGGGAAGATGGAATTCGGTGGGTCATTTAGAAAAACGTTATGTGATTCGGACAATGCGACGTTTCGTAAAAAAAAGTCAAGTCTTCGATGCTCTGCCATTGAATGTGTCACCCTCATAATAATATCTTCGGAAAGCGTGTTTCACTATGACTTGACGGAGAGGGGAAATCCATAAAGGCTCACTAATGACATTGTTTTTTCTCAACAAAACTAATCAAAAAGTGAGAGAGAATTGTTAATTGTCGAAACGGTGGAGGGAAGATGGAATTCGGTGGGTCATTTAGAAAAACGTTATGTGATTCCGACAATGCCACGTTTCGTAAAAAAAAGTCAAGTCTTCGATGCTCTGCCATTGAATGTGTCACCCTCATAATAATATCTTCGGAAAGCGTGTTTAACTATGACCTGACGGAGAGGGGAAAATCCAAAAAGGCTCACTAATGACATTATTTTTTCTCAACAAAACTAATCAAAAAGTGCAAGAGAATTGTTATTTGTGGAAACGGTGAAGGGAATATGGAATTCGGTAGGTCATTTAGGAAAACGTTATGTGATTCCGACAATGCCACGTTTCGTAAAAAAAGTCAAGTCTTCGATGCTCTGCCATTGAATGTGTCACCCTCATAATAATATCTTCGGAAAGCGTGTTTCACTATGACTTGACGGAGAGGGGAAATCCATGAAGGCTCACTAATGACATTGTTTTTTCTCAACAAAACTAATCAAAAAGTGGGAGAGAATTGTTAATTGTCGAAACGGTGAAGGGAAGATGGAATTCGGTGGGTCATTTAGAAAAACGTTATGTGATTCCGACAATGCCACGTTTCGTAAAAAAAAGTCAAGTCTTCGATGCTTTGCCATTGAATGTGTCACCCTCATAATAATATCTTCGGAAAGCGTGTTTCTCTATGACTTGACGGAGAGGGGAAATCCATAAAGGCTCACTAATGACATTGTTTTTTCTCAACAAAACTAATCAAAAAGTGGGAGAGAATTGTTAATTGTCGAAACGGTGAAGGGAAGATGGAATTCGGTAGGTCATTTAGAAAAACGTTATGTGATTCCGACAATGCCACGTTTCGTAAAAAAAAGTCAAGTCTTCGATGCTCTGCCATTGAATGTGTCACACCCATAATAATATAATATTCGGAAAGTGTGTTTCACTATGACCTGACGGAGAGGGGATAATCCAAAAAGGCTCACTAATGACATTATTTTTTCTCAACAAAACTAATCAAAAAGTGGAAGAGAATTGTTATTTGTGGAAACGGTGAAGGGAAGATGGAATTCGGTGGGTCATTTAGAAAAACGTTATGTGATTCCGACAATGCCACGTTTCGTAAAAAAAAGTCAAGTCTTCGATGCTCTGCCATTGAATGTGTCACCCCCATAATAATATAATAATCGGAAAGTGTGTTTCACTATGACCTGACGGAGAGGGGAAAATCCAAAAAGGCTCACTAATGACATTGTTTTTTCTCAACAAAACTAATCAAAAAGTGGGAGAGAATTGTTAATTGTCGAAACGGTGAAGGGAAGATGGAATTCGGTGGGTCATTTAGAAAAACGTTATGTGATTCCGACAATGCCACGTTTCGTAAAAAAAAGTCAAGTCTTCGATGCTCTGCCATTGAATGTGTCACCCCCATAATAATATAATATTCGGAAAGTGTGTTTCACTATGACCTGACGGAGAGGGGAAAATCCAAAAAGGCTCACTAATGACATTGTTTTTTCTCAACATAACTAATCAAAAAGTGAGAGAGAATTGTTAATTGTCGAAACGGTGAAGGTAAGATGGAATTCGGTAGGTCATTTAGAAAAACGTTATGTGATTCGGACAATGCGACGTTTCGTAAAAAAAAGTCAAGTCTTCGATGCTCTGCCATTGAATGTGTCACCCCCATAATAATATAATATTCGGAAAGTATGTTTCACTATGACCTGACGGAGAGGAGAAAATCCAAAAAGGCTCACTAATGACATTATGTTTTCTCAACAAAACTAATCAAAAAGTGGAAGAGAATTGTTATTTGTCGAAATGGTGAAGGGAAGATGGAATTCCGTAGGTCATTTAGAAAAACGTTATGTGATTCCGACAATGCCACGTTTCGTAAAAAAAAGTCAAGTCTTCGATGCTCTGCCATTGAAAGTGTCACCCCCATAATAATATAATATTCGGAAAGTGTGTTTCACTATGACCTGACGGAGAGGGGAAAATCCAAAAAGGCTCACTAATGACAATATTTTTTCTCAACAAAACTAATCAAAAAGTGGAAGAGAATTGTTATTTGTCGAAACGGTGAAGGGAATATGGAATTCGGTAGGTCATTTAGAAAAACGTTATGTGATTCCGACAATGCCACGTTTCGTAAAAAAAAGTTCAAGTCTTCGATGCTCTGCCATTGAATGTGTCACCCTCATAATAATATCTTCGGAAAGCGTGTTTCACTATGACTTGACGGAGAGGGGAAATCCATAAAGGCTCACTAATGACATTGTTTTTTCTCAACAAAACTAATCAAAAAGTGGGAGAGAATTGTTAATTGTCGAAACGGTGAAGGGAAGATGGAATTCGGTAGGTCATTTAGAAAAACGTTATGTGATTCCGACAATGCCACATTTCGTAAAAAAAGTCAAGTCTTCGATGCTCTGCCATTGAATGTGTCACCCTCATAAAAATATAATATTCGGAAAGTGTGTTTCACTATGACCTGACAGAGAGGGGAAAATCCAAAAAGGCTCACTAATGACATTATTTTTTCTCAACAAAACTAATCAAAAAGTGGAAGAGAATTGGTATTTGTCGAAACGGTGAAGGGAATATGGAATTCGGTAGTTCATTTCGAAAAACGTTATGTGATTCCGACAATGCCACGTTTCGTAAAAAAAAATCAAGTATTCGATGCTCTGCCATTGAATGTGTCACCCTCATAATAATATAATATTCGGAAAGTGTGTTTCACTATGACTTGACGGAGAGGGGAAATCCATAAAGGCTCACTAATGACATTGTTTTTTCTCAACAAAACTAATCAAAAAGTGAGAGAGAATTGTTAATTGTCGAAACGGTGAAGGGAAGATGGAATTCGGTGGGTCATTTAGAAAAACGTTATGTGATTCCGACAATGCCACGTTTCGTAAAAAAAAGTCAAGTCTTCGATGCTCTGCCATTGAATGTGTCACCCTCATAATAATATCTTCGGAAAGCGTGTTTAACTACGACCTGACGGAGAGGGGAAAATCCAAAAAGGCTCACTAATGACATTATTTTTTCTCAACAAAACTAATCAAAAAGTGCAAGAGAATTGTTATTTGTGGAAACGGTGAAGGGAATATGGAATTCGGTAGGTCATTTAGAAAAACGTTATGTGATTCCGACAATGCCACGTTTCGTAAAAAAAGTCAAGTCTTCGATGCTCTGCCATTGAATGTGTCACCCTCATAATAATATCTTCGGAAAGCGTGTTTCACTATGACTTGACGGAGAGGGGAAATCCATGAAGGCTCACTAATGACATTGTTTTTTCTCAACAAAACTAATCAAAAAGTGAGAGAGAATTGTTAATTGTCGAAACGGTGAAGGGAAGATGGAATTCGGTGGGTCATTTAGAAAAACGTTATGTGATTCCGACAATGCCACGTTTCGTAAAAAAAAGTCAAGTCTTCGATGCTCTGCCATTGAATGTGTCACACCCATAATAATATAATATTCGGAAAGTGTGTTTCACTATGACCTGACGGAGAGGGGAAAATCCAAAAAGGCTCACTAATGACATTATTTTTTCTCAACAAAACTAATCAAAAAGTGGAAGAGAATTGTTATTTGTGGAAATGGTGAAGGGAAGATGGAATTCGGTGGGTCATTTAGAAAAACGTTATGTGATTCCGACAATGCCACGTTTCGTAAAAAAAAGTCAAGTCTTCGATGCTCTGCCATTGAATGTGTCACCCCCATAATAATATAATAATCGGAAAGTGTGTTTCACTATGACTTGACGGAGAGGGGAAAATCCAAAAAGGCTCACTAATGACATTGTTTTTTCTCAACAAAACTAATCAAAAAGTGGGAGAGAATTGTTAATTGTCGAAACGGTGAAGGGAAGATGGAATTCGGTGGGTCATTTAGAAAAACGTTATGTGATTCCGACAATGCCACGTTTCGTAAAAAAAAGTCAAGTCTTCGATGCTCTGCCATTGAATGTGTCACCCCCATAATAATATAATATTCGGAAAGTGTGTTTCACTATGACCTGACGGAGAGGGGAAAATCCAAAAAGGCTCACTAATGACATTGTTTTTTCTCAACATAACTAATCAAAAAGTGGGAGAGAATTGTTAATTGTCGAAACGGTGAAGGGAAGATGGAATTCGGTAGGTCATTTAGAAAAACGTTATGTGATTCCGACAATGCCACGTTTCGTAAAAAAAAGTCAAGTCTTCGATGCTCTGCCATTGAATGTGTCACACCCATAATAATATAATATTCGGAAAGTGTGTTTCACTATGACCTGACGGAGAGGGGAAAATCCAAAAAGGCTCACTAATGACATTGTTTTTTCTCAACAAAACTAATCAAAAAGTGGGAGAGAATTGTTAATTGTCGAAACGGTGAAGGGAAGATGGAATTCGGTGGGTCATTTAGAAAAACGTTATGTGATTCCGACAATGCCACGTTTCGTAAAAAAAAGTCAAGTCTTCGATGCTCTGCCATTGAATGTGTCACCCCCATAATAATATAATATTCGGAAAGTGTGTTTCACTATGACCTGACGGAGAGGGGAAAATCCAAAAAGGCTCACTAATGACATTGTTTTTTCTCAACAAAACTAATCAAAAAGTGGGAGAGAATTGTTGATTGTCGAAACGGTGAAGGGAAGATGGAATTCGGTGGGTCATTTAAAAAAACGTTATGTGATTCCGACAATGCCACGTTTCGTAAAAAAAAGTCAAGTCTTCGATGCTCTGCCATTGAATGTGTCACCCTCATAATAATATCTTCGGAAAGTGTGTTTCACTATGACTTTACGGAGAGGGGAAAATACATAAAGGCTTACTAATGACATTGTTTTTTCTCAACAAAACTAATCAAAAAGTGGGAGAGAAATGTTAATTGTCAAAACGGTGAAGGGAAGATGGAATTCGGTGGGTCATTTAGAAAAACGTTATGTGATTTCGACAATGCCACATTTCGTAAAAAAAGTCAAGTCTTCGATGCTCTGCCATTGAATGTGTCACACCCATAATAATATCTTCGGAAAGCGAGTTTCACTATGACTTGACGGAGAGGGGAAATCCATAAAGGCTCACTAATGACATTGTTTTTTCTCAACAAAACTAATCAAAAAGTGAGAGAGAATTGTTAATTGTCGAAACGGTGAAGGGAATATGGAATTCGGTGGGTCATTTGGAAAAACGTTATGTGATTCCGACAATGCCACGTTTCGTAAAAAAAAGTCAAGTCTTCGATGCTCTGCCATTGAATGTGTCACCCTCATAATAATATCTTCGGAAAGCGTGTTTAACTATGACCTGACGGAGAGGGGAAAATCCAAAAAGGCTCACTAATGACATTATTTTTTCTCAACAAAACTAATCAAAAAGTGCAAGAGAATTGTTATTTGTGGAAACGGTGAAGGGAATATGGAATTCGGTAGGTCATTTAGAAAAACGTTATGTGATTCCGACAATGCCACGTTTCGTAAAAAAAGTCAAGTCTTCGATGCTCTGCCATTGAATGTGTGACCCTCATAATAATATCTTCGGAAAGCGTGTTTCACTATGACTAGACGGAGAGGGGAAATTCATAAAGGCTCACTAATGACATTGTTTTTCTCAATAAAACTAATCAAAAAGTGGGAGAGAATTGTTAATTGTCGAAACGGTGAAGGGAAGATGGAATTCGGTAGTTCATTTAGAAAAACGTTATGTGATTCCGACAATGCCACGTTTCGTAAAAAAAAGTCAAATCTTCGATGCTCTGCCATTGAATGTGTCACACCCATAATAATATAATATTCGGAAAGTGTGTTTCACTATGACCTGACGGAGAGGGGAAAATCCAAAAAGGCTCACTAATGACATTATTTTTTCTCAACAAAACTAATCAAAAAGTGGAAGAGAATTGTTATTTGTGGAAACGGTGAAGGGAAGATGGAATTCGGTGGGTCATTTAGAAAAACGTTATGTGATTCCGACAATGCCACGTTTCGTAAAAAAAAGTCAAGTCTTCGATGCTCTGCCATTGAATGTGTCACCCCCATAATAATATAATAATCGGAAAGTGTGTTTCACTATGACTTGACGGAGAGGGGAAAATCCAAAAAGGCTCACTAATGACATTGTTTTTTCTCAACAAAACTAATCAAAAAGTGGGAGAGAATTGTTAATTGTCGAAACGGTGAAGGGAAGATGGAATTCGGTGGGTCATTTAGAAAAACGTTATGTGATTCCGACAATGCCACGTTTCGTAAAAAAAAGTCAAGTCTTCGATGCTCTGCCATTGAATGTGTCACCCCCATAATAATATAATATTCGGAAAGTGTGTTTCACTATGACCTGACGGAGAGGGGAAAATCCAAAAAGGCTCACTAATGACATTGTTTTTTCTCAACATAACTAATCAAAAAGTGGGAGAGAATTGTTAATTGTCGAAACGGTGAAGGGAAGATGGAATTCGGTGGGTCATTTAGAAAAACGTTATGTGATTCCGACAATGCCACGTTTCGTAAAAAAAAGTCAAGTCTTCGATGCTTTGCCATTGAATGTGTCACCCTCATAATAATATCTTCGGAAAGCGTGTTTCTCTATGACTTGACGGAGAGGGGAAATCCATAAAGGCTCACTAATGACATTGTTTTTTCTCAACAAAACTAATCAAAAAGTGGGAGAGAATTGTTAATTGTCGAAACGGTGAAGGGAAGATGGAATTCGGTAGTTCATTTAGAAAAACGTTATGTGATTCCGACAATGCCACGTTTCGTAAAAAAAAGTCAAATCTTCGATGCTCTGCCATTGAATGTGTCACACCCATAATAATATAATATTCGGAAAGTGTGTTTCACTATGACCTGACGGAGAGGGGAAAATCCAAAAAGGCTCACTAATGACATTATTTTTTCTCAACAAAACTAATCAAAAAGTGGAAGAGAATTGTTATTTGTGGAAACGGTGAAGGGAAGATGGAATTCGGTGGGTCATTTAGAAAAACGTTATGTGATTCCGACAATGCCACGTTTCGTAAAAAAAAGTCAAGTCTTCGATGCTCTGCCATTGAATGTGTCACCCCCATAATAATATAATAATCGGAAAGTGTGTTTCACTATGACCTGACGGAGAGGGGAAAATCCAAAAAGGCTCACTAATGACATTGTTTTTTCTCAACAAAACTAATCAAAATGTGGGAGAGAATTGTTAATTGTCGAAACGGTGAAGGGAAGATGGAATTCGGTGGGTCATCTAGAAAAACGTTATGTGATTCCGACAATGCCACGTTTCGTAAAAAAAAGTCAAGTCTTCGATGCTCTGCCATTGAATGTGTCACCCCCATGATAATATAATATTCGGAAAGTGTGTTTCACTATGACCTGACGGAGAGGGGAAAATCCAAAAAGGCTCACTAATGACATTGTTTTTTCTCAACATAACTAATCAAAAAGTGGGAGAGAATTGTTAATTGTCGAAACGGTGAAGGGAAGATGGAATTCGGTAGGTCATTTAGAAAAACGTTATGTGATTCCGACAATACCACGTTTCGTAAAAAAAAGTCAAGTCTTCGATGCTCTGCCATTGAATGTGTCACACCCATAATAATATAATATTCGGAAAGTGTGTTTCACTATGACCTGACGGAGAGGGGAAAATCCAAAAAGGCTCACTAATGACATTATTTTTTCTCAACAAAACTAATCAAAAAGTGGAAGAGAATTGTTATTTGTGGAAACGGTGAAGGGAAGATGGAATTCGGTGGGTCATTTAGAAAAACGTTATGTGATTCCGACAATGCCACGTTTCGTAAAAAAAAGTCAAGTCTTCGATGCTCTGCCATTGAATGTGTCACCCCCATAATAATATAATATTCGGAAAGTGTGTTTCACTATGACCTGACGGAGAGGGGAAAATCCAAAAAGGCTCACTAATGACATTGTTTTTTCTCAACAAAACTAATCAAAAAGTGGGAGAGAAATGTTAATTGTCGAAACGGTGAAGGGAAGATGGAATTCGGTAGGTCATTTAGAAAAACGTTATGTGATTCCGACAATGCCACGTTTCGTAAAAAAAAGTCAAGTCTTCGATACTCTGCCATTGAATGTGTCACCCCAATAATAATATTATATTCGGAAAGTGTGTTTCAGTATGACTTGACGGAGAGGGGAAAATCCAAAAAGGCTCACTAATGACATTATTTTTTCTCAACAAAACTAATCGAAAAGTGGAAGAGAATTGTTATTTGTCGAAACGGTGGAGGGAATATGGAATTCGGAAGGTCATTTAGAAAAACGTTATGTGATTCCGACAATGCCACGTTTCGTAAAAAAAAGTCAAGTCTTCGATGCTCTGCCATTGAATGTGTCACCCTCATAATAATATAATATTCGGAAAGTGTGGAGGGGAAATCCATAAAGGCTCACTAATGACATTATTTTTTCTCAACAAAACTAATCAAGAAGTGGGAGAGAATTGTTAATTGTCAAAACGGTGAAGGGAAGATGGAATTCGGTGGGTCATTTAGAAAAACGTTATGTGATTCCGACAATGCCACGTTTCGTAAAAAAAAGTCAAGTCTTCGATGCTCTGCCATTGAATGTGTCACCCTCATAATAATATCTTCGGAAAGCGTGTTTAACTATGACCTGACGGAGAGGGGAAAATCCAAAAAGGCTCACTAATGACATTATTTTTTCTCAACCAAACTAATCAAAAAGTGCAAGAGAATTGTTATTTGTGGAAACGGTGAAGGGAATATGGAATTCGGTAGGTCATTTAGAAAAACGTTATGTGATTCCGACAATGCCACGTTTCGTAAAAAAAGTCAAGTCTTCGATGCTCTGCCATTGAATGTGTCACCCTCATAATAATATCTTCGGAAAGCGTGTTTCACTATGACTTGACGGAGAGGGGAAATCCGTGAAGGCTCACTAATGACATTGTTTTTTCTCAACAAAACTAATCAAAAAGTGGGAGAGAATTGTTAATTGTCGAAACGGTGAAGGGAATATGGAATTTGGTGGGTCATTTAGAAAAACGTTATGTGATTCCGACAATGCCACGTTTCGTAAAAAAAAGTCAAGTCTTCGATGCTCTGCCATTGAATGTGTCACACCCATAATAATATAATATTCGGAAAGTGTGTTTCACTATGACCTGACGGAGAGGGGAAAATCCAAAAAGGCTCACTAATGACATTATTTTTTCTCAACCAAACTAATCAAAAAGTGCAAGAGAATTGTTATTTGTGGAAACGGTGAAGGGAATATGGAATTCGGTAGGTCATTTAGAAAAACGTTATGTGATTCCGACAATGCCACGTTTCGTAAAAAAAAGTCAAGTCTTCGATGCTTTGCCATTGAATGTGTCACCCTCATAATAATATCTTCGGAAAGCGTGTTTCTCTATGACTTGACGGAGAGGGGAAATCCATAAAGGCTCACTAATGACATTGTTTTTTCTCAACAAAACTAATCAAAAAGTGGGAGAGAATTGTTAATTGTCGAAACGGTGAAGGGAAGATGGAATTCGGTAGGTCATTTAGAAAAACGTTATGTGATTCCGACAATGCCACGTTTCGTAAAAAAAAGTCAAGTCTTCGATGCTCTGCCATTGAATGTGTCACACCCATAATAATATAATATTCGGAAAGTGTGTTTCACTATGACCTGACGGAGAGGGGAAAATCCAGAAAGGCTCACTAATGACATTATTTTTTCTCAACAAAACTAATCAAAAAGTGGGAGAGAATTGTTAATTGTCGAAACGGTGAAGGGAAGATGGAATTCGGTAGGTCATTTAGAAAAACGTTATGTGATTCCGACAATGCCACGTTTCGTAAAAAAAAGTCAAGTCTTCGATGCTCTGCCATTAAATGTGTCACACCCATAATAATATAATATTCGGAAAGTGTGTTTCACTATGACCTGACGGAGAGGGGAAAATCCAAAAAGGCTCACTAATGACATTATTTTTTCTCAACAAAACTAATCAAAAAGTGGAAGAGAATTGTTATTTGTGGAAACGGTGAAGGGAAGATGGAATTCGGTGGGTCATTTAGAAAAACGTTATGTGATTCCGACAATGCCACGTTTCGTAAAAAAAAGTCAAGTCTTCGATGCTCTGCCATTGAATGTGTCACACCCATAATAATATAATATTCGGAAAGTGTGTTTCACTATGACCTGACGGAGAGGGGAAAATCCAAAAAGGCTCACTAATGACATTATTTTTTCTCAACAAAACTAATCAAAAAGTGGGAGAGAATTGTTAATTGTCGAAACGGTGAAGGGAAGATGGAATTCGGTAGGTCATTTAGAAAAACGTTATGTGATTCCGACAATGCCACGTTTCGTAAAAAAAAGTCAAGTCTTCGATGCTCTGCCATTGAATGTGTCACACCCATAATAATATAATATTCGGGAAGTGTGTTTCACTATGACCTGACGGAGAGGGGAAAATCCAAAAAGGCTCACTAATGACATTGTTTTTTCTCAACAAAACTAATCAAAAAGTGGGAGAGAATTGTTAATTGTCGAAACGGTGAAGGGAAGATGGAATTCGGTGGGTCATTTAGAAAAACGTTATGTGATTCCGACAATGCCACGTTTCGTAAAAAAAAGTCAAGTCTTCGATGCTCTGCCATTGAATGTGTCACACCCATAATAATATAATATTCGGGAAGTGTGTTTCACTATGACCTGACGGAGAGGGGAAAATCCAAAAAGGCTCACTAATGACATTGCTTTTTCTCAACAAAACTAATCAAAAAGTGGGAGAGAAATGTTAATTGTCGAAACGGTGAAGGGAAGATGAAATTCGGTAGGTCATTTAGAAAAACGTTATGTGATTCCGACAATGCCACGTTTCGTAAAAAAAAGTCAAGTCTTCGATACTCTGCCATTGAATGTGTCACCCCAATAATAATATAATATTCGGAAAGTGTGTTTCACTATGACCTGACGGAGAGGGGAAAATCCAAAAAGGCTCACTAATGACATTATTTTTTCTCAACAAAACTAATCAAAAAGTGGAAGAGAATTGTTATTTGTGGAAACGGTGAAGGGAAGATGGAATTCGGTGGGTCATTTAAAAAAACGTTATGTGATTCCGACAATGCCACGTTTCGTAAAAAAAAGTCAAGTCTTCGATGCTCTGTCATTGAATGTGTCACCCCCACAATAATATAATATTCGGAAAGTGTGTTTCACTATGACCTGACGGAGAGGGGAAAATCCAAAAAGGCTCACTAATGACATTGTTTTTTCTCAACAAAACTAATCAAAAAGTGGGAGAGAATTGTTAATTGTCGAAACGGTGAAGGGAAGATGGAATTCGGTGGGTCATTTAGAAAAACGTTATGTGATTCCGACAATGCCACGTTTCGTAAAAAAAAGTCAAGTCTTCGATGCTCTGCCATTGAATGTGTCACCCTCATAATAATATCTTCGGAAAGCGTGTTTAACTATGACCTGACGGAGAGGGAAAAATCCAAAAAGGCTCACTAATGACATTATTTTTTCTCAACAAAACTAATCAAAAAGTGCAAGAGAATTGTTATTTGTGGAAACGGTGAAGGGAATATGGAATTCGGTAGGTCATTTAGAAAAACGTTATGTGATTCCGACAATGCCACGTTTCGTAAAAAAAGTCAAGTCTTCGATGCTCTGCCATTGAATGTGTCACCCTCATAATAATATCTTCGGAAAGCGTGTTTAACTATGACCTGACGGAGAGGGGAAAATCCAAAAAGGCTCACTAATGACATTATTTTTTCTCAACAAAACTAATCAAAAAGTGCAAGAGAATTGTTATTTGTGGAAACGGTGAAGGGAATATGGAATTCGGTAGGTCATTTAGAAAAACGTTATGTGATTCCGACAATGCCACGTTTCGTAAAAAAAGTCAAGTCTTCGATGCTCTGCCATTGAATGTGTCACCCTCATAATAATATCTTCGGAAAGCGTGTTTCACTATGACTTGACGGAGAGGGGAAATCCGTGAAGGCTCACTAATGACATTGTTTTTTCTCAACAAAACTAATCAAAAAGTGGGAGAGAATTGTTAATTGTCGAAACGGTGAAGGGAAGATGGAATTCGGTGGGTCATTTAGAAAAACGTTATGTGATTCCGACAATGCCACGTTTCGTAAAAAAAAGTCAAGTCTTCGATGCTTTGCCATTGAATGTGTCACCCTCATAATAATATCTTCGGAAAGCGTGTTTCTCTATGACTTGACGGAGAGGGGAAATCCATAAAGGCTCACTAATGACATTGTTTTTTCTCAACAAAACTAATCAAAAAGTGGGAGAGAATTGTTAATTGTCGAAACGGTGAAGGGAAGATGGAATTCGGTAGGTCATTTAGAAAAACGTTATGTGATTCCGACAATGCCACGTTTCGTAAAAAAAAGTCAAGTCTTCGATGCTCTGTCATTGAATGTGTCACCCCCACAATAATATAATATTCGGAAAGTGTGTTTCACTATGACCTGACGGAGAGGGGAAAATCCAGAAAGGCTCACTAATGACATTATTTTTTCTCAACAAAACTAATCAAAAAGTGGAAGAGAATTGTTATTTGTGGAAACGGTGAAGGGAAGATGGAATTCGGTGGGTCTTTTAGAAAAACGTTATGTGATTCCGACAATGCCACGTTTCGTAAAAAAAAGTCAAGTCTTCGATGCTCTGCCATTGAATGTGTCACCCCCATAATGATATAATATTCGGAAAGTGTATTTCACTATGACCTGACGGAGAGGGGAAAATCCAAAAAGGCTCACTAATGACATTGTTTTTTCTCAACAAAACTAATCAAAAAGTGGGAGAGAATTGTTAATTGTCGAAACGGTGAAGGGAAGATGGAATTCGGTGGGTCATTTAGAAAAACGTTATGTGATTCCGACAATGCCACGTTTCGTAAAAAAAAGTCAAGTCTTCGATGCTTTGCCATTGAATGTGTCACCCTCATAATAATATCTTCGGAAAGCGTGTTTCTCTATGACTTGACGGAGAGGGGAAATCCATAAAGGCTCACTAATGACATTGTTTTTTCTCAACAAAACTAATCAAAAAGTGGGAGAGAATTGTTAATTGTCGAAACGGTGAAGGGAAGATGGAATTCGGTAGGTCATTTAGAAAAACGTTATGTGATTCCGACAATGCCACGTTTCGTAAAAAAAAGTCAAGTCTTCGATGCTCTGCCATTGAATGTGTCACACCCATAATAATATAATATTCGGAAAGTGTGTTTCACTATGACCTGACGGAGAGGGAAAAATCCAGAAAGGCTCACTAATGACATTATTTTTTCTCAACAAAACTAATCAAAAAGTGGAAGAGAATTGTTATTTGTGGAAACGGTGAAGGGAAGATGGAATTCGGTGGGTCATTTAGAAAAACGTTATGTGATTCCGACAGAGCCACGTTTCGTAAAAAAAAGTCAAGTCTTCGATGCTCTGCCATTGAATGTGTCACCCCCATAATGATATAATATTCGGAAAGTGTATTTCACTATGACCTGACGGAGAGGGGAAAATCCAAAAAGGCTCACTAATGACATTGTTTTTTCTCAACAAAACTAATCAAAAAGTGGAAGAGAATTGTTAATTGTCGAAACGGTGAAGGGAAGATGGAATTCGGTGGGTCATTTAGAAAAACGTTATGTGATTCCGACAATGCCACGTTTCGTAAAAAAAAGTCAAGTCTTCGATGCTCTGCCATTGAATGTGTCACCCCCATAATAATATAATATTCGGAAAGTGTGTTCCACTATGACCTGACGGAGAGGGGAAAATCCAAAAAGGCTCACTAATGACATTGTTTTTTCTCAACATAAGTAATCAAAAAGTGGGAGAGAATTGTTAATTGTCGAAACGGTGAAGGGAAGATGGAATTCGGTAGGTCATTTAGAAAAACGTTATGTGATTCCGACAATGCCACGTTTCGTAAAAAAAAGTCAAGTCTTCGATGCTCTGCCATTGAATGTGTCACACCCATAATAATATAATATTCGGAAAGTGTGTTTCACTATGACCTGACGGAGAGGGGAAAATCCAAAAAGGCTCACTAATGACATTATTTTTTCTCAACAAAACTAATCAAAAAGTGGAAGAGAATTGTTATTTGTGGAAACGGTGAAGGGAAGATGGAATTCGGTGGGTCATTTAGAAAAACGTTATGTGATTCCGACAATGCCACGTTTCGTAAAAAAAAGTCAAGTCTTCGATGCTCTGTCATTGAATGTGTCACCCCCACAATAATATAATATTCGGAAAGTGTGTTTCACTATGACCTGACGGAGAGGGGAAAATCCAAAAAGGCTCACTAATGACATTGTTTTTTCTCAACAAAACTAATCAAAAAGTGGGAGAGAATTGTTAATTGTCGAAACGGTGAAGGGAAGATGGAATTCGGTGGGTCATTTAGAAAAACGTTATGTGATTCCGACAATGCCACGTTTCGTAAAAAAAAGTCAAGTCTTCGATGCTCTGCCATTGAATGTGTCACCCTCATAATAATATCTTCGGAAAGTGTGTTTCACTATGACTTTACGGAGAGGGGAAAATATATAAAGGCTTACTAATGACATTGCTTTTTCTCAACAAAACTAATCAAAAAGTGGGAGAGAAATGTTAATTGTCGAAACGGTGAAGGGAAGATGAAATTCGGTAGGTCATTTAGAAAAACGTTATGTGATTCCGACAATGCCACGTTTCGTAAAAAAAAGTCAAGTCTTCGATGCTCTGCCATTGAATGTGTCACCCTCATAATAATATAATATTCGGAAAGTGTGGAGGGAAAATCCAAAAAGGCTCACTAATGACATTGTTTTTTCTCAACAAAACTAATCAAAAAGTGGGAGAGAATTGTTAATTGTCGAAACGGTGAAGGGAAGATGGAATTCGGTGGGTCATTTAGAAAAACGTTATGTGATTCCGACAATGCCACGTTTCGTAAAAAAAAGTCAAGTCTTCGATGCTCTGCCATTGAATGTGTCACCCTCATAATAATATCTTCGGAAAGTGTGTTTCACTATGACTTTACGGAGAGGGGAAAATATATAAAGGCTTACTAATGACATTGCTTTTTCTCAACAAAACTAATCAAAAAGTGGGAGAGAAATGTTAATTGTCGAAACGGTGAAGGGAAGATGAAATTCGGTAGGTCATTTAGAAAAACGTTATGTGATTCCGACAATGCCACGTTTCGTAAAAAAAAGTCAAGTCTTCGATACTCTGCCATTGAATGTGTCACCCTCATAATAATATAATATTCGGAAAGTGTGTTTCAGTATGACTTGACGGAGAGGGGAAAATCCAAAAAGGCTCACTAATGACATTATTTTTTCTCAACAAAACTAATCGAAAAGTGGAAGAGAATTGTTATTTGTCGAAACGGTGAAGGGAATATGGAATTCGGAAGGTCATTTAGAAAAACGTTATGTGATTCCGACAATGCCACGTTTCGTAAAAAAAAGTCAAGTCTTCGATGCTCTGCCATTGAATGTGTCACCCTCATAATAATATAATATTCGGAAAGTGTGTTCCACTATGACCTGACGGAGAGGGGAAAATCCAAAAAGGCTTACTAATGACATTATTTTTTCTCAACAAAACTAATCAAAAAGTGGAAGAGAATTGTTATTTGTCGAAACGGTGAAGGGAGTATGAAATTCGGTAGGTCATTTAGAAAAACGTTATGTGATTCCGACAATGCCACGTTTCGTAAAAAAAAGTTCAAGTCTTCGATGCTCTGCCATTGAATGTGTCACCCTCATAATAATATAATATTCGGAAAGTGTGTTTCACTATGACTTGACGGAGAGGGGAAAATCCAAAAAGGCTCACTAATGACATTATTTTTTCTCAACAAAACTAATCGAAAAGTGGAAGAGAATTGTTAATTGTCGAAACGGTGAAGGGAAGATGGAATTCGGTGGGTCATTTAGAAAAACGTTATGTGATTCCGACAATGCCACGTTTCGTAAAAAAAAGTCAAGTCTTCGATGCTCTGCCATTGAATGTGTCACCCCCATAATAATATAATATTCGGAAAGTGTGTTTCACTATGACCTGACGGAGAGGGGAAAATCCAAAAAGGCTCACTAATGACATTGTTTTTTCTCAACAAAACTAATCAAAAAGTGGGAGAGAAATGTTAATTGTCGAAACGGTGAAGGGAAGATGGAATTCGGTAGGTCATTTAGAAAAACGTTATGTGATTCCGACAATGCCACGTTTCGTAAAAAAAAGTCAAGTCTAAGTCTTCGATGCTCTGCCATTGAATGTGGCACCCTCATAATAATATAATATTCGGAAAGTGTGTTTCACTATGACTTTATGGAGAGGGGAAATCCATAAAGGCTCACTAATGACATTGTTTTTTCTCAACAAAACTAATCAAAAAGTGGGAGAGAATTGTTAATTGTCGAAACGGTAAAGGGAAGATGGAATTCGGTGGGTCATTTAGAAAAACGTTATGTGATTCCGACAATGCCACGTTTCGTACAAAAAAGTCAAGTCTTCGATGCTCTGCCATTGAATGTGTCACCCCTATAATAATATAATATTCGGAAAGTGTGTCTCACTATGACCTGACGGAGAGGGGAAAATCCAAAAAGGCTCACTAATGACATTGTTTTTTCTCAACAAAACTAATCAAAAAGTGGGAGAGAATTGTTAATTGTCGAAACGGTGAAGGGAAGATGGAATTCGGTGGGTCATTCAGAAAAACGTTATGTGATTCCGACAATGCCACGTTTCGTAAAAAAAAGTCAAGTCTTCGATGCTCTGCCATTGAATGTGTCACCCTCATAATAATATCTTCGGAAAGTGTGTTTCACTATGACTTTACGGAGAGGGGAAAATATATAAAGGCTTACTAATGACATTGCTTTTTCTCAACAAAACTAATCAAAAAGTGGGAGAGAAATGTTAATTGTCGAAACGGTGAAGGGAAGATGGAATTCGGTAGGTCATTTAGAATAACGTTATGTGATTCCGACAATGCCACGTTTCGTAAAAAAAAGTCAAGTCTAAGTCTTCGATGCTCTGCCATTGAATGTGGCACCCTCATAATAATATAATATTCGGAAAGTGTGTTTCACTATGACTTGACGGAGAGGGGAAAATCCAAAAAGGCTCACTAATGACATTATTTTTTCTCAACAAAACTAATCAAAAAGTGGAAGAGAATTGTTATTTGTCGAAACGGTGAAGGGAAGATGGAATTCGGTAGGTCATTTAGAAAAACGTTATGTGATTCCGACAATGCCACGTTTCGTAAAAAAAAGTCAAGTCTACGATGCTCTGCCATTGAATGTGTCACCCCCATAATAATATAATATTCGGAAAGTGTGTTTCAGTATGACTTGACGGAGAGGGGAAAATCCAAAAAGGCTCACTAATGACATTATTTTTTCTCAACAAAACTAATCAAAAAGTGGAAGAGAATTGTTATTTGTCGAAACGGTGAAGGGAAGATGGAATTCGGTAGGTCATTTAGAAAAACGTTATGTGATTCCGACAATGCCACGTTTCGTAAAAAAAAGTTCAAGTCTTCGATGCTCTGCCATTGAATGTGTCACCCCCATAATAATATAATATTCGGAAAGTGTGTTTCACTTTGACCTGACGGAGATGGGAAAATCCAAAAAGGCTCACTAATTACATTATTTTTTCTCAACAAAACTAATCAAAAAGTGGAAGAGAATTGTTATTTGTCGAAACGGTCAAGGGAGTATGGGATTCGGTAGGTCATTTAGAAAAACGTTATGTGATTCCGACAATGCCACGTTTCGTAAAAAAAAGTCAAGTCTTCGATGCTCTGCCATTGAATGTGTCACCCTCATAATAATATAATATTCGGAAAGTGTGGAGGGGAAATCCATAAAGGCTCACTAATGACATTATTTTTTCTCAACAAAACTAATCAAAAAGTGGGAGAGAATTGTTAATTGTCGAAACGGTGAAGGGAAGATGGAATTCGGTGGGTCATTTAGAAAAACGTTATGTGATTCCGACAATGCCACGTTTCGTAAAAAAAAGTCAAGTCTTCGATGCTCTGCCATTGAATGTGTCACCCCCATAATAATATAATATTCGGAAAGTGTGTTTCACTATGACCTGACGGAGAGGGGAAAATCCAAAAAGGCTCACTAATGACATTGTTTTTTCTCAACAAAACTAATCAAAAAGTGGGAGAGAAATGTTAATTGTCGAAACGGTGAAGGGAAGATGGAATTCGGTAGGTCATTTAGAAAAACGTTATGTGATTCCGACAATGCCACGTTTCGTAAAAAAAAGTCAAGTCTAAGTCTTCGATGCTCTGCCATTGAATGTGGCACCCTCATAATAATATAATATTCGGAAAGTGTGTTTCACTATGACTTTATGGAGAGGGGAAATCCATAAAGGCTCACTAATGACATTGTTTTTTCTCAACAAAACTAATCAAAAAGTGGGAGAGAATTGTTAATTGTCGAAACGGTGAAGGGAAGATGGAATTCGGTAGGTCATTTAGAAAAACGTTATGTGATTCCGACAATGCCACGTTTCGTAAAAAAAAGTCAAGTCTAAGTCTTCGATGCTCTGCCATTGAATGTGGCACCCTCATAATAATATAATATTCGGAAAGTGTGGAGGGGAAATCCATAAAGGCTCACTAATGACATTATTTTTTCTCAACAAAACTAATCAAGAAGTGGGAGAGAATTGTTAATTGTCGAAATGGTGAAGGGAAGATGGAATTCGGTGGGTCATTTAGAAAAACGTTATGTGATTCCGACAATGCCACGTTTCGTAAAAAAAAGTCAAGTCTTCGATGCTCTGCCTTGAATGTGTCACCCTCATAATAATATAATATTCGGAAAGTGTGTTTCACTATGACTTTACGGTGAGGGGAAAATCCAAAAAGGCTCACTAATGACATTATTTTTTCTCAACAAAACTAATCAAAAAGTGGAAGAGAATTGTTATTTGTGGAAACGGTGAAGGGAATCTGGAATTCGGTGGGTCATTTAGAAAAACGTTATGTGATTCCGACAATGCCACGTTTCGTAAAAAAAAGTCAAGTCTAAGTCTTCGATGCTCTGCCATTGAATGTGGCACCCTCATAATAATATAATATTCGGAAAGTGTGGAGGGGAAATCCATAAAGGCTCACTAATGACATTATTTTTTCTCAACAAAACTAATCAAGAAGTGGGAGAGAATTGTTAATTGTCGAAATGGTGAAGGGAAGATGGAATTCGGTGGGTCATTTAGAAAAACGTTATGTGATTCCGACAATGCCACGTTTCGTAAAAAAAAGTCAAGTCTTCGATGCTCTGCCTTGAATGTGTCACCCTCATAATAATATCTTCGGAAAGTGTGTTTCACTATGACTTTACGGTGAGGGGAAAATCCAAAAAGGCTCACTAATGACATTATTTTTTCTCAACAAAACTAATCAAAAAGTGGAAGAGAATTGTTATTTGTGGAAACGGTGAAGGGAATCTGGAATTCGGTGGGTCATTTAGAAAAACGTTATGTGATTCCGACAATGCCACGTTTCGTAAAAAAAAGTCAAGTCTTCGATGCTCTGCCATTGAATGTGTCACCCCCATAATAATATAATATTCGGAAAGTGTGTTTCAGTATGACTTGACGGAGAGGGGAAAATCCAAAAAGGCTCACTAATGACATTATTTTTTCTCAACAAAACTAATCAAAAAGTGGAAGAGAATTGGTATTTGTCGAAACGGTGAAGGGAATATGGAATTCGGTAGGTCATTTAGAAAAACGTTATGTGATTCCGACAATGCCACGTTTCGTAAAAAAAAGTCAAGTCTTCGATGCTCTGCCATTGAATGTGTCACCCTCATAATAATATAATATTCGGAAAGTGTGTTTCACTATGACCTGACGGAGAGGGGAAAATCCAAAAAGGCTCACTAATGACATTGTTTTTTCTCAACAAAACTAATCAAAAAGTGGAAGAGAATTGTTATTTGTCGAAACGGTGAAGGGAGTATGGAATTCGGTAGGTCATTTAGAAAAACGTTATGTGATTCCGACAATGCCACGTTTCGTAAAAAAAAGTCAAGTCTAAGTCTTCGATGCTCTGCCATTGAATGTGGCACCCTCATAATAATATAATATTCGGAAAGTGTGTTTCACTATGACTTTATGGAGAGGGAAAATCCATAAAGGCTCACTAATGACATTGTTTTTTCTCAACAAAACTAATCAAAAAGTGGGAGAGAAATGTTAATTGTCGAAACGGTGAAGGGAAGATGGAATTCGGTAGGTCATTTAGAAAAACGTTATGTGATTCCGACAATGCCACGTTTCGTAAAAAAAAGTCAAGTCTTCGATGCTCTGCCATTGAATGTGGCACCCTCATAATAATATAATATTCGGAAAGTGTGTTTCACTATGACCTGACGGAGAGGGGAAAATCCAAAAAGGCTCACTAATGACATTGTTTTTTCTCAACAAAACTAATCAAAAAGTGGAAGAGAATTGTTATTTGTCGAAACGGTGAAGGGAGTATGGAATTCGGTAGGTCATTTAGAAAAACGTTATGTGATTCCGACAATGCCACGTTTCGTAGAAAAAAGTCAAGTCTAAGTCTTCGATGCTCTGCCATTGAATGTGGCACCCTCATAATAATATAATATTCGGAAAGTGTGTTTCACTATGACTTTATGGAGAGGGAAAATCCATAAAGGCTCACTAATGACATTGTTTTTTCTCAACAAAACTAATCAAAAAGTGGGAGAGAAATGTTAATTTTCGAAACGGTGAAGGGAAGATGGAATTCAGTAGGTCATTTAGAAAAACGTTATGTGATTCCGACAATGCCACGTTTCGTAAAAAAAAGTCAAGTCTAAGTCTTCGATGCTCTGCCATTGAATGTGGCACCCTCATAATAATATAATATTCGGAAAGTGTGTTTCACTATGACTTTATGGAGAGGGGAAATCCATAAAGGCTCACTAATGACATTGTTTTTTCTCAACAAAACTAATCAAAAAGTGGGAGAGAATTGTTAATTGTCGAAACGGTGAAGGGAAGATGGAATTCGGTGGGTCATTTAGAAAAACGTTATGTGATTCCGACAATGCCACGTTTCGTAAAAAAAAGTTAAGTCTTCGATGCTCTGCCATTGAATGTGTCACCCCCATAATAATATAATATTCGGAAAGTGTGTTTCACTATGACCTGACGGAGAGGGGAAAATCCAAAAAGGCTCACTAATGACATTGTTTTTTCTCAACAAAACTAATCAAGAAGTGGGAGAGAATTGTTAATTGTCGAAACGGTGAAGGGAAGATGGAATTCGGTGGGTCATTTAGAAAAACGTTATGTGATTCCGACAATGCCACGTTTCGTAAAAAAAAGTCAAGTCTTCGATGCTCTGCCATTGAATGTGTCACCCTCATAATAATATCTTCGGAAAGTGTGTTTCACCATGACTTTACGGAGAGGGGATAATCCATAAAGGCTTACTAATGACATTGTTTTTTCTCAACAAAACTAATCAAAAAGTGGGAGAGAAATGTTAATTGTCGAAACGGTGAAGGGAAGATGGAATTCGGTGGGTCATTTAGAAAAACGTTATGTGATTCCGACAATGCCACGTTTCGTAAAAAAAAGTCAAGTCTTCGATGCTCTGCCATTGAATGTGTCACCCTCATAATAATATCTTCGGAAAGTGTGTTTCACTATGACTTTACGGAGAGGGGAAAATACATAAAGGCTTACCAATGACATTGTTTTTTCTCAACAAAACTAATCAAAAAGTGGGAGAGAAATGTTAATTGTCGAAACGGTGAAGGGAAGATGGAATTCGGTAGGTCATTTAGAAAAACGTTATGTGATTCCGACAATGCCACGTTTCGTAAAAAAAAGTCAAGTCTTCGATGCTCTGCCATTGAATGTGTCACCCCCATAATAATATAATATTCGGAAAGTGTGTTTCACTATGACTTGACGGAGAGGGGAAATCCATAAAGGCTCACTAATGACATTGTTTTTTCTCAACAAACTAATCAAAAAGTGGGAGAGAATTGTTAATTGTCGAAACGGTGAAGGGAAGATGGAATTCGGTAGGTCATTTAGAAAAACGTTATGTGATTCCGACAATGCCACGTTTCGTAAAAAAAAGTCAAGTCTTCGATGCTCTGCCATTGAATGTGTCACACCCATAATAATATAATATTCGGAAAGTGTGTTTCACTATGACCTGACGGAGAGGGGAAAATCCAAAAAGGCTCACTAATGACATTATTTTTTCTCAACAAAACTAATCAAAAAGTGGAAGAGAATTGTTATTTGTGGAAACGGTGAAGGGAATCTGGAATTCGGTGGGTCATTTAGAAAAACGTTATGTGATTCCGACAATGCCACGTTTCGTAAAAAAAAGTCAAGTTCTCGATGCTCTGCCATTGAATGTGTCACCCTCATAATAATATAATAATCGGAAAGTGTGGAGGGGATATCCATAAAGGCTCACTAATGACATTATTTTTTCTCAACAAAACTAATCAAGGAGTGGGAGAGAATTGTTAATTGTCAAAACGGTGAAGGGAAGATGGAATTCGGTGGGTCATTTAGAAAAACGTTATGTGATTCCGACAATGCCACGTTTCGTAAAAAAAAGTCAAGTCTTCGATGCTCTGCCATTGAATGTGTCACCCCCATAATAATATAATATTCGGGAAGTGTGTTTCACTATGACCTGACGGAGAGGGGAAAATCCAAAAAGGCTCACTAATGACATTGTTTTTTCTCAACAAAACTAATCAAGAAGTGGGAGAGAATTGTTAATTGTCAAAACGGTGAAGGGAAGATGGAATTCGGTGGGTCATTTAGAAAAACGTTATGTGATTCCGACAATGCCACGTTTCGTAAAAAAAAGTCAAGTCTTCGATGCTCTGCCATTGAATGTGTCACCCTCATAATAATATCTTCGGAAAGTGTGTTTCACTATGACTTTACGGAGAGGGGAAAATCCATAAAGGCTTACTAATGACATTGTTTTTTCTCAACAAAACTAATCAAAAAGTGGGAGAGAAATGTTAATTGTCGAAACGGTGAAGGGAAGATGGAATTCGGTGGGTCATTTAGAAAAACGTTATGTGATTCCGACAATGCCACGTTTCGTAAAAAAAAGTCAAGTCTTCGATGCTCTGCCATTGAATGTGTCACCCTCATAATAATAACTTCGGAAAGTGTGTTTCACTATGACTTTACGGAGAGGGGAAAATACATAAAGGCTTACCAATGACATTGTTTTTTCTCAACAAAACTAATCAAAAAGTGGGAGAGAAATGTTAATTGTCGAAACGGTGAAGGGAGGATGGAATTCGGTAGGTCATTTAGAAAAACGTTATGTGATTCCGACAATGCCACGTTTCGTAAAAAAAAGTCAAGTCTTCGATGCTCTGCCATTGAATGTGTCACCCCCATAATAATATAATATTCGGAAAGTGTGTTTCACTATGACTTGACGGAGAGGGGAAATCCATAAAGGCTCACTAATGACATTGTTTTTTCTCAACAAACTAATCAAAAAGTGGGAGAGAATTGTTAATTGTCGAAACGGTGAAGGGAAGATGGAATTAGGTAGGTCATTTAGAAAAACGTTATGTGATTCCGACAATGCCACGTTTCGTAAAAAAAAGTCAAGTCTTCGATGCTCTGCCATTGAATGTGTATAATATTCGGAAAGTGTGTTTCACTATGACCTGACGGAGAGGGGAAAATCCAAAAAGGCTCACTAATGACATTATTTTTTCTCAACAAAACTAATCAAAAAGTGGAAGAGAATTGTTATTTGTGGAAACGGTGAAGGGAATCTGGAATTCGGTGGGTCATTTAGAAAAACGTTATGTGATTCCGACAATGCCACGTTTCGTAAAAAAAAGTCAAGTTCTCGATGCTCTGACATTGAATGTGTCACCCTCATAATAATATAATATTCGGAAAGTGTGGAGGGGAAATCCATAAAGGCTCACTAATGACATCATTTTTTCTCAACAAAACTAATCAAGAAGTGGGAGAGAATTGTTAATTGTCAAAACGGTGAAGGGAAGATGGAATTCGGTGGGTCATTTAGAAAAACGTTATGTGATTCCGACAATGCCACGTTTCGTAAAAAAAAGTCAAGTCTTCGATGCTCTGCCATTGAATGTGTCACCCTCATAATAATATCTTCGGAAAGTGTGTTTCACTATGACTTTACGGAGAGGGGAAATCCATAAAAGCTCACTAATGACATTGTTTTTTCTCAACAAAACTAATCAAAAAGTGGGAGAGAATTGTTAATTGTCGAAACGGTGAAGGGAAGATGGAATTCGGTAGGTCATTTAGAAAAACGTTATGTGATTCCGACAATGCCACGTTTCGTAAAAAAAGTCAAGTCTTCGAAGCTCTGCCATTGAATGTGTCACACCCATAATAATATAATATTCGGAAAGTGTGTTTCAGTATGACTTGACGGAGAGGGGAAAATCCAAAAAGGCTCACTAATGACATTATTTTTTCTCAACAAAACTAATCAAAAAGTGGAAGAGAATTGTTATTTGTCGAAACGGTGGAGGGAATATGGAATTCGGTAGGTCATTTAGAAAAACGTTATGTGATTCCGACAATGCCACGTTTCGTAAAAAAAAGTCAAGTCTTCGATGCTCTGCCATTGAATGTGTCACCCTCATAATAATATAATATTCGGAAAGTGTGTTTCACTATGACCTGACGGAGAGGGGAAAATCCAAAAAGGCTCACTAATGACATTATTTTTTCTCAACAAAACTAATCAAAAAGTGGAAGAGAATTGTTATTTGTCGAAACGGTGAAGGGAGTATGGAATTCGGTAGGTCATTTAGAAAAACGTTATGTGATTCCGACAATGCCACGTTTCGTAAAAAAAAGTTCAACTCTTCGATACTCTGCCATTGAATGTGTCACCCTCATAATAATATAATATTCGGAAAGTGTGTTTCACTATGACTTGACGGAGAGGGGAAAATCCAAAAAGGCTCACTAATGACATTATTTTTTCTCAACAAAACTAATCAAAAAGTGGAAGAGAATTGTTATTTGTCGAAACGGTGAAGGGAATATGGAATTCGGTAGGTCATTTAGAAAAACGTTATGTGATTCCGACAATGCCACGTTTCGTAAAAAAAAGTCAAGTCTTCGATGCTCTGCCATTGAATGTGTCACCCTCATAATAATATAATATTCGGAAAGTGTGGAGGGGAAATCCATAAAGGCTCACTAATGACATTATTTTTTCTCAACAAAACTAATCAAGAAGTGGGAGAGAATTGTTAATTGTCAAAACGGTGAAGGGAAGATGGAATTCGGTGGGTCATTTAGAAAAACGTTATGTGATTCCGACAATGCCACGTTTCGTAAAAAAAAGTCAAGTCTTCGATGCTCTGCCATTGAATGTGTCACCCCCATAATAATATAATATTCGGAAAGTGTGTTTCACTATGACCTGACGGAGAGGGGAAAATCCAAAAAGGCTCACTAATGACATTGTTTTTTCTCAACAAAACTAATCAAAAAGTGGGAGAGAATTGTTAATTGTCGAAACGGTGAAGGGAAGATGGAATTCGGTGGGTCATTTGGAAAAACGTTATGTGATTCCGACAATGCCACGTTTCCTAAAAAAAAGTCAAGTCTTCGATGCTCTGCCATTGAATGTGGCACCCTCATAATAATATCTTCGGAAAGCGTGTTTCACTATGACTTGACGGAGAGGGGAAATCCATAAAGGCTCACTAATGACATTGTTTTTTCTCAACAAAACTAATCAAAAAGTGGGAGAGAATTGTTAATTGTCGAAACGGTGAAGGGAAGATGGAATTCGGTAGGTCATTTAGAAAAACGTTATGTGATTCCGACAATGCCACGTTTCGTAAAAAAAAGTCAAGTCTTCGATGCTCTGCCATTGAATGTGTCACCCCAATAATAATATAATATTCGGAAAGTGTGTTTCACTATGACCTGACGGAGAGGGGAAAATCCAAAAAGGCTCACTAATGACATTGTTTTTTCTCAACAAAACTAATGAAAAAGTGGGAGAGAATTGGTAATTGTCGAAACGGTGAAGGGAAGATGGAATTCGGTGGGTCATTTAGAAAAACCTTATGTGATTCCGACAATGCCACGTTTCGTAAAAAAAAGTCAAGTCTTCGATGCTCTGCCATTGAATGTGTCACCCTCATAATAATATCTTCGGAAAGTGTGTTTCACTATGACTTTACGGAGAGGGGAAAATCCATAAAGGCTTACTAATGACATTGTTTTTTCTCAACAAAACTAATCAAAAAGTGGGAGAGAAATGTTAATTGTCGAAACGGTGAAGGGAAGATGGGATTCGGTAGGTCGTTTAGAAACGCGTTATGTGATTCCAAATATGCCACGTTTCGTGAAAAAAAGTCAAGTCTTCGAAGCTCTGCCATTGAATGTGTCACACCCATAATAATATAATATTCGGAAAGTGTGTTTCACTATGACCAGACGGAGAGGGGAAATCCATAAAGGCTCACTAATGACATTGTTTTTTCTCAACAAAACTAATCAAAAAGTGGGAGAGAATTGTTAATTGTCGAAACGGTGAAGGGAAGATGGAATTCGGTGGGTCATTTAGAAAAACGTTATGTGATTCCGACAATGCCACGTTTCGTAAAAAAAAGTCAAGTCTTCGATGCTCTGCCATTGAATGTGTCACCCCCATAATAATATAATATTCAGAAAGTGTGTTTCACTATGACCTGACGGGAAAATCAAAAAAGGCTCACTAATGACATTATTTTTTCTCAACAAAACTAATCAAAAAGTGGAAGAGAATTGTTATTTGTCGAAACGGTGAAGGGAGTATGGAATTCGTTAGGTCATCTAGAAAAACGTTATGTGATTCCGACAATGCCACGTTTCGCAAAAAAAAGTTCAAGTCTTCGATGCTCTGCCATTGAATGTGTCACCCCCATAATAATATAATATTCGGAAAGTGTGTTTCACTATGACCTGACGGGAAAATCCAAAAAGGCTCACTAATGACATTATTTTTTCTCAACAAAACTAATCAAAAAGTGGAAGAGAATTGTTATCTGTCGAAACGGTGAAGGGAGTATGGAATTCGGTAGGTCATTTAGAAAGACGTTATGTGATTCCGACAATGCCACGTTTCGCAAAAAAAAGTTCAAGTCTTCGATGCTCTGCCATTGAATGTGTCACCCTCATAATAATATAATATTCGGAAAGTGTGTTTCACTATGACCTGACGGAGAGGGGAAAACTTAAAAAGGCTCAGTAATGACATTATTTTTTCTCAACAAAGCTAATCAAAAAGTGGAAGAGAATTGTTATTTGTCGAAACGGTGGAGGGAATATGGAATTCGGTAGGTCATTTAGAAAAACGTTATGTGATTCCGACAATGCCACGTTTCGTAAAAAAAAGTCAAGTCTAAGTCTTCGATGCTCTGCCATTGAATGTGGCACCCTCATAATAATATAATATTCGGAAAGTGTGTTTCACTATGACTTGACGGAGAGGGGAAAATCCAATAAGGCTCACTAATAACATTATTTTTTTTCAACAAAACTAATCAAAAAGTGGAAGAGAATTGTTATTTGTCGGAACGGTGAAGGGAAGATGGAATTCGGTAGGTCATTTAGAAAAACGTTATGTGATTCCGACAATGCCACGTTTCGTAAAAAAAAGTTCAAGTCTTCGATGCTCTGCCATTGAATGTGTCACCCCCATAATAATATAATATTCGGAAAGTGTGTTCCACTATGACCTGACGGAGAGGGGAAAATCCAAAAAGGCTCACTAATGACATTATTTTTCCTCAACAAAACTAATCAGAAAGTGGAAGAGAATTGTTATTTGTGGAAACGGTGAAGGGAATCTGGAATTCGGTGGGTCATTTAGAAAAACGTTATGTGATTCCGACAATGCCACGTTTCGTAAAAAAAAGTCAAGTTCTCGATGCTCTGCCATTGAATGTGTCACCCTCATAATAATATCTTCGGAAAGCGTGTTTCACTATGACCTGACGGAGAGGGGATATCCATAAAGGCTCACTAATGACATTGTTTTTTCTCAACAGAACTAATCAAAAAGTGGGAGAGAATTGTTAATTGTCGAAACGGTGAAGGGAAGATGGAATTCGTTAGGTCATTTAGAAAAACGTTATGTGATTCCGACAATGCCACGTTTCGCAAAAAAAAGTTCAAGTCTTCGATGCTCTGCCATTGAATGTGTCACCCCCATAATAATATAATATTCGGAAAGTGTGTTTCACTATGACCTGACGGGAAAATCCAAAAAGGCTCACTAATGACATTATTTTTTCTCAACAAAACTAATCAAAAAGTGGAAGAGAATTGTTATCTGTCGAAACGGTGAAGGGAGTATGGAATTCGGTAGGTCATTTAGAAAAACGTTATGTGATTCCGACAATGCCACGTTTCGCAAAAAAAAGTTCAAGTCTTCGATGCTCTGCCATTGAATGTGTCACCCTCATAATAATATAATATTCGGAAAGTGTGTTTCACTATGACCTGACGGAGAGGGGAAAATCCAAAAAGGCTCACTAATGACATTATTTTTTCTCAACAAAGCTAATCAAAATGTGGAAGAGAATTGTTATTTGTCGAAACGGTGGAGGGAATATGGAATTCGGTAGGTCATTTAGAAAAACGTTATGTGATTCCGACAATGCCACGTTTCGTGAAAAAAAGTCAAGTCTAAGTCTTCGATGCTCTGCCATTGAATGTGGCACCCTCATAATAATATAATATTCGGAAAGTGTGTTCCACTATGACTTGACGGAGATGGGAAAATCCAAAAAGGCTCACTAATGACATTGTTTTTTCTCAACAAAACTAATCAAAAAGTGGAAGAGAAATGTTATTTGTCGAAACGGTGAAGGGAATATGGAAATCGGTAGGTCATTTAGAAAAACGTTATGTGATTCCGACAATGCCACGTTTCGTAAAAAAAGTTCAAGTCTTCGATGCTCTGCCATTGAATGTGTCACACCCATAATAATATAATATTCGGAAAGTGTGTTTCACTATGACCTGACGGAGAGGGGAAAATCCAAAAAGGCTCACTAATGACATTATTTTTCCTCAACAAAACTAATCAGAAAGTGGAAGAGAATTGTTATTTGTGGAAACGGTGAAGGGAATCTGGAATTCGGTGGGTCATTTAGAAAAACGTTATGTGATTCCGACAATGCCACGTTTCGTAAAAAAAAGTCAAGTTCTCGATGCTCTGCCATTGAATGTGTCACCCTTATAATAATATCGTCGGAAAGCGTGTTTCACTATGACCTGACGGAGAGGGGATATCCATAAAGGCTCACTAATGACATTGTTTTTTCTCAACAGAACTAATCAAAAAGTGGGAGAGAATTGTTAATTGTCGAAACGGTGAAGGGAAGATGGAATTCGGTGGGTCATTTAGAAAAACGTTATGTGATTCCGACAATGCCACGTTTCGTAAAAAAAAGTCAAGTCTTCAATGCTCTGCCATTGAATGTGGCACCCTCATAATAATATCTTCGGAAAGCGTGTTTCACTATGACTTGACGGAGAGGGGATATCCATAAAGGCTCACTAATGACATTGTTTTTACTCAACAAAACTAATCAAAAATAGGGAGAGAATTGTTAATTGTCGAAACGGTGAAGGGAAGATGGAATTTGGTGGGTCATTTAGAAAAACGTTATGTGATTCCGACAATGCCACGTTTAGTAAAAAAAAGTGAAGTCTTCGATGCTCTGCCATTGAATGTGTCACCCCCATAATAATATAATATTCGGAAAGTGTGTTTTACTATGACCTGACGGAGAGGGGAAAATCCAAAAAGGCTCTATAATGACATTTTTTCTCAACAAAACTAATCAAAAAAAGGAAGATAATTGTTATTTGTCGAAACGGTGAAGGGAAGATGGAATTCGGTAGGTCAATTAGAAAAACGTTATGTGATTCCCACAATGCCACGTTTCGTAAAAAAAAGTCAAGTCTTCGAATGCTCTGCCATTGAATGTGTCACCCTCATAATAATATCTTCGGAAAGTGTGTTTCACTATGACTTTACGGAGAGGGGAAAATCCATAAAGGCTTAGTAATGACATTGTTTTTTCTCAACAAAACTAATCAAAAAGTGGGAGAGAATTGTTATTTGTGGAAACGGTGAAGGGAATATGGAATTCGGTAGGTCATTTAGAAAAACGTTATGTGATTCCGACAATGCCACGTTTCGGAAAAAAAAGTCAAGTCTTCGATGCTCTGCCATTGAATGTGGCACCCTCATAATAATATCTTCGGAAAGCGTTTTTCACTATGACTTGACGGAGAGGGGAAATCCATAAAGGCTCACTAATGACATGCGCTTTTCTCAACAAAACTAATCAAAAAGTAGGAGAGAATTGTTAATTGTCGAAACGGTGAAGGGAAGATGGGATTCGGTAGGTCGTTTAGAAACGCGTTATGTGATTCTAAATATGCCACGTTTCGTGAAAAAAAGTCAAGTCTTCGATGCTCTGCCATTGAATGTGTCACACCCATAATAATATAATATTCGGAAAGTGTGTTTCACTATGACCTGACGGAGAGGGGAAATCCATAAAGGCTCACTAATGACATTGTTTTTTCTCAACAAAACTAATCAAAAAGTGGGAGAGGATTGTTAATTGTCGAAACGGTGAAGGGAAGATGGAATTCGGTAGGTCATTTAGAAAAACGTTATGTGATTCCGACAATGCCACGTTTCGTAAAAAAAAGTTCAAGTCTTCGATGCTCTGCCATTAAATGTGTCACCCCCATAATAATATAATATTCGGAAAGTGTGTTCCACTATGACTTGACGGAGATGGGAAAATCCAAAAAGGCTCACTAATGACATTATTTTTTCTCAACAAAACTAATCGAAAAGTGGAAGAGAAATGTTATTTGTCGAAACGGTGAAGGGAATATGGAAATCGGTAGGTCATTTAGAAAAACGTTATGTGATTCCGACAATGCCACGTTTCGTAAAAAAAGTTCAAGTCTTCGATGCTCTGCCATTGAATGTGTCACACCCATAATAATATAATATTCGGAAAGTGTGTTTCACTATGACCTGACGGAGAGGGGAAAATCCAAAAAGGCTCACTAATGACATTATTTTTCCTCAACAAAACTAATCAGAAAGTGGAAGAGAATTGTTATTTGTGGAAACGGTGAAGGGAATCTGGAATTCGGTGGGTCATTTAGAAAAACGTTATGTGATTCCGACAATGCCACGTTTCGTAAAAAAAAGTCAAGTTCTCGATGCTCTGCCATTGAATGTGTCACCCTTATAATAATATCGTCGGAAAGCGTGTTTCACTATGACCTGACGGAGAGGGGATATCCATAAAGGCTCACTAATGACATTGTTTTTTCTCAACAGAACTAATCAAAAAGTGGGAGAGAATTGTTAATTGTCGAAACGGTGAAGGGAAGATGGAATTCGGTGGGTCATTTAGAAAAACGTTATGTGATTCCGACAATGCCACGTTTCGTAAAAAAAAGTCAAGTCTTCAATGCTCTGCCATTGAATGTGGCACCCTCATAATAATATCTTCGGAAAGCGTGTTTCACTATGACTTGACGGAGAGGGGATATCCATAAAGGCTCACTAATGACATTGTTTTTACTCAACAAAACTAATCAAAAATAGGGAGAGAATTGTTAATTGTCGAAACGGTGAAGGGAAGATGGAATTTGGTGGGTCATTTAGAAAAACGTTATGTGATTCCGACAATGCCACGTTTAGTAAAAAAAAGTGAAGTCTTCGATGCTCTGCCATTGAATGTGTCACCCCCATAATAATATAATATTCGGAAAGTGTGTTTTACTATGACCTGACGGAGAGGGGAAAATCCAAAAAGGCTCTATAATGACATTTTTTCTCAACAAAACTAATCAAAAAAAGGAAGATAATTGTTATTTGTCGAAACGGTGAAGGGAAGATGGAATTCGGTAGGTCAATTAGAAAAACGTTATGTGATTCCCACAATGCCACGTTTCGTAAAAAAAAGTCAAGTCTTCGAATGCTCTGCCATTGAATGTGTCACCCTCATAATAATATCTTCGGAAAGTGTGTTTCACTATGACTTTACGGAGAGGGGAAAATCCATAAAGGCTTAGTAATGACATTGTTTTTTCTCAACAAAACTAATCAAAAAGTGGGAGAGAATTGTTATTTGTGGAAACGGTGAAGGGAATATGGAATTCGGTAGGTCATTTAGAAAAACGTTATGTGATTCCGACAATGCCACGTTTCGGAAAAAAAAGTCAAGTCTTCGATGCTCTGCCATTGAATGTGGCACCCTCATAATAATATCTTCGGAAAGCGTTTTTCACTATGACTTGACGGAGAGGGGAAATCCATAAAGGCTCACTAATGACATGCGCTTTTCTCAACAAAACTAATCAAAAAGTAGGAGAGAATTGTTAATTGTCGAAACGGTGAAGGGAAGATGGGATTCGGTAGGTCGTTTAGAAACGCGTTATGTGATTCTAAATATGCCACGTTTCGTGAAAAAAAGTCAAGTCTTCGATGCTCTGCCATTGAATGTGTCACACCCATAATAATATAATATTCGGAAAGTGTGTTTCACTATGACCTGACGGAGAGGGGAAATCCATAAAGGCTCACTAATGACATTGTTTTTTCTCAACAAAACTAATCAAAAAGTGGGAGAGGATTGTTAATTGTCGAAACGGTGAAGGGAAGATGGAATTCGGTAGGTCATTTAGAAAAACGTTATGTGATTCCGACAATGCCACGTTTCGTAAAAAAAAGTTCAAGTCTTCGATGCTCTGCCATTAAATGTGTCACCCCCATAATAATATAATATTCGGAAAGTGTGTTCCACTATGACTTGACGGAGATGGGAAAATCCAAAAAGGCTCACTAATGACATTATTTTTTCTCAACAAAACTAATCGAAAAGTGGAAGAGAAATGTTATTTGTCGAAACGGTGAAGGGAATATGGAAATCGGTAGGTCATTTAGAAAAACGTTATGTGATTCCGACAATGCCACGTTTCGTAAAAAAAGTTCAAGTCTTCGATGCTCTGCCATTGAATGTGTCACACCCATAATAATATAATATTCGGAAAGTGTGTTTCACTATGACCTGACGGAGAGGGGAAAATCCAAAAAGGCTCACTAATGACATTATTTTTCCTCAACAAAACTAATCAGAAAGTGGAAGAGAATTGTTATTTGTGGAAACGGTGAAGGGAATCTGGAATTCGGTGGGTCATTTAGAAAAACGTTATGTGATTCCGACAATGCCACGTTTCGTAAAAAAAAGTCAAGTTCTCGATGCTCTGCCATTGAATGTGTCACCGTTATAATAATATCTTCGGAAAGCGTGTTTCACTATGACCTGACGGAGAGGGGATATCCATAAAGGCTCACTAATGACATTGTTTTTTCTCAACAGAACTAATCAAAAAGTGGGAGAGAATTGTTAATTGTCGAAACGGTGAAGGGAAGATGGAATTCGGTGGGTCATTTAGAAAAACGTTATGTGATTCCGACAATGCCACGTTTCGTAAAAAAAAGTCAAGTCTTCAATGCTCTGCCATTGAATGTGGCACCCTCATAATAATATCTTCGGAAAGCGTGTTTCACTATGACTTGACGGAGAGGGGATATCCATAAAGGCTCACTAATGACATTGTTTTTACTCAACAAAACTAATCAAAAATAGGGAGAGAATTGTTAATTGTCGAAACGGTGAAGGGAAGATGGAATTTGGTGGGTCATTTAGAAAAACGTTATGTGATTCCGACAATGCCACGTTTAGTAAAAAAAAGTGAAGTCTTCGATGCTCTGCCATTGAATGTGTCACCCCCATAATAATATAATATTCGGAAAGTGTGTTTTACTATGGACCTGACGGAGAGGGGAAAATCCAAAAAGGCTCTATAATGACATTTTTTCTCAACAAAACTAATCAAAAAAAGGAAGATAATTGTTATTTGTCGAAACGGTGAAGGGAAGATGGAATTCGGTAGGTCAATTAGAAAAACGTTATGTGATTCCCACAATGCCACGTTTCGTAAAAAAAAGTCAAGTCTTCGATGCTCTGCCATTGAATGTGTTACCCCCATAATAATATAATATTCGGAAAGTGTGTTTCACTATGACTTGACGGAGAGGGGAAATCCATAAAGGCTCACTAATGACATTGTTTTTTCTCAACAAAACTAATCAGAAAGTGGAAGAGAATTGTTATTTGTGGAAACGGTGAAGGGAATCTGGAATTCGGTGGGTCATTTAGAAAAACGTTATGTGATTCCGACAATGCCACGTTTCGTAAAAAAAAGTCAAGTCTTCAATGCTCTGCCATTGAATGTGGCACCCTCATAATAATATCTTCGGAAAGCGTGTTTCACTATGACTTGACAGAGAGGGGAAATCCATAAAGGCTCACTAATGACATTCGTTTTTCTCAACAAAACTAATCAAAAAGTAGGAGAGAATTGTTAATTGTCGAAACGGTGAAGGGAAGATGGAATTCGGTGGGTCATTTAGAAAAACGTTATGTGATTCCGACAATGCCACGTTTCGTAAAAAAAAGTCAAGTCTTCGATGCTCTGCCATTGAATGTGTCACCCCCATAATAATATAATATTCGGAAAGTGTGTTTCACTATGACCTGACGGAGAGGGGAAAATCCAAAAAGGCTCACTAATGACATTGTTTTTTCTCAACAAAACTAATCAAAAAGTGGGAGAGAATTGTTAATTGTCGAAACGGTGAAGGGAAGATGGAATTCGGTGGGTCATTTAGAAAAACGTTATGTGATTCCGACAATGCCACGTTTCGTAAAAAAAAGTCAAGTCTTCGATGCTCTGCCATTGAATGTGTCACACCCATAATAATATAATATTCGGAAAGTGTGTTTCACTATGACCTGACGGAGAGGGGAAATCCATAAAGGCTCACTAATGACATTGTTTTTTCTCAACAAAACTAATCAAAAAGTGGGAGAGGATTGTTAATTGTCGAAACGGTGAAGGGAAGATGGAATTCGGTGGGTCATTTAGAAAAACGTTATGTGATTCCGACAATGCCACGTTTCGTAAAAAAAAGTCAAGTCTTCGATGCTCTGCCATTGAATGTGTCACCCCCATAATAATATAATATTCGGAAAGTGTGTTTCACTATAACCTGACGGAGAGGGGAAAATACAAAAAGGCTCACTAATGACATTATTTTTTCTCCACAAAACTAATCAAAAAGTGGAAGAGAATTGTTTTTTGTGGAAACGGTGAAGGGAATATGGAATTCGGTAGGTCATTTAGAAAAACGTTATGTGATTCCGACAATGCCACGTTTCGGAAAAAAAAGTCAAGTCTTCGATGCTCTGCCATTGAATGTGGCACCCTCATAATAATATCTTCGGAAAGCGTGTTTCACTATGACTTGACGGAGAGGGGAAATCCATGAAGGCTCACTAATGACATTGTTTTTTCTCAACAAAACTAATCAAAAAGAGGAAGATAATTGTTAATTGTCAAAACGGTGGAGGGAATATGGAATTCGGTAGGTCATTTAGAAAAACGTTATGTGATTCCGACAATGCCACGTTTCGTAGAAAAAAGTCAAGTCTTCGATGCTCTGCCATTGAATGTGTCACCCTCATAATAATATCTTCGGAAAGCGTGTTTCACTATGACTTGACGGAGAGGGGAAATCCATAAAGGCTCACTAATGACATTATTTTTTCTCAACAAAACTAATCAAGAAGTGGGAGAGAATTGTTAATTGTCAAAACGGTGAAGGGAAGATGGAATTCGGTGGGTCATTTAGAAAAACGTTATGTGATTCCGACAATGCCACGTTTCGTAAAAAAAAGTCAAGTCTTCGATGCTCTGCCATTGAATGTGTCACCCTCATAATAATATCTTCGGAAAGCGTTTTTCACTATGACTTGACGAAGAGGGGAAATCCATGAAGGCTCACTAATGACATTGTTTTTTCTCAACAAAACTAATCAAAAAGTAGGAGAGAATTGTTAATTGTCGAAACGGTGAAGGGAAGATGGAATTCGGTGGGTCATTTAGAAAAACGTTATGTTATTCCGACAATGCCACGTTTCGTAAAAAAAAGTGAAGTCTTCGATGCTCTGCCATTGAATGTGTCACCCTCATAATAATATCTTCGGAAAGCGTGTTTCACTATGACTTGACGGAGAGGGGAAATCCATAAAGGCTCACTAATGACATTGTTTTTTCTCAACAAAACTAATCAAAAAGTGGGAGAGAATTGTTAATTGTCGAAACGGTGAAGGGAAGATGGAATTAGGTGGGTAATTTAGAAAAACGTTATGTGATTTCCACAATGCCACGTTTCGTAAAAAAAAGTCAAGTCTTCGATGCTCTGCCATTGAATGTGTCACCCCCATAATAATATAATATTCGGAAAGTGTGTTTCACTATGACTTGACGGAGAGGGGAAATCCATAAAGGCTCACTAATGACATTGTTTTTTCTCAACAAAACTAATCAGAAAGTGGAAGAGAATTGTTATTTGTGGAAACGGTGAAGGGAATCTGGAATTCGGTGGGTCATTTAGAAAAACGTTATGTGATTCCGACAATGCCACGTTTCGTGAAAAAAAGTCAAGTTCTCGATGCTCTGCCATTGAATGTGTCACACCCATAATAATATAATATTCGGAAAGTGTGTTTCACTATGACCTGACGGAGAGGGGAAAATCCAAAAAGGCTCACTAATGACATTATTTTTCCTCAACAAAACTAATCAGAAAGTGGAAGAGAATTGTTATTTGTGGAAACGGTGAAGGGAATCTGGAATTCGGTGGGTCATTTAGAAAAACGTTATGTGATTCCGATAATGCCACGTTTCGGAAAAAAAAGTCAAGTCTTCGATGCTCTGCCATTGAATGTGGCACCCTCATAATAATATCTTCGGAAAGCGTGTTTCACTATGACTTGACGGAGAGGGGAAATCCATGAAGGCTCACTAATGACATTATTTTTTCTCAACAAAACTAATCAAGAAGTGGGAGAGAATTGTTAATTGTCAAAACGGTGGAGGGAAGATGGAATTCGGTGGGTCATTTAGAAAAACGTTATGTGATTCCGACAATGCCACGTTTCGTAAAAAAAAGTCAAGTCTTCGATGCTCTGCCATTGAATGTGTCACCCTCATAATAATATCTTCGGGAAGCGTTTTTCACTATGACTTGACGAAGAGGGGAAATCCATGAAGGCTCACTAATGACATTGTTTTTTCTCAACAAAACTAATCAAAAAGTAGGAGAGAATTGTTAATTGTCGAAACGGTGAAGGGAAGATGGAATTCGGTGGGTCATTTAGAAAAACGTTATGTTATTCCGACAATGCCACGTTTCGTAAAAAAAAGTGAGGTCTTCGATGCTCTGCCATTGAATGTGTCACCCTCATAATAATATCTTCGGAAAGCGTGTTTCACTATGACTTGACGGAGAGGGGAAATCCATAAAGGCTCACTAATGACATTGTTTTTACTCAACAAAACTAATCAAAAATAGGGAGAGAATTGTTAATTGTCGAAACGGTGAAGGGAAGATGGAATTAGGTGGGTAATTTAGAAAAACGTTATGTGATTCCCACAATGCCACGTTTCGTAAAAAAAAGTCAAGTCTTCGATGCTCTGCCATTGAATGTGTCACCCTCATAATAATATCTTCGGGAAGCGTTTTTCACTATGACTTGACGAAGAGGGGAAATCCATGAAGGCTCACTAATGACTTTGTTTTTTCTCAACAAAACTAATCAAGAAAGTGGGAGAGAATTGTTAAGTGTCGAAACGGTGAAGGGAAGATGGAATTCGGTGGGTCATTTAGAAAAACGTTATGTGATTCCGACAATGCCACGTTTCGTAAAAAAAAGTCAAGTCTTCGATGCTCTGCCATTGAATGTGTCACCCTCATAATAATATCTTCGGAAAGCGTGTTTCACTATGACTTGACGGAGAGGGGAAATCCATAAAGGCTCACTAATGACATTGTTTTTACTCAACAAAACTAATCAAAAATAGGGAGAGAATTGTTAATTGTCGAAACGGTGAAAAGAAGATGGAATTTGGTGGGTCATTCAGAAAAACGTTATGTGATTCCGACAATGCCACGTTAGTAAAAAAAATTGAAGTCTTCGATGCTCTGCCATTGAATGTGTCACCCCATAATAATATAATATTCGGAAAGTGTGTTTATCTATGACCTGACGGAGAGGGGAAAATCCAAAAAGGCTCTATAATGACATTTTTTCTCAACAAAACTAATCAAAAAGAGGAAGAGAATTGTTATTTGTCGAAACGGTGAAGGGAAGATGGAATTCGGTAGGTCAATTAGAAAAACGTTATGTGATTCCCACAATGCCACGTTTCGTAAAAAAAAGTCAAGTCTTCGATGCTCTGCCATTGAATGTGTCACCCCCATAATAATATAATATTCGGAAAGTGTGTTTCACTATGACCTGACGGAGAGGGGAAAATCCAAAAAGGCTCACTAATGACATTATTTTCTCTCAACAAAACTAATCAAAAAGTGGAAGAAAATTGTTATTTGTCGAAACGGTGAAGGGAATATGGAATTCGGTAGGTCATTTAGAAAAACTTTATGTGATTCCGACAATGCCATGTTTCGTAAAAAAAAGTCAAGTCTTCGATGCTCTGCCATTGAATGTGTCACCCTCATAATAATATCTTCGGGTAGCGTTCTTCACTATGACTTGACGGAGAGGGGAAATCCATAAAGGCTCACTAATGACATTGTTTTTTCTCAACAAAACTAATCAAAAAGTAGGAGAGAATTGTTAATTGTCGAAACGGTGAAGGGAAGATGGAATTCGGTGGGTCATTTAGAAAAACGTTATGTGATTCCGACAATGCCACGTTTCGTAAAAGAAAGTCAAGTCTTCGATGCTCTGCCATTGAATGTGTCACCCCATAATAATATAATATTCGGAAAGTGTGTTTCACTATGACCTGACGGAGAGGGGAAAATCCAAAAAGGCTCACTAATGACATTGTTTTTTCTCAACAAAACTAATCAAAAAGTGGGAGAGAATTGTTAATTGTCGAAACGGTGAAGGGAAGATGGAATTCGGTGGGTCATTTAGAAAAACGTAATGTGATTCCCAATATGCCACGTTTCGTAAAAAAAAGTCGAGTGTTCGATGCTCTGCTACTGAATGTGTCACCCTCATTATAATATCTTCGGAAAGTGTGTTTCACTATGACTTTACGGAGAAGGGAAAATCCATAAAGGCTTAGTAATGACATTGTTTTTTCTCAACAAAACTAATCAAAAAGTGGGAGAGTAATGTTAATTGTCGAAACGGTGAAGGGAAGATGGGATTCGGTAGGTCGTTTAGAAACGCGTTATGTGATTCTAAATATGCCACGTTTCGTGAAAAAAAGTCAAGTCTTCGATGCTCTGCCATTGAATGCGTCACACCCATAATAATATAATATTCGGAAAGTGTGTTTCACTATGACCTGACGGAGAGGGGAAATCCATAAAGGCTCACTAATGACATTGTTTTTTCTCAACAAAACTAATCAAAAAGTGGGAGAGAATTGTTAATTGTCGAAACGGTGAAGGGAAGATGGAATTCGGTGGGTCATTTAGAAAAACGTTATGTGATTCCGACAATGCCACGTTTCGTAAAAAAAAGTCAAGTCTTCGATGCTCTGCCATTGAATGTGTCACACCCATAATAATATAATATTCGGAAAGTGTGTTTCACTGTAACCTGACGGAGAGGGGAAAATCCAAAAAGGCTCACTAATGACATTATTTTTTCTCAACAAAAATAATCAAAAAGTGGAAGAGAATTGTTATTTGTCGAAACGGTGAGGGAAGATGGAATTCGGTAGGTCATTTAGAAAAACGTTATGTGATTCCGACAATGCCACGTTTCGTAAAAAAAAGTCAAGTCTTCGATGCTCTGCCATTGAATGTGTCACACCCATAATAATATAATATTCGGAAAGTGTGTTTTACTATAACCTGACGGAGAGGGGAAAATCCAAAAAGGCTCACTAATGACATTATTTTTTCTCAACAAAAATAATCAAAAAGTGGAAGAGAATTGTTATTTGTCGAAACGGTGAAGGGAAGATGGAATTCGGTAGGTCATTTAGAAAAACGTTATGTGATTCCGACAATGCTACGTTTCGGAAAAAAAAGTCAAGTCTTCGATGCTCTGCCATTGAATGTGTCACACCCATAATAATATAATATTCGGAAAGTGTGTTTCACTATGACCTGACGGAGAGGGGAAAATCCAAAAAGGCTCACTAATGACATTGTTTTTTCTCAACAAAACTAATCAAAAAGTGGGAGAGAATTGTTAATTGTCGAAACGGTGAAGGGAAGATGGAATTCGGTGGGTCATTTAGAAAAACGTTATGTGATTCTAAATATGCCACGTTTCGTGAAAAAAAGTCAAGTCTTCGATGCTCTGCCATTGAATGTGTCACACCCATAATAATATAATATTCGGAAAGTGTGTTTCACTATGACCTGACGGAGAGGGGAAATCCATAAAGGCTCACTAATGACATTGTTTTTTCTCAACAAAACTAATCAAAAAGTGGGAGAGAATTGTTAATTGTCGAAACGGTGAAGGGAAGATGGAATTCGGTGGGTCATTTAGAAAAACGTTATGTGATTCCAACATTGCCACGTTTCGTAAAAAAAGTCAAGTCTTCGATGCTCTGCCATTGAATGTGTCACCCCCATAATAATATAATATTCGGGAAGTGTGTTTCACTATAACCTGACGGAGAGGGGAAAATCCAAAAAGGCTCACTAATGACATTATTTTTACTCAACAAAACTAATCAAAAAGTGGAAGAGAATTGATATTTGTGGAAACGGTGAAGGGAATATGGATTCGGTAGGTCATTTAGAAAAACGTTATGTGATTCCGACAATGCTACGTTTCGGAAAAAAAAGTCAAGTCTTCGATGCTCTGCCATTGAATGTGGCACCCTCATAAAAATATCTTCGGAAAGCTTGTTTCACTATGACTTGACGGAGAGGGGAAATCCATAAAGGCTCACTAATGACATTGTTTTTTCTCAACAAAACTAATCAAGAAAGTGGGAGAGAATTGTTAATTGTCGAAACGGTGAAGGGAAGATGGAATTCGGTGGGTCATTTAGAAAAACGTTATGTGATTCCGACAATGCCACGTTTCGTAAAAAAAAGTCAAGTCTTCGATGCTCTGCCATTGAATGTGTCACCCCATAATAATATAATATTCGGAAAGTGTGTTTCACTATGACCTGACGGAGAGGGGAAAATCCAAAAAGGCTCACTAATGACATTGTTTTTTCTCAACAAAACTAATCAAAAAGTGGGAGAGAATTGTTAATTGTCGAAACGGTGAAGGGAAGATGGAATTCGGTGGGTCATTTAGAAAAACGTAATGTGATTCCAAATATGCCACGTTTCGTAAAAAAAAGTCGAGTGTTCGATGCTCTGCTACTGAATGTGTCACCCTCATTATAATATCTTCGGAAAGTGTGTTTCACTATGACTTTACGGAGAAGGGAAAATCCATAAAGGCTTAGTAATGACATTGTTTTTTCTCAACAAAACTAATCAAAAAGTGGGAGAGTAATGTTAATTGTCGAAACGGTGAAGGGAAGATGGGATTCGGTAGGTCGTTTAGAAACGCGTTATGTGATTCTAAATATGCCACGTTTCGTGAAAAAAAGTCAAGTCTTCGATGCTCTGCCATTGAATGTGTCACACCCATAATAATATAATATTCGGAAAGTGTGTTTCACTATGACCTGACGGAGAGGGGAAATCCATAAAGGCTCACTAATGACATTGTTTTTTCTCAACAAAACTAATCAAAAAGTGGGAGAGAATTGTTAATTGTCGAAACGGTGAAGGGAAGATGGAATTCGGTGGGTCATTTAGAAAAACGTTATGTGATTCCGACAATGCCACGTTTCGTAAAAAAAAGTCAAGTCTTCGATGCTCTGCCATTGAATGTGTCACACCCATAATAATATAATATTCGGAAAGTGTGTTTCACTATAACCTGACGGAGAGGGGAAAATCCAAAAAGGCTCACTAATGACATCATTTTTTCTCAACAAAAATAATCAAAAAGTGGAAGAGAATTGTTATTTGTCGAAACGGTGAAGGGAAGATGGAATTCGGTAGGTCATTTAGAAAAACGTTATGTGATTCCGACAATGCCACGTTTCGTGAAAAAAAGTCAAGTCTTCGATGCTCTGCCATTGAATGTGTCACACCCATAATAATATAATATTCGGAAAGTGTGTTTTACTATAACCTGACGGAGAGGGGAAAATCCAAAAAGGCTCACTAATGACATTATTTTTTCTCAACAAAAATAATCAAAAAGTGGAAGAGAATTGTTATTTGTCGAAACGGTGAAGGGAAGATGGAATTCGGTAGGTCATTTAGAAAAACGTTATGTGATTCCGACAATGCCAAGTTTCGTAAAAAAAAGTCAAGTCTTCGATGCTCTGCCATTGAATGTGTCACACCCATAATAATATAATATTCGGAAAGTGTGTTTCACTATGACCTGACGGAGAGGGGAAAATCCAAAAAGGCTGACTAATGACATTGTTTTTTCTCAACAAAACTAATCAAAAAGTGGGAGAGAATTGTTAATTGTCGAAACGATGAAGGGAAGATGGAATTCGGTGGGTCATTTAGAAAAACGTTATGTGATTCCGACAATGCCACGTTTCGTAAAAAAAAGTCAAGTCTTCGATGCTCTGCCATTGAATGTGTCACCCCCATAATAATATAATATTCGGGAAGTGTGTTTCACTATAACCTGACGGAGAGGGGAAAATCCAAAAAGGCTCACTAATGACATTATTTTTACTCAACAAAACTAATCAAAAAGTGGAAGAGAATTGTTAATTGTCGAAACGGTGAAGGGAAGATGGAATTAGGTGGGTAATTTAGAAAAACGTTATGTTATTCCCACAATGCCACGTTTCGTAAAAAAAAGTCAAGTCTTCGATGCTCTGCCATTGAATGTGTCACCCCCATAATAATATAATATTCGGAAAGTGTGTTTCACTATGACTTGACGGAGAGGGGAAATCCATGAAGGCTCACTAATGACATTGTTTTTTCTCAACAAAACTAATCAAAAAGAGGAAGAGAATTGTTATTTGTCGAAACGGTGAAGGGAAGATGGAATTCGGTAGGTCAATTAGAAAAACGTTATGTGATTCCCACAATGCCAATGACGTTTCGTAAAAAAAAGTCAAGTTTTCGATGCTCTGCCATTGAATGTGTCACCCCCATAATAATATAATATTCGGAAAGTGTGTTTCACTATGACCTGACGGAGAGGGGAAAATCCAAAAAGGCTCACTAATGACATTATTTTCTCTCAACAAAACTAATCAAAAAGTGGAAGAAAATTGTTATTTGTCGAAACGGTGAAGGGAATATGGAATTCGGTAGGTCATTTAGAAAAACTTTATGTGATTCAGACAATGCTATGTTTCGTAAAAAAAAGTCAAGTCTTCGATGCTCTGCCATTGAATGTGTCACCCTCATAATAATATCTCCGGAAAGCGTTCTTCACTATGACTTGACGGAGAGGGGAAATCCATAAAGGCTCACTAATGACATTGTTTTTTCTCAACAAAACTAATCAAAAAGTAGGAGAGAATTGTTAATTGTCGAAACGGTGAAGGGAAGATGGAATTCGGTGGGTCATTTAGAAAAACGTTATGTGATTCCGACAATGCCACGTTTCGTGAAAAAAAGTCAAGTCTCCGATGCTCTGCCATTGAATGTGTCACCCCATAATAATATAATATTCGGAAAGTGTGTTTCACTATGACCTGACGGAGAGGGGAAAATCCAAAAAGGCTCACTAATGACATTGTTTTTTCTCAACAAAACTAATCAAAAAGTGGGAGAGAATTGTTAATTGTCGAAACGGTGAAGGGAAGATGGAATTCGGTGGGTCATTTAGAAAAACGTTATGTGATTCCAAATATGCCACGTTTCGTAAAAAAAAGTCGAGTGTTCGATGCTCTGCTATTGAATGTGTCACCCTCATAATAATATCTTCGGAAAGTGTGTTTCACTATGACTTTACGGAGAAGGGAAAATCCAAAAAGGCTCACTAATGACATTATTTTTTCTCAACAAAAATAATCAAAAAGTGGAAGAGAATTGTTATTTGTCGAAACGGTGAAGGGAAGATGGAATTCGGTAGGTCATTTAGAAAAACGTTATGTGATTCCGACAATGCCACGTTTCGTAAAAAAAAGTCAAGTCTTCGATGCTCTGCCATTGAATGTGTCACACCCATAATAATATAATATTCGGAAAGTGTGTTTCACTATAACCTGACGGAGAGGGGAAAATCCAAAAAGGCTCACTAATGACATTATTTTTTCTCAACAAAACTAATCAAAAAGTGGAAGAGAATTGTTATTTGTGGAAACGGTGAAGGGGATATGGAATTCGGTAGGTCATTTAGAAAAACGTTATGTGATTCCGACAATGCCACGTTTCGTAAAAAAAAGTCAAGTTCTCGATGCTCTGCCATTGAATGTGTCACCCTCATAATAATATCTTCGGAAAGCGTGTTTCACTATGACTTGACGGAGAGGGGAAATCCATGAAGGCTCACTAATGACATTGTTTTTTCTCAACAAAACTAATCAAAAAGAGGAAGATAATTGTTATTTGTCGAAACATTGAAGGGAAGATGGAATTCGGTAGGTCAATTAGAAAAACGTTATGTGATTCCCACAATGCCACGTTTCGTAAAAAAAGTCAAGTCTTCGATGCTCTGCCATTGAATGTGTCACCCTCATAATAATATCTTCGGAAAGCGTGTTTCACTATGACTTGACGGAGAGGGGAAATCCATGAAGGCTCACTAATGACATTGTTTTTTCTCAACAAAACTAATCAAAAAGTGGGAGAGAATTGTTAATTGTCGAAACGGTGAAGGGAAGATGGAATTTGGTGGGTCATTCAGAAAAACGTTATGTGATTCCGACAATGCCACGTTTAGTAAAAAAAAGTGAAGTCTTCGATGCTCTGCCATTGAATGTGTCACCCCATAATAATATAATATTCGGAAAGTGTGTTTTACTATGACCTGACGGAGAGGGGAAAATCCAAAAAGGCTCTATAATGACATTTTTTCTCAACAAAACTAATCAAAAAGAGGAAGAGAATTGTTATTTGTCGAAACGGTGAAGGGAAGATGGAATTCGGTAGGTCAATTAGAAAAACGTTATGTGATTCCCACAATGCCACGTTTCGTAAAAAAAAGTCAAGTCTTCGATGCTCTGCCATTGAATGTGTCACCCCCATAATAATATAATATTCGGAAAGTGTGTTTCACTATGACCTGACGGAGAGGGGAAAATCCAAAAAGGCTCACTAATGACATTATTTTCTCTCAACAAAACTAATCAAAAAGTGGAAGAAAATTGTTATTTGTCGAAACGGTGAAGGGAATATGGAATTCGGTAGGTCATTTAGAAAAACTTTATGTGATTCCGACAATGCCATGTTTCGTAAAAAAAAGTCAAGTCTTCGATGCTCTGCCATTGAATGTGTCACCCTCATAATAATATCTTCGGAAAGCGTTCTTCACTATGACTTGACGGAGAGGGGAAATCCATAAAGGCTCACTAATGACATTGTTTTTTCTCAACAAAACTATTCAAAAAGTAGGAGAGAATTGTTAATTGTCGAAACGGTGAAGGGAAGATGGAATTCGGTGGGTCATTTAGAAAAACGTTATGTGATTCCGACAATGCCACGTTTCGTAAAAAAAAGTCAAGTCTTCGATGCTCTGCCATTGAATGTGTCACCCCATAATAATATAATATTCGGAAAGTGTGTTTCACTATGACCTGACGGAGAGGGGAAAATCCAAAAAGGCTCACTAATGACATTGTTTTTTCTCAACAAAACTAATCAAAAAGTGGGAGAGAATTGTTAATTGTCGAAACGGTGAAGGGAAGATGGAATTCGGTGGGTCATTTAGAAAAACGTTATGTGATTCCAAATATGCCACGTTTCGTAAAAAAAAGTCGAGTGTTCGATGCTCTGCTACTGAATGTGTCACCCTCATAATAATATCTTCGGAAAGTGTGTTTCACTATGACTTTACGGAGAAGGGAAAATCCATAAAGGCTTAGTAATGACATTGTTTTTTCTCAACAAAACTAATCAAAAAGTGGGAGAGTAATGTTAATTGTCGAAACGGTGAAGGGAAGATGGGATTCGGTAGGTCGTTTAGAAACGCGTTATGTGATTCTAAATATGCCACGTTTCGTGAAAAAAAGTCAAGTCTTCGATGCTCTGCCATTGAATGTGTCACACCCATAATAATATAATATTCGGAAAGTGTGTTTCACTATGACCTGACGGAGAGGGGAAATCCATAAAGGCTCACTAATGACATTGTTTTTTCTCAACAAAACTAATCAAAAAGTGGGAGAGAATTGTTAATTGTCGAAACGGTGAAGGGAAGATGGAATTCGGTGGGTCATTTAGAAAAACGTTATGTGATTCCGACAATGCCACGTTTCGTAATAAAAGTCAAGTCTTCGATGCTCTGCCATTGAATGTGTCACCCCCATAATAATATAATATTCGGAAAGTGTGTTTCACTATAACCTGACGGAGAGGGGAAAATCCAAAAAGGCTCACTAACGACATTATTTTTACTCAACAAAACTAATCAAAAAGTGGAAGAGAAATGATATTTGTGGAAACGGTGAAGGGAATATGGAATTCGGTGGGTCATTTAGAAAAACGTTATGTGATTCCCACAATGCCACGTTTCGTAAAAAAAGTCAAGTCTTCGATGCTCTGCCATTGAATGTGGCACCCTCATAAAAATATCTTCGGAAAGCTTGTTTCACTATGACTTGACGGAGAGGGGAAATCCATAAAGGCTCACTAATGACATTGTTTTTTCTCAACAAAACTAATCAAGAAAGTGGGAGAGAATTGTTAATTGTCGAAACGGTGAAGGGAAGATGGAATTCGGTGGGTCATTTAGAAAAACGTTATGTGATTCCGACAATGCCACGTTTCGTAAAAAAAAGTCAAGTCTTCGATGCTCTGCCATTGAATGTGTCACCCTCATAATAATATCTTCGGAAAGCGTGTTTCACTATGACTTGACGGAGAGGGGAAATCCATAAAGGCTCACTAATGACATTGTTTTTACTCAACAAAACTAATCAAAAATAGGGAGAGAATTGTTAATTGTCGAAACGGTGAAGGGAAGATGGAATTCGGTGGGTCATTTAGAAAAACGTTATGTGATTCCCACAATGCCACGTTTCGTAAAAAAAAGTCAAGTCTTCGATGCTCTGCCATTGAATGTGTCACCCCCATAATAATATAATATTCGGAAAGTGTGTTTCACTATGACTTGACGGAGAGGGGAAATCCATAAAGGCTCACTAATGACATTGTTTTTTCTCAACAAAACTAATCAAGAAAGTGGGAGAGAATTGTTAATTGTCGAAACGGTGAAGGGAAGATGGAATTCGGTGGGTCATTTAGAAAAACGTTATGTGATTCCGACAATGCCACGTTTCGTAAAAAAAAGTCAAGTCTTCGATGCTCTGCCATTGAATGTGTCACCCTCATAATAATATCTTCGGAAAGCGTGTTTCACTATGACTTGACGTAGAGGGGAAATCCATAAAGGCTCACTAATGACATTGTTTTTACTCAACAAAACTAATCAAAAATAGGGAGAGAATTGTTAATTGTCGAAACGGTGAAGGGAAGATGGAATTTGGTGGGTCATTCAGAAAAAAGTTATGTGATTCCCACAATGCCACGTTTAGTAAAAAAAAGTGAAGTCTTCGATGCTCTGCCATTGAATGTGTCACCCCATAATAATATAATATTCGGAAAGTGTGTTTTACTATGACCTGACGGAGAGAGGAAAATCCAAAAAGGCTCTATAATGACATTTTTTCTCAACAAAACTAATCAAAAAGAGGAAGAGAATTGTTATTTGTCGAAACGGTGAAGGGAAGATGGAATTCGGTAGGTCAATTAGAAAAACGTTATGTGATTCCCACAATGCCACGTTTTGTAAAAAAAAGTCAAGTCTTCGATGCTCTGCCATTGAATGTGTCACCCCCATAATAATATAATATTCGGAAAGTGTGTTTCACTATGACCTGACGGAGAGGGGAAAATCCAAAAAGGCTCACTAATGACATTATTTTCTCTCAACAAAACTAATCAAAAAGTGGAAGAAAATTGTTATTTGTCGAAACGGTGAAGGGAAGATGGAATTCGGTAGGTCATTTAGAAAAACGTTATGTGATTCCGACAATGCCACGTTTCGTAAAAAAAAGTCAAGTCTTCGATGCTCTGCCATTGAATGTGTCACACCCATAATAATATAATATTCGGAAAGTGTGTTTCACTATAACCTGACGGAGAGGGGAAAATCCAAAAAGGCTCACTAATGACATTATTTTTTCTCAACAAAACTAATCAAAAAGTGGAAGAGAATTGTTATTTGTGGAAACGGTGAAGGGGATATGGAATTCGGTAGGTCATTTAGAAAAACGTTATATGATTCCGACAATGCCACGTTTCGTAAAAAAAAGTCAAGTTCTCGATGCTCTGCCATTGAATGTGTCACCCTCATAATAATATCTTCGGAAAGCGTGTTTCACTATGACTTGACGGAGAGGGGAAATCCATGAAGGCTCACTAATGACATTGTTTTTTCTCAACAAAACAAATCAAAAAGTGGGAGAGAATTGTTAATTGTCGAAACGGTGGAGGGAAGATGGAATTCGGTGGGTCATTTAGAAAAACGTTATGTGATTCCGACAATGCCACGTTTCGGAAAAAAAGTCAAGTCTTCGATGCTCTGCCATTGAATGTGGCACCCTCATAATAATATCTTCGGAAAGCGTGTTTCACTATGACTTGACGGAGAGGGGAAATCCATACAGACTCATTAATGACATTTTTTCTCAACAAAACTAATCAAAAAGAGGAAGATAATTGTTATTTGTCGAAACGGTGAAGGGAAGATGGAATTCGGTAGGTCAATTAGAAAAACGTTATGTGATTCCCACAATGCCACGTTTCGTAAAAAAAGTCAAGTCTTCGATGCTCTGCCATTGAATGTGACACCCTCATAAAAATATCTTCGGAAAGCGTGTTTCACTATGACTTGACGGAGAGGGGAAATCCATAAAGGCTCACTAATGACATTATTTTTTCTCAACAAAACTAATCAAGAAGTGGGAGAGAATTGTTAATTGTCAAAACGGTGAAGGGAAGATGGAATTCGGTGTGTCATTTAGAAAAACGTTATGTGATTCCGACAATGCCACGTTTCGTAAAAAAAAGTCAAGTCTTCGATGCTCTGCCATTGAATGTGTCACACCCATAATAATATAATATTCGGAAAGTGTGTTTCACTATAACCTGACGGAGAGAAGAAAATCCAAAAAGGCTCACTAATGACATTATTTTTGCTCAACAAAAATAATCAAAAAGTGGAAGAGAATTGTTATTTGTCGAAACGGTGAAGGGAAGATGGAATTCGGTAGGTCATTTAGGAAAACGTTATGTGATTCCGACAATGCCACGTTTCGTAAAAAAAAATCAAGTCTTCGATGCTCTGCCATTGAATGTGTCACACCCATAATAATATAATATTCGGAAAGTGTGTTTCACTATAACCTGACGGAGAGGGGAAAATCCAAAAAGGCTCACTAATGACATTATTTTTTCTCAACAAAAATAATCAAAAAGTGGAAGAGAATTGTTATTTGTCGAAACGGTGAAGGGAAGATGGAATTCGGTAGGTCATTTAGAAAAACGTTATGTGATTCCGACAATGCCACGTTTCGTAAAAAAAAAGTCAAGTCTTCGATGCTCTGCCATTGAATGTGGCACCCTCATAATAATATCTTCGGAAAGCGTGTTTCACTATGACTTGACGGAGAGGGGAAATCCATAAAGGCTCATTAATGACATTTTTTCTCAACAAAACTAATCAAGAAGTGGGAGAGAATTGTTAATTGTTAAAACGGTGAAGGGAAGATGCAATTCGGTGGGTCATTTAGAAAAACGTTATGTGATTCCGACAATGCCACGTTTCGTAAAAAAAAGTCAAGTCTTCGATGCTCTGCCATTGAATGTGTCACCCTCATAATAATATCTTCGGAATGCGTTTTTCACTATGACTTGACGAAGAGGGGAAATCCATAAAGGCTCACTAATGACATTTTTTCTCAACAAAACTAATCAAAAAGTGGAAGAGAATTGTTATTTGTCGAAACGGTGAAGGGAATATGGAAATCGGTAGGTCATTTAGAAAAACGTTATGTGATTCCGACAATGCCACGTTTCGTAAAAAAAAGTTCAAGTCTTCGATGCTCTGCCATTGAATGTGTCACACCCATAATAATATAATATTCGGAAAGTGTGTTTCACTATGACCTGATGGAGAGGGGAAATCCATAAAGGCTCACTAATGACATTGTTTTTTCTCATCAAAACTAATCAAAAAGTGGAAGAGAAATGTTAATTGTCGAAACGGTGAAGGGAAGATGGGATTCGGTAGGTCGCCACGTTTCGTAAAAAAAGTCAAGTCTTCGATGCTCTGCCATTGAATGTGTCACCCCCATAATAATATAATATTCGGAAAGTGTGTTTCACTATGACTTGACGGAGAGGGAAAATCCAAAAAGGCTCACTAATGGCTTTGGATTTTCTCAACAAAACTAATCAAAAAGTGGGAGAGAATTGTTAATTGTCAAAACGGTGAAGGGAAGATGGAATTCGGTAGCTCATTTGGAAAAGCCTTATGTGATTTCGACAATGCCACGTTTCGTAAAAAAAAGTCAAGTTTTCGATTCTCTGCCATTAAATGTGTCACCCCCATAATAATATAATATTCGGAAAGTGTGTTTCACTATGACTTGACGGAGACGGGAAAATACAAAAAGGCTCATTAATGAGATTATTTTTTCTCAACAAAACTAATCAAAAAGTGGAAGAGAATTGTTATTTGTCGAAACGGTGAAGGGAAGATGGAATTCGGTAGGTCATTTAGAAAAACGTTATGTGATTCCGACAATGCCACGTTTCGTAAAAAAAAGTCAAGTCTTCGATGCTCTGCCATTGAATGTGTCACCCCCTAAATAATATCATATTCGGAAAGTGTGTTTCACTATGACCTGACGGAGAGGGGAAAATCCAAAAAGGCTCACTAATGACATTATTTTTTCTCAACAAAACTAATCAAAAAGTGGAAGAGAATTGATATTTGTCGAAACGGTGAAGGGAAGATGGAATTCGGTAGGTCATTTAGAAAAACGTTATGTGATTCCGACAATGCCACGTTTCGTAAAAAAAAGTCAAGTCTTCGATGCTCTGCCATTGAATGTGTCACACCCATAATAATATAATATTCGGAAAGTGTGTTTCACTATGACCTGATGGAGAGGGGAAATCCATAAAGGCTCACTAATGACATTGTTTTTTCTCAACAAAACTAATCAAAAAGTGGAAGAGAAATGTTAATTGTCGAAACGGTGAAGGGAATATGGAAATCGGTAGGTCATTTAGAAAAACGTTATGTGATTCCGACAATGCCACGTTTCGTAAAAAAAAGTTCAAGTCTTCGATGCTCTGCCATTGAATGTGTCACACCCATAATAATATAATATTCGGAAAGTGTGTTTCACTATGACCTGATGGAGAGGGGAAATCCATAAAGGCTCACTAATGACATTGTTTTTTCTCAACAAAACTAATCAAAAAGTGGAAGAGAAATGTTAATTGTCGAAACGGTGAAGGGAAGATGGGATTCGGTAGGTCGTTTAGAAACGCGTTATGTGATTCCAAATATGCCACGTTTCGTAAAAAAAGTCAAGTATTCGATGCTCTGCCATTGAATGTGTCACCCTCATAATAATATCTTCGGAAAGCGTGTTTCACTATGACTTGACGGAGAGGGGAAATCCATAAAGGCTCACTAATGACATTATTTTTTCTCAACAAAACTAATCAAAAAGTGGAAGAGAATTGTTATTTGTCGAAACGGTGAAGGGAATATGGAATTCGGTAGGTCATTTAGAAAAACGTTATGTGATTCCGACAATGCCACGTTTCGTAAAAAAAAGTCAAGTCTTCGATGCTCTGCCATTGAATGTGTCACCCTCAGAATAATATCTTCGGAAAGCGTGTTTCACTATGACTTGACGGAGAGGGGAAATCCATAAAGGCTCACTAATGACATTGTTTTTTCTCAACAAAACTAATCAAAAAGTGGGAGAGAATTGTTAATTGTCGAAACGGTGAAGGGAAGATGGAATTCGGTGGGTCATTTAGAAAAACGTTATGTGATTCCGACAATGCCACGTTTCGTAAAAAAAGTCAAGTCTTCGATGCTCTGCCATTGAATGTGTCACCCCCATAATAATATAATATTCGGAAAGTGTGTTTCACTATGACCTGACGGAGAGGGGAAAATCCAAAAAGGCTCACTAATGACATTTTTTCTCAACAAAACTAATCAAAAAGTGGAAGATAATTGTTATTTGTCGAAACGGTGAAGGGAAGAAGGAATTCGGTAGGTCATTTAGAAAAACGTTATGTGATTCCCACAATGCCACGTTTCGTAAAAAAAAGGCAAGTCTTCGATGCTCTGCCATTGAATGTGTCACCCCCATAATAATATAATATTCGGAAAGTGTGTTTCACTATGACCTGACGGAGAGGGGAAAATCCAAAAAGGCTCACTAATGACATTATTTTTTCTCAACAAAACTAATCAAAAAGTGGGAGAGAATTGTTATTTGTCGAAACGGTAAAGGGAAGATGGAATTCCGTAGGTCATTTAGAAAAACGTTATGTGATTCCGACAATGCCACGTTTCGTAAAAAAAAGTCAAGTGTTCGATGCTCTGCCATTGAATGTGTCACCCCCATAATAATATAATATTCGGAAAGTGTGTTTCACTATGACCTGACGGAGAGGGGAAGATCCAAAAAGGCTCACTTATGACATTATTTTTTCTCAAAAAAACTAATCAAAAAGTGGAAGAGAATTTTTATTTGTCGAAACGGTGAAGGGAATATGGAATTCGGTAGGTCATTTAGAAAAACGTTATGTGATTCCGACAATGCCAAGTTTCGTAAAAAAAAGTCAAATCTTCGATGCTCTGCCATTGAATGTGTCACCCTCAGAATAATATCTTCGGAAAGCGTGTTTCACTATGACTTGACGGAGAGGGGAAATCCATAAAGGCTCACTAATGACATTGTTTTTTCTCAACAAAACTAATCAAAAAGTGGGAGAGAATTGTTAATTGTCGAAACGGTGAAGGGAAGATGGAATTCGGTGGGTCATTTAGAAAAACGTTATGTGATTCCGACAATGCCACGTTTCGTAAAAAAAGTCAAGTCTTCGATGCTCTGCCATTGAATGTGTCACCCCCATAATAATATAATATTCGGAAAGTGTGTTTCACTATGACCTGACGGAGAGGGGAAAATCCAAAAAGGCTCACTAATGACATTTTTTCTCAACAAAACTAATCAAAAAGTGGAAGATAATTGTTATTTGTCGAAACGGTGAAGGGAAGAAGGAATTCGGTAGGTCATTTAGAAAAACGTTATGTGATTCCCACAATGCCACGTTTCGTAAAAAAAAGGCAAGTCTTCGATGCTCTGCCATTGAATGTGTCACCCCCATAATAATATAATATTCGGAAAGTGTGTTTCACTATGACCTGACGGAGAGGGGAAAATCCAAAAAGGCTCACTAATGACATTATTTTTTCTCAACAAAACTAATCAAAAAGTGGGAGAGAATTGTTATTTGTCGAAACGGTAAAGGGAAGATGGAATTCCGTAGGTCATTTAGAAAAACGTTATGTGATTCCGACAATGCCACGTTTCGTAAAAAAAAGTCAAGTGTTCGATGCTCTGCCATTGAATGTGTCACCCCCATAATAATATAATATTCGGAAAGTGTGTTTCACTATGACCTGACGGAGAGGGGAAGATCCAAAAAGGCTCACTTATGACATTATTTTTTCTCAAAAAAACTAATCAAAAAGTGGAAGAGAATTTTTATTTGTCGAAACGGTGAAGGGAATATGGAATTCGGTAGGTCATTTAGAAAAACGTTATGTGATTCCGACAATGCCAAGTTTCGTAAAAAAAAGTCAAATCTTCGATGCTCTGCCATTGAATGTGTCATCCCCATAATAATATAATATTCGGAAAGTTTGTTTCACTATGACCTGACTGAGAGGGGAAAATCCAAAAAGGCTCACTTATGACATTATTTTTTCTCAAAAAAACTAATCAAAAATTGGAAGAGAATTGTTATTTGTCGAAACGGTGAAGGGAAGATGGAATTCGGTAGGTCATTTAGAAAAACGTTATGTGATTCCGACAATGCCACGTTTCGTAAAAAAAAAGTCAAATCTTCGATGCTCTGCCATTGAATGTGTCACCCCCATAATAATATAATATTCGGAAAGTGTGTTTCACTATGACCTGACGGAGAGGGGAAAATCCAAAAAGGCTCACTTATGACATTATTTTTTCTCAATAAAACTAATCAAAAAGTGGAAGAGAATTGTTATTTGTCGAAACGGTGAAGGGAATATGGAATTCGGTAGGTCATTTAGAAAAACGTTATGTGATTCCGACAATGCCACGTTTCGTAAAAAAAAGTCAAGTCTTCGATGCTCTGCCATTGAATGTGTCACCCTCATAATAATATCTTCGGAAAGCGTGTTTCACTATGACTTGACGGAGAGGGGAAATCCATAAAGGCTCACTAATGACATTGTTTTTTCTCAACAAAACTAATCAAAAAGTGGGAGAGAATTGTTATTTGTCGAAACGGTGAAGGGAAGATGGAATTCGGTAGGTTATTTAGAAAAACGTTATGTGATTCCGACAATGCCACGTTTCGTAAAAAAAGTCAAGTCTTCGATGCTCTGCCATTGAATGTGTCACCCCCATAATAATATAATATTCGGGAAGTGTGTTTCACTATGACCTGACGGAGAGGGGAAAATCCAAAAAGGCTCACTAATGACATTGTTTTTTCTCAACAAAACTAATCAAAAAGTGGGAGAGAATTGTTATTTGTCGAAACGGTGAAGGGAAGATGGAATTCGGTAGGTTATTTAGAAAAACGTTATGTGATTCCGACAATGCCACGTTTCGTAAAAAAAGTCAAGTCTTCGATGCTCTGCCATTGAATGTGTCACCCCCATAATAATATAATATTCGGAAAGTGTGTTTCACTATGACCTGACGGAGAGGGGAAAATCCAAAAAGGCTCACTAATGACATTATTTTTTCTCAACAAAACTAATCAAAAAAAGGAAGAGAATTGTTATTTGTCGAAACGGTGAAGAAAAGATGGAATTCGGTAGGTCATTTAGAAAAACGTTATGTGATTCCGACAATGCCACGTTTCGTAAAAAAAGTCAAGTCTTCGACGCTCTGCCATTGAATGTGTCACCCCCATAATAATATAATATTCGGGAAGTGTGTTTCACCATGACTTGACGGAGAGGGGAAATCCATAAAGGCTCACTAATGACATTGTTTTTTCTCAACAAAACTAATCAAAAAGTGGAAGAGAATTGTTATTTGTTGAAACGGTGAAGGGAATATGGAATTCGGTAGGTCATTTAGATAAACGTTATGTGATTCCGACAATGCCACGTTTCGTAAAAAAAAGTCAAGTCTTCGATGCTCTGCCATTGAAAGTGTCACCCCATTAAAAATAAAATATTCGGAAAGTGTGTTTCACTATGACCTGACGGAGAGGGGAAAATCCAAAAAGGCTCACTAATGACATTATTTTTTCTCAACAAAACTAATCAAAAAGTGGAAGAGAATTGTTATTTGTCGAAACGGTGAAGGGAATATGGAATTCGGTAGGTCATTTAGAAAAACGTTATGTGATTCCGACAATGCCACGTTTCGTAAAAAAAAGTCAAGTCTTCGATGCTCTGCCATTGAATGTGTCACCCTCATAATAATATCTTCGGAAAGCGTGTTTCACTATGACTTGACGGAGAGGGGAAATTCATAAAGGCTCACTAATGACATTGTTTTTTCTCAACAAAACTAATCAAAATGTGGGAGAGAATTGTTATTTGTCGAAACGGTGAAGGGAAGATGGAATTCGGTAGGTCATTTAGAAAAAACGTTATGTGATTTCGACAATGCCACGTTTCGTAAAAAAAAAATCAAGTTTTCGATTCTCTGCCATTAAATGTGTCACCCCCATAATAATATAATATTCGGAAAGTGTGTTTCACTATGACTTGACGGAGACGGGAAAATACAAAAAGGCTCATTAATGAGATTATTTTTTCTCAACAAAACTAATCAAAAAGTGGGAGAGAATTGTTAGTTGTCGAAACGGTGAAGGGAATATGGAATTCGGTAGGTCATTTGGAAACACGTTATGTGATTCCGACAATGCCACGTTTCGTGAAAAAAAGTCAAGTATTCGATGCTCTGCCATTGAATGTGTCACCCCCATAATAATATAATATTCGGAAAGTGTGTTTCACTATGACCTGACGGAGAGGGGAAAATCCAAAAAGGCTCACTAATGACATTATTTTTTCTCTACAAAACTAATCAAAAAGTGGAAGATAATTGTTGTTTGTCGAAACGGTGAAGGGAAGATGGAATTCGGTAGGTCATTTAGAAAAACGTTATGTGATTCCCACAATGCCACGTTTCGTAAAAAAAAGTCAAGTCTTCGATGCTCTGCCATTGAATGTGTCACCCCCATAATAATATAATATTCGGAAAGTGTGTTTCACTATGACCTGACGGAAGGGGAAAATCCAAAAAGGCTCACTAATGACATTATTTTTTCTCAACAAAACTAATCAAAAAGTGGAAGAGAATTGTTATTTGTCGAAACGGTGAAGGGAAGATGGAATTCCGTAGGTCATTTATAAAAACGTTATGTGATTCGGACAATGCCACGTTTCGTGGAAAAAAGTAAAGTCTTCGATGCTCTGTCATTGAATGTGTCACCCCCATAATAATATAATATTCGGAAAGTGTGTTTCACTATAACCTGACGGAGAGGGGAAAATCCAAAAAGGCTCACTAATGACATTGTTTTTTCTCAACAAAACTAATCAAATAGTGGGAGAGAATTGTTAATTGTCGAAACGGTGAAGGGAAGATGGAATTCGGTGAGTCATTTAGAAAAACGTTATGTGATTCCGACAATGCCACGTTTCGTAAAAAAAAGTCAAGTCTTCGATACTCTGCCATTGAATGTGTCACCCTCATAATAATATCTTCGGAAAGCGTGTTTCACTATGACTTGAAGGAGAGGGGAAATCCATAAAGGCTCACTAATGACATTGTTTTTTCTCAACAAAACTAATCAAAAAGTGGGAGAGAATTGTTAATTGTCGAAACGGTGAAGGGAAGATGGAATTCGGTGGGTCATTTAGAATAACGTTATGTGATTCCCACAATGCCACGTTTCGTAAAAAAAAGTCAAGTCTTCGATGCTCTGCCATTGAATGTGTCACCCCCATAATAATATAATATTCGGAAAGTGTGTTTCACTATGACTTGACGGAGAGGGGAAATCCATAAAGGCTCACTAATGACATTGTTTTTTCTCAACAAAACTAATCAAAAAGTGAGAGAGAATTGTTAATTGTCGAAACGGTGAAGGGAAGATGGAATTCGGTGGGTAATTTAGGAAAACGTTATGTGATTCCCACAATGCCACGTTTCGTAAAAAAAAGTCAAGTCTTCGATGCTCTGCCATTGAATGTGTCACCCCCATAATAATATAATATTCGGAAAGTGTGTTTCACTATGACTTGACGGAGAGGGGAAATCCATAAAGGCTCACTAATGACATTGTTTTTTCTCAACAAAACTAATCAAAAAGTGGGAGAGAATTGTTAATTGTCGAAACGGTGAAGAGAAGATGGAATTCGGTGGGTCATTTAGAAAAACGTTATGTGATTCCGACAATGCCACGTTTCGTAAAAAAAAGTCAAGTCTTCGATGCTCTGTCATTGAATGTGTCACCCCCATAATAATATAATATTCGGAAAGTGTGTTTCACTATGACCTGACGGAGAGGGGAAAATCCAAAAAGGCTCACTAATGACATTGTTTTTTCTCAACAAAACTAATCAAAAAGTGGGAGAGAATTGTTAATTGTCGAAACGGTGAAGGGAAGATGGAATTCGGTGGGTCATTTAGAATAACGTTATGTGATTCCGACAATGCCACGTTTCGTAAAAAAAAGTCAAGTCTTCGATGCTCTGCCATTGAATGTGTCACCCCCATAATAATATAATATTCGGAAAGTGTGTTTCACTATGACCTGACGGAGAGGGGAAAATCCAAAAAGGCTCACTAATGACATTGTTTTTTCTCAACAAAACTAATCAAAAAGTGGGAGAGAATTGTTAATTGTCGAAACGGTGAAGGGAAGATAGAATTCGGTGGGTAATTTAGGAAAACGTTATGTGATTCCCACAATGCCACGTTTCGTAAAAAAAAGTCAAGTCTTCGATGCTCTGCCATTGAATGTGTCACCCCCATAATAATATAATATTCGGAAAGTGTGTTTCACTATGACTTGACGGAGAGGGGAAATCCATAAAGGCTCACTAATGACATTGTTTTTTCTCAACAAAACTAATCAAAAAGTGGGAGAGAATTGTTAATTGTCGAAACGGTGAAGAGAAGATGGAATTCGGTGGGTCATTTAGAAAAACGTTATGTGATTCCGACAATGCCACGTTTCGTAAAAAAAAGTCAAGTCTTCGATGCTCTGTCATTGAATGTGTCACCCCCATAATAATATAATATTCGGAAAGTGTGTTTCACTATGACCTGACGGAGAGGGGAAAATCCAAAAAGGCTCACTAATGACATTGTTTTTTCTCAACAAAACTAATCAAAAAGTGGAAGAGAATTGTTATTTGTCGAAATGGTGAAGGGAATATGGAATTCGGTAGGTCATTTAGAAAAACGTTATGTGATTCCTACAATGCCACGTTTCGTAAAAAAAAGTCAAGTCTTCGATGCTCTGCCATTGAATGTGTCACCCCCATAATAATATAATATTCGGAAAGTGTGTTTCACTATGACCTGACGGAGAGGGGAAAATCCAAAAAGGCTCACTAATGACATTATTTTTTCTCAACAAAACTAATCAAAAAGTGGAAGAGAATTATTATTTGTCGAAACGGTGAAGGGAAGATGGAATTCGGTAGGTCATTTAGATAAACGTTATGTGATTCCGACAATGCCACGTTTCGTAAAAAAAAGTCAAGTCTTCGATGCTCTGCCATTGAATGTGTCACCCCCATAATAATATAATATTCGGAAAGTGTGTTTCACTATGACTTGACGGAGAGGGAAAATCCAAAAAGGCTCACTAATGGCTTTGTTTTTTCTCAACAAAACTAATAAAAAAGTGGAAGAGAATTGTTAATTGTCAAAACGGTGAAGGGAAGATGGAATTCGGTAGGTCATTTAGAAAAACGTTATGTGATTTCGACAATGCCACGTTTCGTAAAAAAAAGTCAAGTCTTCGATGCTCTGCCATTGAATGTGTCACCCCCATAATAATATAATATTCGGAAAGTGTGTTTCACTATGACCTGACGGAGACGGGAAAATACAAAAAGGCTCACTAATGACATTATTTTTTCTCAACAAAACTGATCAAAAAGTGGAAGAGAATTGTTAGTTGTCGAAACGGTGAAGGGAATATGGAATTCGGTAGGTCATTTATAAAAACGTTATGTGATTCGGACAATGCCACGTTTCGTGGAAAAAAGTAAAGTCTTCGATGCTCTGTCATTGAATGTGTCACCCCCATAATAATATAATATTCGGAAAGTGTGTTTCACTATGACCTGACGGAGAGGGGAAAATCCAAAAAAGCTCACTAATGACATTATTTTTTCTCAACAAAACTAATCAAAAAGTGGGAGAGAATTGTTAATTGTCGAAACGGTGAAGGGAAGATGGAATTAGGTGGGTAATTTAGAAAAACGTTATGTGATTCGGACAATGCCACGTTTCGTGGAAAAAAGTAAAGTCTTCGATGCTCTGCCATTGAATGTGTCACCCCCATAATAATATAATATTCGGAAAGTGTGTTTCACTATGACTTGACGGAGAGGGGAAATCCATAAAGGCTCACTAATGACATTGTTTTTTCTCAACAAAACTAATCAAGAAAGTGGGAGAGAATTGTTAATTGTCGAAACGGTGGAGGGAAGATGGAATTCGGTAGGTCATTTAGAAAAACGTTATGTGATTCGGACAATGCCACGTTTCGTGGAAAAAAGTAAAGTCTTCGATGCTCTGTCATTGAATGTGTCACCCCCATAATAATATAATATTCGGAAAGTGTGTTTTACTATGACCTGACGGAGAGGGGAAAATCCAAAAAGGCTCACTAATGACATTGTTTTTTCTCAACAAAACTAATCAAAAAGTGGGAGAGAATTGTTAATTGTCGAAACGGTGAAGGGAAGATGGAATTCGGTGGTGGGTCATTTAGAAAAACGTTATGTGATTCGGACAATGCCACGTTTCGTGGAAAAAAGTAAAGTCTTCGATGCTCTGCCATTGAATGTGTCACCCTCATAATAATATCTTCGGAAAGCGTGTTTCACCATGACTTGACGGAGAGGGGAAATCCATAAAGGCTCACTAATGACATTGTTTTTTCTCAACAAAACTAATCAAAAAGTGGGAGAGAATTGTTAATTGTCGAAACGGTGAAGGGAAGATGGAATTAGGTGGGTAATTTAGAAAAACGTTATGTGATTCCCACAATGCCACGTTTCGTAAAAAAAAGGCAAGTCTTCGATGCTCTGTCATTGAATGTGTCACCCCCATAATAATATAATATTCGGAAAGTGTGTTTCACTATGACCTGACGGAGAGGGGAAATCCATATAGGCTCACTAATGACATTGTTTTTTCTCAACAAAACTAATCAAAAAGTGGGAGAGAATTGTTAATTGTCGAAACGGTGAAGGGAAGATGGAATTCGGTGGGTCATTTAGAAAAACGTTATGTGATTCCGACAATGCCACGTTTCGTAAAAAAAAGTCAAGTCTTCGATGCTCTGCCATTGAATGTGTCACCCCCATAATAATATAATATTCGGAAAGTGTGTTTCACTATGACCTGACGGAGAGGGGAAAATCCAAAAAGGCTCACTAATGGCATTATTTTTTCTCAACAAAACTAATCAAAAAGTGGAAGAGAATTGTTATTTGTCGAAACGGTGAAGGGAAGATGGAATTCGGTAGGTCATTTAGATAAACGTTATGTGATTCCGACAATGCCACGTTTCGTAAAAAAAGTCAAGTCTTCGATGCTCTGCCATTGAATGTGTCACCCCCATAATAATATAATATTCGGAAAGTGTGTTTCACTATGACCTGACGGAGAGGGGAAAATCCAAAAAGGCTCACTAATGACATTATTTTTTCTCAACAAAACTAATCAAAAAGTGGAAGAGAATTGTTATTTGTCGAAACGGTGAAGGGAATATGGAATTCGGTATGTCATTTAGAAAAACGTTATGTGATTCCGACAATGCCACGTTTCGTAAAAAAAGTCAAGTCTCGATGCTCTGCCATTGAATGTGTCACCCCCATAATAATATAATATTCGGAAAGTGTGTTTCACTATGACCTGACGGAGAGGGGAAAATCCAAAAAGGCTCACTAATGACATTATTTTTTCTCAACAAAACTAATCAAAAAGTGGGAGAGAATTGTTAATTGTCGAAACGGTGAAGAGAAGATGGAATTCGGTAGGTCATTTAGAAAAACGTTATGTGATTCCGACAATGCCACGTTTCGTAAAAAAAGTCAAGTCTCGATGCTCTGCCATTGAATGTGTCACCCCCATAATAATATAATATTCGGGAAGTGTGTTTCACCATGACTTGACGGAGAGGGGAAATCCATAAAGGCTCACTAATGACATTGTTTTTTCTCAACAAAACTAATCAAAAAGTGGAAGAGAATTGTTATTTGTCGAAATGGTGAAGGGAATATGGAATTCGGTAGGTCATTTAGAAAAACGTTATGTGATTCCTACAATGCCACGTTTCGTAAAAAAAAGTCAAGTCTTCGATGCTCTGCCATTGAATGTGTCACCCCCATAATAATATAATATTCGGAAAGTGTGTTTCACTATGACCTGACGGAGAGGGGAAAATCCAAAAAGGCTCACTAATGACATTGTTTTTTCTCAACAAAACTAATCAAGAAGTGGAAGAGAATTGTTATTTGTCGAAACGGTGAAGGGAAGATGGAATTCGGTAGGTCATTTAGATAAACGTTATGTGATTCCGACAATGCCACGTTTCGTAAAAAAAAAGTCAACTCTTCGATGCTCTGCCATTGAATGTGTCACCCTCATAATAATATCTTCGGAAAGCGTGTTTCACTATGACTTGACGGAGAGGGGAAATCCATAAAGGCTCACTAATGACATTGTTTTTTCTCAACAAAACTAATCAAAAAGTGGGAGAGATTTGTTAATTGTCGAAACGGTGAAGGGAAGATGGAATTCGGTAGGTCATTTAGAAAAACGTTATGTGATTCCGACAATGCCACGTTTCGTAAAAAAAGTCAAGTCTTCGACGCTCTGCCATTGAATGTGTCACCCCCATAATAATATAATATTCGGAAAGTGTGTTTCACTATGACCTGACGGAGAGGGGAAAATCCAAAAAGGCTCACTAATGACATTATTTTTTCTCAACAAAATTAATCAAAAAGTGGAAGAGAATTGTTATTTGTCGAAACGGTGAAGGGAAGATGGAATTCGGTAGGTCATTTAGAAAAAACGTTATGTGATTCCGACAATGCCACGTTTCGTAAAAAAAAGTCAAGTCTTCGATGCTCTGCCATTGAATGTGTCACCCCCATAATAATATAATATTCGGAAAGTGTGTTTCACTATGACCTGACGGAGAGGGGAAATTCCAAAAAGGCTCAATAATGACATTATTTTTTCTCAACAAAACTAATCAAAAAGTGGAACAGAATTGTTATTTGTCGAAACGGTGAAGGGAAGATGGAATTCGGTAGGTCATTTAGAAAAACGTTATGTGATTCCGACAATGCCACGTTTCGTAAAAAAAAGTCAAGTCTTCGATGCTCTGCCATTGAATGTGTCACCCCCATAATAATATGATATTCGGAAAGTGTGTTTCACTAAGACCTGACGGAGAGGGGAAAATCCAAAAAGGCTCACTAATGACATTATTTTTTCTCAACAAAACTAATCAAAAAGTGGAAGAGAATTGTTATTTGTCGAAACGGTGAAGGGAAGATGGAATTCGGCAGGTCATTTGGAAACGCCTCATGTGATTCCGACAATGCCAAGTTTCGTAAAAAAAAGTCAAGTCTTCGATGCTCTGCCATTGAATGTGTCACCCCCATAATAATATAATATTCGGAAAGTGTGTTTCACTATGACTTGATGGAGAGGGTAAATCCAAAAAGGCTCACTAATGGCTTTGTTTTTTCTCAAAAAAACTAATCAAAAAGTGGGAGAGAATTGTTAATTGTCGAAACGGTGAAGGGAAGATGGAATTCGGTAGCTCATTTGGAAAAGCCTTATGTGATTTCGACAATGCCACGTTTCGAAAAAAAAGTCAAGTTTTCGATTCTCTGCCATTAAATGTGTCACCCCCATAATAATATAATATTCGGAAAGTGTGTTTCACTATGACTTGACGGAGACGGGAAAATACAAAAAGGCTCATTAATGACATCATTTTTTCTCAACAAAACTAATCAAAAAGTGGAAGAGAATTGTTAGTTGTCGAAATGGTGAAGGGAATATGGAATTCGGTAGGTCATTTAGAAAAACGTTATGTGATTCCGACAATGCCACGTTTCGTGAAAAAAAGTCAAGTCTTCGATGCTCTGTCATTGAATGTGTCACCCCCATAATAATATAATATTCGGAAAGTGTGTTTCACTATGACCTGACGGAGAGGGGAAAATCCAAAAAGGCTCACTAATGACATTGTTTTTTCTCAACAAAACTAATCAAAAAGTGGGAGAGAATTGTTAATTGTCGATACGGTGAAGGGAAGATGGAATTCGGTAGCTCATTTGGAAAAGCCTTATGTGATTTCGACAATGCCAAGTTTCCTAAAAAAAAGTCAAGTTTTCGATTCTCTGCCATTAAATGTGTCACCCCCATAATAATATAATATTCGGAAAGTGTGTTTCACTATGACTTGACGGAGACGGGAAAATACAAAAAGGCTCACTAATGACATCATTTTTTCTCAACAAAACTAATCAAAAAGTGGAAGAGAATTGTTAGTTGTCGAAATGGTGAAGGGAATATGGAATTCGGTAGGTCATTTAGAAAAACGTTATGTGATTCCGACAATGCCACGTTTCGTGAAAAAAAGTCAAGTCTTCGATGCTCTGTCATTGAATGTGTCACCCCCATAATAATATAATATTCGGAAAGTGTGTTTCACTATGACCTGACGGAGAGGGGAAAATCCAAAAAGGCTCACTAATGACATTGTTTTTTCTCAACAAAACTAATCAAAAAGTGGGAGAGAATTGTTAATTTTCGAAACGGTGAAGGGAAGATGGAATTCGGTGGGTCATTTAGAAAAACGTTATGTGATTGCGACAATGCCACGTTTCGTAAAAAAAAGTCAAGTCTTCGATGCTCTGCCATTGAATGTGTCACCCCCATAATAATATAATATTCGGAAAGTGTGTTTCACTATGACTTGACGGAGAGGGGAAATCCATAAAGGCTCACTAATGACATTGTTTTTTGTCAACAAAACTAATCAAAAAGTGGGAGAGAGTTGTTAATTGTCGGAACGGTGAAGGGAAGATGGAATTCGGTAGGTCATTTAGAAAAACGTTATGTGATTCCGAGAATGCCACGTTTCGTAAAAAAAAGTCAAGTCTTCGATGCTCTGCCATTGGATGTGTCACGCCCATAATAATATAATATTCGGAAAGTGTGTTTCACTATGACTTGACGGAGAGGGGAAATCCATAAAGGCTCACTAATGACATTGTTTTTTCTCAACAAAACTAATCAAAAAGTGGAAGAGAATTGTTATTTGTCGAAACGGTGAAGGGAATATGGAATTCGGTAGGTCATTTAGAAAAACGTTATGTGATTCCGACAATGCCACGTTTCGTAAAAAAAAGTCAAGTCTTCGATGCTCTGCCATTGAATGTGTCACCCTCATAATAATATCTTCGGAAAGCGTGTTTCACTATGACTTGACGGAGAGGGGAAATCCATAAAGGCTCACTAATGACATTGTTTTTTCTCAACAAAACTAATCAAAAAGTGGGAGAGAATTGTTAATTGTCGAAACGGTGAAGGGAAGATGGAATTCGGTAGGTCATTTAGAAAAACGTTATGTGATTCCGACAATGCCACGTTTCGTAAAAAAAAGTCAAGTCTTCGATGCTCTGCCATTGAATGTGTCACCCTCATAATAATACCTTCGGAAAGCGTGTTTCACTATGACTTGACGGAGAGGGGAAATCCATAAAGGCTCACTAATGACATTGTTTTTTCTCAACAAAACTAATCACAAAGTGGGAGAGAATTGTTAATTGTCGAAACGGTGAAGGGAAGATGGAATTAGGTGGGTAATTTAGAAAAATGTTATGTGATTCCGACAATGCCACGTTTCGTAAAAAAAGTCAAGTCTTCGATGCTCTGCCATTGAATGTGTCACCCTCATAATAATATCTTCGGAAAGCGTGTTTCACTATGACTTGACGGAGAGGGGAAATCCATAAAGGCTCACTAATGACTTTGTTTTTTCTCAACAAAACTAATCACAAAGTGGGAGAGAATTGGTAATTGTCGAAACGGTGAAGGGAAGATGGAATTAGGTGGGTAATTTAGAAAAACGTTATGTGATTCCGACAATGCCACGTTTCGTAAAAAAAGTCAAGTCTTCGATGCTCTGCCATTGAATGTGTCACCCTCATAATAATATCTTCGAAAAGCGTGTTTCACTATGACTTGACGGAGAGGGGAAATCCATAAAGGCTCACTAATGACATTATTTTTTCTCAACAAAACTAATCAAAAAGTGGAAGAGAATTGTTATTTGTCGAAACGGTGAAGGGAAGATGGAATTCCGTAGGTCATTTAGAAAAACGTTATGTGATTCCGACAATGCCACGTTTCGTAAAAAAAAGTCAAGTCTTCGATGCTCTGCCATTGAATGTGTCACCCCCATAATAATATAATATTCGGAAAGTGTGTTTCACTATGACTTGACGGAGAGGGGAAATCCATAAAGGCTCACTAATGACATTGTTTTTTCTCAACAAACTAATCAAAAAGTGGAAGAGAATTGTTATTTGTCGAAACGGTGAAGGGAAGATGGAATTCGGTAGGTCATTTAGAAAAACGTTATGTGATTCCGACAATGCCACGTTTCGTAAAAAAAGTCAAGTCCTCGATGCTCTGCCATTGAATGTGTTACCTCCATAATAATATAATATTCGGAAAGTGTGTTTCACTATGACCTGACGGAGAGGAGAAAATCCAAAAAGGCTCACTAATGACATTATTTGTTCTCAACAAAACTAATCAAAAAGTGGAAGAGAATTGTTATTTGTCGAAACGGTGAAGGGAAGATGGAATTCGGTAGGTCATTTAGAAAAACGTTATGTGATTCCGACAATGCCACGTTTCGTGAAAAAAAGTCAAGTCTTCGATGCTCTGCCATTGTATGTGTCACCCTCATAATAATATAATATTCGGAAAGTGTGTTTCACTATCACTTGACGGAGAGGGGAAATCCAAAAAGGCTCACTAATGACATTATTTTTTCTCAACAAAACTAATCAAAAAGTGGAAGAGAATTGTTATTTGTCGAAACGGTGAAGGGAAGATGGAATTCGGTAGGTCATTTAGAAAAACGTTATGTGATTCCGACAATGCCACGTTTCGTAAAAAAAGTCAAGTCTTCGATGCTCTGCCATTGAATGTGTCACCCTCATAATAATATCTTCGGAAAGCGTGTTTCACTATGACTTGACGGAGAGGGGAAATCCATAAAGGCTCACTAATGACATTGTTTTTTCTCAACAAAACTAATCAAAAAGTGGGAGTGAATTGTTAATTGTCGAAACGGTGAAGGGAAGATGGAATTCGGTAGGTCATCTAGAAAAACGTTATGTGATTCCGACAATGCCACGTTTCGTAAAAAAAGTCAAGTCTCCGACGCTCTGCCATTGAATGTGTCACCCTCATAATAATATCTTTGGAAAGCGTGTTTCACTATGACTTGATGGAGAGGGGAAATCCATAAAGGCTCACTAATGACATTGTTTTTTCTCAACAAAACTAATCAAAAAGTGCAAGAGAATTGTTATTTGTGGAAACGGTGAAGGGAATATGGAATTCGGTAGGTCATTTAGAAAAACGTTATGTGATTCCGACAATGCCACGTTTCGTAAAAAAAGTCAAGTCTTCGATGCTCTGCCATTGAATGTGTCACCCTCATAATAATACCTTCGGAAAGCGTGTTTCACTATGACTTGACGGAGAGGGGAAATCCATAAAGGCTCACTAATGACATTGTTTTTTCTCAACAAAACTAATCAAAAAGTGGGAGAGAATTGTTAATTGTCGAAACAGTGAAGGGAAGATGGAATTCGGTGGGTCATTTAGAAAAACGTTATGTGATTCCGACAATGCCACGTTTCGTAAAAAAGAGTCAAGTCTTCGATGCTTTGCCATTGAATGTGTCACCCTCATAATAATATCTTCGGAAAGCGTGTTTCTCTATGACTTGACGGAGAGGGGAAATCCATAAAGGCTCACTAATGACATTGTTTTTTCTCAACAAAACTAATCAAAAAGTGGGAGTGAATTGTTAATTGTCGAAATGGTGAAGGGAAGATGGAATTCGGTAGGTCATTTAGAAAAACGTTATGTGATTCCGACAATGCCACGTTTCGTAAAAAAAGTCAAGTCTTCGACGCTCTGCCATTGAATGTGTCACCCCCATAATAATATAATATTCGGAAAGTGTGTTTCACTATGACCTGACGGAGAGGGGAAAATCCAAAAAGGCTCACTAATGACATTGTTTTTTCTCAACAAAACTAATCAAAAAGTGCAAGAGAATTGTTATTTGTGGAAACGGTGAAGGGAATATGGAATTCGGTAGGTCATTTAGAAAAACGTTATGTGATTCCGACAATGCCACGTTTCGTAAAAAAAGTCAAGTCTTCGACGCTCTGCCATTGAATGTGTCACCCCCATAATAATATAATATTCGGAAAGTGTGTTTCACTATGACCTGACGGAGAGGGGAAAATCCAAAAAGGATCACTAATGACATTATTTTTTCTCAACAAAACTAATCAAAAAGTGCAAGAGAATTGTTATTTGTGGAAACGGTGAAGGGAAGATGGAATTCGGTGGGTCATTTAGAAAAACGTTATGTGATTCCGACAATGCCACGTTTCGTAAAAAAAAGTCAAGTCTTCGATGCTTTGCCATTGAATGTGTCACCCTCATAATAATATCTTCGGAAAGCGTGTTTCTCTATGACTTGACGGAGAGGGGAAATCCATAAAGGCTCACTAATGACATTGTTTTTTCTCAACAAAACTAATCAAAAAGTGGGAGAGAATTGTTAATTGTCGAAACGGTGAAGGGAAGATGGAATTCAGTGGGTCATTTAGAAAAACGTTATGTGATTCCGACAATGCCACGTTTCGTCAAAAAAAGTCAAGTCTTCGATGCTCTGCCATTGAATGTGTCACCCCCATAATAATATAATATTCGGAAAGTGTGTTTCACTATGACCTGACGGAGAGGGGAAAATCCAAAAAGGATCACTAATGACATTATTTTTTCTCAACAAAACTAATCAAAAAGTGCAAGAGAATTGTTATTTGTGGAAACGGTGAAGGGAATATGGAATTCGGTAGGTCATTTAGAAAAACGTTATGTGATTCCGACAATGCCACGTTTCGTAAAAAAAGTCAAGTCTTCGATGCTCTGCCATTGAATGTGTCACCCTCATAATAATATCTTCGGAAAGCGTGTTTCACTATGACTTGACGGAGAGGGGAAATCCATGAAGGCTCACTAATGACATTGTTTTTTCTCAACAAAACTAATCAAAAAGTGGGAGAGAATTGTTAATTGTCGAAACGGTGAAGGGAAGATGGAATTCGGTAGGTCATTTAGAAAAACGTTATGTGATTCCGACAATGCCACGTTTCGTAAAAAAAGTCAAGTCTTCGATGCTCTGCCATTGAATGTGTCACCCTCATAATAATATCTTCGGAAAGCGTGTTTCACTATGACTTGACGGAGAGGGGAAATCCATGAAGGCTCACTAATGACATTGTTTTTTCTCAACAAAACTAATCAAAAAGTGGGAGAGAATTGTTAATTGTCGAAACGGTGAAGGGAAGATGGAATTCGGTGGGTCATTTAGAAAAACGTTATGTGATTCCGACAATGCCACGTTTCGTAAAAAAAAGTCAAGTCTTCGATGCTTTGCCATTGAATGTGTCACCCTCATAATAATATCTCCGGAAAGCGTGTTTCTCTATGACTTGACGGAGAGGGGAAATCCATAAAGGCTCACTAATGACATTGTTTTTTCTCAACAAAACTAATCAAAAAGTGGGAGAGAATTGTTAATTGTCGAAACGGTGAAGGGAAGATGGAATTCGGTAGGTCATTTAGAAAAACGTTATGTGATTCCGACAATGCCACGTTTCGTAAAAAAAGTCAAGTCTTCGACGCTCTGCCATTGAATGTGTCACCCCCATAATAATATAATATTCGGAAAGTGTGTTTCACTATGACCTGACGGAGAGGGGAAAATCCAAAAAGGATCACTAATGACATTATTTTTTCTCAACAAAACTAATCAAAAAGTGCAAGAGAATTGTTATTTGTGGAAACGGTGAAGGGAAGATGGAATTCGGTGGGTCATTTAGAAAAACGTTATGTGATTCCGACAATGCCACGTTTCGTGAAAAAAAGTCAAGTCTTCGATGCTTTGCCATTGAATGTGTCACCCTCATAATAATATCTTCGGAAAGCGTGTTTCTCTATGACTTGACGGAGAGGGGAAATCCATAAAGGCTCACTAATGACATTGTTTTTTCTCAACAAAACTAATCAAAAAGTGGGAGAGAATTGTTAATTGTCGAAACGGTGAAGGGAAGATGGAATTCAGTGGGTCATTTAGAAAAACGTTATGTGATTCCGACAATGCCACGTTTCGTCAAAAAAAGTCAAGTCTTCGATGCTCTGCCATTGAATGTGTCACCCCCATAATAATATAATATTCGGAAAGTGTGTTTCACTATGACCTGACGGAGAGGGGAAAATCCAAAAAGGATCACTAATGACATTATTTTTTCTCAACAAAACTAATCAAAAAGTGCAAGAGAATTGTTATTTGTGGAAACGGTGAAGGGAATATGGAATTCGGTAGGTCATTTAGAAAAACGTTATGTGATTCCGACAATGCCACGTTTCGTAAAAAAAGTCAAGTCTTCGATGCTCTGCCATTGAATGTGTCACCCTCATAATAATATCTTCGGAAAGCGTGTTTCACTATGACTTGACGGAGAGGGGAAATCCATGAAGGCTCACTAATGACATTGTTTTTTCTCAACAAAACTAATCAAAAAGTGGGAGAGAATTGTTAATTGTCGAAACGGTGAAGGGAAGATGGAATTCGGTGGGTCATTTAGAAAAACGTTATGTGATTCCGACAATGCCACGTTTCGTAAAAAAAAGTCAAGTCTTCGATGCTTTGCCATTGAATGTGTCACCCTCATAATAATATCTTCGGAAAGCGTGTTTCTCTATGACTTGACGGAGAGGGGAAATCCATAAAGGCTCACTAATGACATTGTTTTTTCTCAACAAAACTAATCAAAAAGTGGGAGAGAATTGTTAATTGTCGAAACGGTGAAGGGAAGATGGAATTCGGTAGGTCATTTAGAAAAACGTTATGTGATTCCGACAATGCCACGTTTCGTAAAAAAAGTCAAGTCTTCGACGCTCTGCCATTGAATGTGTCACCCCCATAATAATATAATATTCGGAAAGTGTGTTTCACTATGACCTGACGGAGAGGGGAAAATCCAAAAAGGCTCACTAATGACATTGTTTTTTCTCAACAAAACTAATCAAAAAGTGCAAGAGAATTGTTATTTGTGGAAACGGTGAAGGGAATATGGAATTCGGTAGGTCATTTAGAAAAACGTTATGTGATTCCGACAATGCCACGTTTCGTAAAAAAAGTCAAGTCTTCGATGCTCTGCCATTGAATGTGTCACCCTCATAATAATATCTTCGGAAAGCGTGTTTCACTATGACTTGACGGAGAGGGGAAATCCATGAAGGCTCACTAATGACATTGTTTTTTCTCAACAAAACTAATCAAAAAGTGGGAGAGAATTGTTAATTGTCGAAACGGTGAAGGGAAGATGGAATTCGGTGGGTCATTTAGAAAAACGTTATGTGATTCCGACAATGCCACGTTTCGTAAAAAAAAGTCAAGTCTTCGATGCATTGCCATTGAATGTGTCACCCTCATAATAATATCTTCGGAAAGCGTGTTTCTCTATGACTTGACGGAGAGGGGAAATCCATAAAGGCTCACTAATGACATTGTTTTTTCTCAACAAAACTAATCAAAAAGTGGGAGAGAATTGTTAATTGTCGAAACGGTGAAGGGAAGATGGAATTCAGTGGGTCATTTAGAAAAACGTTATGTGATTCCGACAATGCCACGTTTCGTCAAAAAAAGTCAAGTCTTCGATGCTCTGCCATTGAATGTGTCACCCCTATAATAATATAATATTCGGAAAGTGTGTTTCACTATGACCTGACGGAGAGGGGAAAATCCAAAAAGGATCACTAATGACATTATTTTTTCTCAACAAAACTAATCAAAAAGTGGAAGAGAATTGTTATTTGTGGAAACGGTGAAGGGAAGATGGAATTCGGTGGGTCATTTAGAAAAACGTTATGTGATTCCGACAATGCCACGTTTCGTAAAAAAAAGTCAAGTCTTCGATGCTCTGCCATTGAATGTGTCACCCCCATAATAATATAATAATCGGAAAGTGTGTTTCACTATGACCTGACGGAGAGGGGAAAATCCAAAAAGGCTCACTAATGACATTGTTTTTTCTCAACAAAACTAATCAAAAAGTGGGAGAGAATTGTTAATTGTCGAAACGGTGAAGGGAAGATGGAATTCAGTGGGTCATTTAGAAAAACGTTATGTGATTCCGACAATGCCACGTTTCGTCAAAAAAAGTCAAGTCTTCGATGCTCTGCCATTGAATGTGTCACCCCCATAATAATATAATATTCGGAAAGTGTGTTTCACTATGACCTGACGGAGAGGGGAAAATCCAAAAAGGCTCACTAATCACATTGTTTTTTCTCAACATAACTAATCAAAAAGTGGGAGAGAATTGTTAATTGTCGAAACGGTGAAGGGAAGATGGAATTCGGTAGGTCATTTAGAAAAACGTTATGTGATTCCGACAATGCCACGTTTCGTAAAAAAAGTCAAGTCTTCGATGCTCTGCCATTGAATGTGTCACCCCCATAATAATATAATATTCGGAAAGTGTGTTTCACTATGACCTGACGGAGAGGGGAAAATCCAAAAAGGCTCACTAATGACATTATTTTTTCTCAACAAAACTAATCAAAAAGTGGAAGAGAATTGTTATTTGTCGAAACGGTGAAGGGAAGATGGAATTCGGTAGGTCATTTAGAAAAACGTTATGTGATTCCGACAATGCCACGTTTCGTAAAAAAAAGTCAAGTCTTCGATGCTCTGCCATTGTATGTGTCACCCTCATAATAATATCTTCGAAAAGCGTGTTTCACTATGACTTGACGGAGAGGGGAAATCCATAAAGGCTCACTAATGACATTGTTTTTTCTCAACAAAACTAATCAAAAAGTGGGAGAGAGTTGTTAATTGTCGGAACGGTGAAGGGAAGATGGAATTCGGTAGGTCATTTAGAAAAACGTTATGTGATTCCGACAATGCCACGTTTCGTGAAAAAAAGTCAAGTCTTCGATGCTCTGCCATTGGATGGGTCACGCCCATAATAATATAATATTCGGAAAGTGTGTTTCACTATGACTTGACGGAGAGGGGAAATCCATAAAGGCTCACTAATGACATTGTTTTTTCTCAACAAAACTAATCAAAAAGTGGAAGAGAATTGTTATTTGTCGAAACGGTGAAGGGAAGATGGAATTCGGTAGGTCATTTAGAAAAAACGTTATGTGATTCCGACAATGCCACGTTTCGTGAAAAAAAGTCAAGTCTTCGATGCTCTGCCATTGAATGTGTCACCCCCATAATAATATAATATTCGGAAAGTGTGTTTCAGTATGACTTGATGGAGAGGGGAAAATCCAAAAAGGCTCACTAATGACATTATTTTTTTCAACAAAACTAATCAAAAAGTGGGAGAGAATTGTTAATTGTCGAAACGGTGAAGGGAAGATGGAATTAGGTGGCTAATTTAGAAAAACGTTATGTGATTCCCACAATGCCACGTTTCGTAAAAAAAAGTCAAGTCTTCGATGCTCTGCCATTGAATGTGTCACCCCCATAATAATATAATATTCGGAAAGTGTGTTTCACTATGACTTGACGGAGAGGGGAAATCCATAAAGGCTCACTAATGACATTGTTTTTTCTCAACAAAACTAATCAAGAAAGTGGGAGAGAATTGTTAATTGTCGAAACGGTGAAGGGAAGATGGAATTCGGTAGGTCATTTAGAAAAACGTTATGTGATTCCGACAATGCCACGTTTCGTTAAAAGAGTCAAGTCTTCGATGCTCTGCCATTGAATGTGTCACCCCGATAATAATATAATATTCGGAAAGTGTGTTTCCCTATGACTTGACGGAGAGGGGAAATCCATAACGGCTCACTAATGACATTGTTTTTTCTCAACAAACTAATCAAAAAGTGGGAGAGAATTGTTAATTGTCGAAACGGTGAAGGGAAGATGGAATTCGGTAGGTCATTTAGAAAAACGTTATGTGATTCCGACAATGCCACGTTTCGTAAAAAAAGTCAAGTCTTCGAAGCTCTGCCATTGAATGTGTCACCCCCATAATAATATAATATTCGGAAAGTGTGTTTCAGTATGACCTGACGGAGAGGGGAAAATCCAAAAAGGCTCACTAATGACATTATTTTTTCTCAACAAAACTAATCAAAAAGTGGAAGAGAATTGTTATTTGTCGAAACGGTGAAGGGAAGATGGAATTCGGTACGTCATTTAGAAAAACGTTATGTGATTCCGACAATGCCACGTTTCGTAAAAAAACGTCAAGTCTTCGATGCTCTGCCATTGTATGTGTCACCCTCATAATAATATCTTCGAAAAGCGTGTTTCACTATGACTTGACGGAGAGGGGAAATCCATAAAGGCTCACTAATGACATTGTTTTTTCTCAACAAAACTAATCAAAAAGTGGGAGAGAATTGTTAATTGTCGGAACGGTGGAGGGAAGATGGAATTCGGTAGGTCATTTAGAAAAACGTTATGTGATTCCGACAATGCCACGTTTCGTAAAAAAAAGTCAAGTCTTCGATGCTCTGCCATTGAATGTGTCACGCCCATAATAATATAATATTCGGAAAGTGTGTTTCACTATGACTTGACGGAGAGGGGAAATCCATAAAGGCTCACTAATGACATTGTTTTTTCTCAACAAAACTAATCAAAAAGTGGAAGAGAATTGTTACTTGTCGAAACGGTGAAGGGAATATGGAATTCGGTAGGTCATTTAGAAAAACGTTATGTGATTCCGACAATGCCACGTTTCGTAAAAAAAAGTCAAGTCTTCGATGCTCTGCCATTGAATGTGTCACCCTCATAATAATATCTTCGGAAAGCGTGTTTCACTATGACTTGACGGAGAGGGGAAATCCATAAAGGCTCACTAATGACATTGTTTTTTCTCAACAAAACTAATCAAAAAGTGGGAGAGAATTGTTAATTGTCGAAACGGTGAAGGGAAGATGGAATTCGGTAGGTCATTTAGAAAAACGTTATGTGATTCCGACAATGCCACGTTTCGTAAAAAAAGTCAAGTCTTCGATGCTCTGCCATTGAATGTGTCACCCCCATAATAATATAATATTCGGAAAGTGTGTTTCACTATGACTTGACGGAGAGGGGAAATCCATAAAGGCTCACTAATGACATTGTTTTTTCTCAACAAAACTAATCAAAAAGTGGAAGAGAATTGTTACTTGTCGAAACGGTGAAGGGAATATGGAATTCGGTAGGTCATTTAGAAAAACGTTATGTGATTCCGACAATGCCACGTTTCGTAAAAAAAAGTCAAGTCTTCGATGCTCTGCCATTGAATGTGTCACCCTCATAATAATATCTTCGGAAAGCGTGTTTCACTATGACTTGACGGAGAGGGGAAATCCATAAAGGCTCACTAATGACATTGTTTTTTCTCAACAAAACTAATCAAAAAGTGGGAGAGAATTGTTAATTGTCGAAACGGTGAAGGGAAGATGGAATTCGGTAGGTCATTTAGAAAAACGTTATGTGATTCCGACAATGCCACGTTTCGTAAAAAAAGTCAAGTCTTCGATGCTCTGCCATTGAATGTGTCACCCCCATAATAATATAATATTCGGAAAGTGTGTTTCAGTATGACTTGACGGAGAGGGGAAAATCCAAAAAGGCTCACTAATGACATTATTTTTTTCAACAAAACTAATCAAAAAGTGGAAGAGAATTGTTATTTGTCGAAACGGTGAAGGGAAGATGGAATTCGGTAGGTCATTTAGAAAAACGTTATGTGATTCCGACAATGCCACGTTTCGTAAAAAAAGTCAAGTCTTCGATGCTCTGCCATTGAATGTGTCACCCCCATAATAATATAATATTCGGAAAGTGTGTTTCACTACAACCTGACGGAGAGGGGAAAATCCAAAAAGGCTCACTAATGACATTGTTTTTTCTCAACAAAACTAATCAAAAAGTGGAAGAGAATTGTTATTTGTCGAAACGGTGAAGGGAAGATGGAATTCGGTAGGTCATTTAGAAAAACGTTATGTGATTCCGTCAATGCCACGTTTCGTAAAAAAAAGTCAAGTCTTCGATGCTCTGCCATTGAATGTGTCACCCCCATAATAATATAATATGCGGCAAGTGTGTTCCAGTATGACTTGACGGAGAGGGGAAAATCCAAAAAGGCTCACTAATGACATTATTTTTTTCAACAAAACTAATCAAAAAGTGGAAGAGAATTGTTATTTGTCGAAACGGTGGAGGGAATATGGAATTCGGTAGGTCATTTGGAAACGCCTTATGTGATTCTGACATTGCCAAGTTTCGTAAAAAAAGGCAAGACTTCGATGCTCTCCCATTGAATGTGTCACCCTCATAATAATATCTTCGGAAAGCGTGTTTCACTATGACTTGACGGTGAGGGGAAATCCATAAAGGCTCACTAATGACTTTTTTTCTCAACAAAACTAATCAAAAAGTGGAAGAGAATTGTTACTTGTCGAAACGGTGGAGGGAAGATGGAATTCGGTAGGTCATTTAGAAAAACGTTATGTGATTCCGACAATGCCACGTTTCGTAAAAAAAAGTCAAGTCTTCGATGCTCTGCCATTGAATGTGTCACGCCCATAATAATATAATATTCGGAAAGTGTGTTTCACTATGACTTGACGGAGAGGGGAAATCCATAAAGGCTCACTAATGACATTGTTTTTTCTCAACAAAACTAATCAAAAAGTGGAAGAGAATTGTTACTTGTCGAAACGGTGAAGGGAATATGGAATTCGGTAGGTCATTTAGAAAAACGTTATGTGATTCCGACAATGCCACGTTTCGTAAAAAAAAGTCAAGTCTTCGATGCTCTGCCATTGAATGTGTCACCCTCATAATAATATCTTCGGAAAGCGTGTTTCACTATGACTTGACGGAGAGGGGAAATCCATAAAGGCTCACTAATGACATTGTTTTTTCTCAACAAAACTAATCAAAAAGTGGGAGAGAATTGTTAATTGTCGAAACGGTGAAGGGAAGATGGAATTCGGTAGGTCATTTAGAAAAACGTTATGTGATTCCGACAATGCCACGTTTCGTAAAAAAAGTCAAGTCTTCGATGCTCTGCCATTGAATGTGTCACCCCCATAATAATATAATATTCGGAAAGTGTGTTTCACTATGACTTGACGGAGAGGGGAAATCCATAAAGGCTCACTAATGACATTGTTTTTTCTCAACAAAACTAATCAAAAAGTGGAAGAGAATTGTTACTTGTCGAAACGGTGAAGGGAATATGGAATTCGGTAGGTCATTTAGAAAAACGTTATGTGATTCCGACAATGCCACGTTTCGTAAAAAAAAGTCAAGTCTTCGATGCTCTGCCATTGAATGTGTCACCCTCATAATAATATCTTCGGAAAGCGTGTTTCACTATGACTTGACGGAGAGGGGAAATCCATAAAGGCTCACTAATGACATTGTTTTTTCTCAACAAAACTAATCAAAAAGTGGGAGAGAATTGTTAATTGTCGAAACGGTGAAGGGAAGATGGAATTCGGTAGGTCATTTAGAAAAACGTTATGTGATTCCGACAATGCCACGTTTCGTAAAAAAAGTCAAGTCTTCGATGCTCTGCCATTGAATGTGTCACCCCCATAATAATATAATATTCGGAAAGTGTGTTTCAGTATGACTTGACGGAGAGGGGAAAATCCAAAAAGGCTCACTAATGACATTATTTTTTTCAACAAAACTAATCAAAAAGTGGAAGAGAATTGTTATTTGTCGAAACGGTGAAGGGAAGATGGAATTCGGTAGGTCATTTAGAAAAACGTTATGTGATTCCGACAATGCCACGTTTCGTAAAAAAAGTCAAGTCTTCGATGCTCTGCCATTGAATGTGTCACCCCCATAATAATATAATATTCGGAAAGTGTGTTTCACTACAACCTGACGGAGAGGGGAAAATCCAAAAAGGCTCACTAATGACATTGTTTTTTCTCAACAAAACTAATCAAAAAGTGGAAGAGAATTGTTATTTGTCGAAACGGTGAAGGGAAGATGGAATTCGGTAGGTCATTTAGAAAAACGTTATGTGATTCCGTCAATGCCACGTTTCGTAAAAAAAAGTCAAGTCTTCGATGCTCTGCCATTGAATGTGTCACCCCCATAATAATATAATATGCGGCAAGTGTGTTCCAGTATGACTTGACGGAGAGGGGAAAATCCAAAAAGGCTCACTAATGACATTATTTTTTTCAACAAAACTAATCAAAAAGTGGAAGAGAATTGTTATTTGTCGAAACGGTGGAGGGAATATGGAATTCGGTAGGTCATTTGGAAACGCCTTATGTGATTCTGACATTGCCAAGTTTCGTAAAAAAAGGCAAGACTTCGATGCTCTCCCATTGAATGTGTCACCCTCATAATAATATCTTCGGAAAGCGTGTTTCACTATGACTTGACGGTGAGGGGAAATCCATAAAGGCTCACTAATGACTTTTTTTCTCAACAAAACTAATCAAAAAGTGGAAGAGAATTGTTATTTGTCGAAACGGTGAAGGGAAGATGGAATTCCGTAGGTCATTTAGAAAAACGTTATGTGATTCGGACAATGCCACGTTTCGTGAAAAAAAGTCAAGTCTTCGATGCTCTGTCATTGAATGTGTCACCCCCATAATAATATAATATTCGGAAAGTGTGTTTCACTATGACCTGACGGAGAGGGGAAAATCCATAAAGGCTCAGTAATGACATTGGTTTTTCTCCACAAAACTAATCAAAAAGTGGGAGAGAATTGTTAATTGTCGAAACGGTGAAGGGAAGATGGAATTCGGTGGGTCATTTAGAAAAACGTTATGTGATTGCGACAATGCCACGTTTCGTGAAAAGAAGTCAAGTCTTCGATGCTCTGCCATTGAATGTGTCACCCTCATAATAATACCTTCGGAAAGCGTTTTTCACTATGACTTGACGGAGAGGGGAAATCCATAAAGGCTCACTAATGACACTGTTTTTTCTCAACAAAACTAATCACAAAGTGGGAGAGAATTGTTAATTGTCGAAACGGTGAAGGGAAGATGGAATTCGGTGGGTCATTTAGAAAAACGTTATGTGATTCCGACAATGCCACGTTTCGTAAAAAAAGTCAAGTCTTCGATGCTCTGCCATTGAATGTGTCACCCTCATAATAATATCTTCGGAAAGCGTGTTTAGCTATGACTTGACGGAGAGGGGAAATCCATAAAGGCTCACTAATGACTTTGTTTTTTCTCAACAAAACTAATCACAAAGTGGGAGAGAATTGTTAATTGTCGAAACGGTGAAGGGAAGATGGAATTAGGTGGGTAATTTAGAAAAACGTTATGTGATTCCGACAATGCCACGTTTCGTAAAAAAAGTCAAGTCTTCGATGCTCTGCCATTGAATGTGTCACCCTCATAATAATATCTTCGAAAAGCGTGTTTCACTATGACTTGACGGAGAGGGGAAATCCATAAAGGCTCACTAATGACATTGTTTTTTCTCGACAAAACTAATCAAAAAGTGGGAGAGAATTGTTAATTGTCGAAACGGTGAAGGGAAGATGGAATTCGGTAGGTCATTTAGAAAAACGTTATGTGATTCCGACAATGCCACGTTTCGTAAAAAAAAGTCAAGTCTTCGATGCTCTGCCATTGAATGTGTCACCCCCGTAATAATATAATATTCGGAAAGTGTGTTTCACTATGACTTGACGGAGAGGGGAAATCCATAAAGGCTCACTAATGACATTGTTTTTTCTCAACAAACTAATCAAAAAGTGGGAGAGAATTGTTAATTGTCGAAACGGTGAAGGGAAGATGGAATTCGGTAGGTCATTTAGAAAAACGTTATGTGATTCCGACAATGCCACGTTTCGTAAAAAAAGTCAAGTCCTCGATGCTCTGCCATTGAATGTGTCACCTCCATAATAATATAATATTCGGAAAGTGTGTTTCACTATGACCTGACGGAGAGGAGAAAATCCAAAAAGGCTCACTAATGACATTATTTTTTCTCAACAAAACTAATCAAAAAGTGGAAGAGAATTGTTATTTGTCGAAACGGTGAAGGGAAGATGGAATTCGGTAGGTCATTTAGAAAAACGTTATGTGATTCCGACAATGCCACGTTTCGTAAAAAAAAGTCAAGTCTTCGATGCTCTGCCATTGTATGTGTCACCCTCATAATAATATAATATTCGGAAAGTGTGTTTCACTATCACTTGACGGAGAGGGGAAATCCAAAAAGGCTCACTAATGACATTATTTTTTCTCAACAAAACTAATCAAAAAGTGGAAGAGAATTGTTATTTGTCGAAACGGTGAAGGGAAGATGGAATTCGGTAGGTCATTTAGAAAAACGTTATGTGATTCCGACAATGCCACGTTTCGTAAAAAAAGTCAAGTCTTCGATGCTCTGCCATTGAATGTGTCACCCTCATAATAATATCTTCGGAAAGCGTGTTTCACTATGACTTGACGGAGAGGGGAAATCCATAAAGGCTCACTAATGACATTGTTTTTTCTCAACAAAACTAATCAAAAAGTGGGAGAGAATTGTTAATTGTCGAAACGGTGAAGGGAAGATGGAATTAGGTGGGTAATTTAGAAAAACGTTATGTGATTCCGACAATGCCACGTTTCGTAAAAAAAGTCAAGTCCTCGATGCTCTGCCATTGAATGTGTCACCCTCATAATAATATCTTCGGAAAGCGTGTTTCACTATGACTTGACGGAGAGGGGAAATCCATGAAGGCTCACTAATGACATTGTTTTTTCACAACAAAACTAATCAAAAAGTGGAAGAGAATTGTTATGTGTCGAAACGGTGAAGGGAAGATGGAATTCGGGAGGTCATTTAGAAAAACGTTATGTGATTCCGACAATGCCACGTTTCGTAAAAAAAAGTCAAGTCTTCGATGCTCTGCCATTGAATGTGTCACCCTCATAATAATATCTTCGGAAAGCGTGTTTCACTATGACTTGACGGAGAGGGGAAATCCATAAAGGCTCACTAATGACATTGTTTTTTCTCAACAAAACTAATCAAAAAGTGGGAGAGAATTGTTAATTGTCGAAACGGTGAAGGGAAGATGGAATTAGGTGGGTAATTTAGAAAAACGTTATGTGATTCCGACAATGCCACGTTTCGTAAAAAAAGTCAAGTCCTCGATGCTCTGCCATTGAATGTGTCACCCCCCATAATAATATAATATTCGGAAAGTGTGTTTCACTATGACCTGACGGAGAGGGGAAAATCCAAAAAGGCTCACTAATGACATTGTTTTTTCTCAACAAAACTAATCAAAAAGTGGAAGAGAATTGTTAATTGTCGAAACGGTGAAGGGAAGATGGAATTCGGTGGGTCATTTAGAAAAACGTTATGTGATTCCGACAATGCCACGTTTCGTAAAAAAAAGTCAAGTCTTCGATGCTCTGCCATTGAATGTGTCACCCTCATAATAATATCTTCGGAAAGCGTGTTTCACTATGACTTGACGGAGAGGGGAAATCCATAAAGGCTCACTAATGACATTGTTTTTTCTCAACAAAACTAATCAAAAAGTGGGAGAGAATTGTTAATTGTCGAAACGGTGAAGGGAAGATGGAATTCGGTGGGTCATTTAGAAAAACGTTATGTGATTCCGACAATGCCACGTTTCGTAAAAAAAAGTCAAGTCTTCGATGCTCTGCCATTGAATGTGTCACCCTCATAATAATATCTTCGGAAAGCGTGTTTCACTATGACTTGACGGAGAGGGGAAATCCATAAAGGCTCACTAATGACATTGTTTTTTCTCAACAAAACTAATCAAAAAGTGGGAGAGAATTGTTAATTGTCGAAACGGTGAAGGGAAGATGGAATTCGGTGGGTCATTTAGAAAAACGTTATGTGATTCCGACAATGCCACGTTTCGTAAAAAAAAGTCAAGTCTTCGATGCTCTGCCATTGAATGTGTCACCCTCATAATAATATCTTCGGAAAGCGTGTTTCACTATGACTTGACGGAGAGGGGAAATCCATAAAGGCTCACCAATGACATTGTTTTTTCTCAACAAAACTAATACCAAAGTGGGAGAGAATTGTTAATTGTCGAAACGGTGAAGGGAAGATGGAATTAGGTGGGTAATTTAGAAAAACTTTATGTGATTCCGACAATGCCACGTTTCGTAAAAAAAGTCAAGTCTTCGATGCTCTGCCATTGAATGTGTCACCCTCATAATAATATCTTCGAAAAGCGTGTTTCACTATGACTTGACGGAGAGGGGAAATCCATAAAGGCTCACTAATGACATTGTTTTTTCTCAACAAAACTAATCAAAAAGTGGGAGAGAATTGTTAATTGTCGAAACGGTGAAGGGAAGATGGAATTCGGTAGGTCATTTAGAAAAACGTTATGTGATTCCGACAATGCCACGTTTCGTAAAAAAAAGTCAAGTCTTCGATGCTCTGCCATTGAATGTGTCACCCTCATAATAATATAATATTCGGAAAGTGTGTTTCACTATGACTTGACGGAGAGGGGAAATCCATAAAGGCTCACTAATGACATTGTTTTTTCTCAACAAACTAATCAAAAAGTGGGAGAGAATTGATAATTGTAGAAACGGTGAAGGGAAGATGGAATTCGGTAGGTTATTTAGAAAAACGTTATGTGATTCCGACAATGCCACGTTTCGTAAAAAAAGTCAAGTCTTCGATGCTCTGCCATTGAATGTGTCACCCCCATAATAATATAATATTCGGAAAGTGTGTTTCACTATGACCTGACGGAGAGGGGAAAATCCAAAAAGGCTCAATAATGACATTAATTTTTCTCAACAAAACTAATCAAAAAGTGGAAGAGAATTGTTATTTGTCGAAACGGTGAAGGGAAGATGGAATTCGGTAGGTCATTTAGAAAAACGTTATATGATTCCGACAATGCCACGTTTCGTAAAAAAAAGTCAAGTCTTCGATGCTCTGCCATTGCATGTGTCACCCTCATAATAATATCTTCGAAAAGCGTGTTCCACTATGACTTGACGGAGAGGGGAAATCCATAAAGCTCACTAATGACATTGTTTTTTCTCAACAAAACTAATCAAAAAAAGGGAGAGAATTGTTTATTGTCGGAACGGTGAAGGGAAGATGGAATTCGGTAGGTCATTTAGAAAAACGTTATGTGATTCCGACAATGCCACGTTTCGTAAAAAAAAGTCAAGTCTTCGATGTTCTGCCATTGAATGTGTCACCCCCATAATAATATAATATTCGGAAAGTGTGTTTCACTATGACTTGACGGAGAGGGGAAATCCATAAAGGCTCACTAATGACATTGTTTTTTCTCAACAAAACTAATCAAAAAGTGGAAGAGAATTGTTATTTGTCGAAACGGTGAAGGGAATATGGAATTCGATAGGTCATTTAGAAAAACGTTATGTGATTCCGTCAATGCCACGTTTCGTAAAAAAAAGTCAAGTCTTCGATGCTCTGCCATTGAATGTGTCACCCCCATAATAATATAATATTCGGAAAGTGTGTATCACTATGACCTGACGGAGAGGGGAAAATCCAAAAAGGCTCACTAATGACATTATTTTTTCTCAACAAAACTAATCAAAAAGTGGAATAGAATTGTTATTTGTCGAAACGGTGAAGGGAAGATGGAATTCGGCAGGTCATTTGGAAACGCCTCATGTGATTCCGACAATGCCAAGATTCGTAAAAAAAAGTCAAGTCTTCGATGCTCTGCCATTGAATGTGTCTCCCCCATAATAATATAATATTCGGAAAGTGTGTTTCACTATGACTTGACGGAGAGGGAAAATCCAAAAAGGCTCACTAATGACATTATTTTTTCTCAACAAAACTATTCAAAAAGTGGAAGAGAATTGTTAATTGTCGAAACGGTGAAGGGCAGATGGATTTCGGTAGGTCATTTAGAAAAACGTTATGTGATTCCGACAATGCCACGTTTCGTAAAAAAAAGTCAAGTCTTCGATGCTCTGCCATTGAATGTGTCACCCTCATAATAATATCTTCGAAAAGCGTGTTTCACTATGACTTGACGGAGAGGGAAAATCCAAAAAGGCTCACTAATGACATTGTTTTTTCTCAACAAAACTAATCAAAAAGTGGGAGAGAATTGTTAATTGTCGGAACGGTGAAGGGAAGATGGAATTCGGTAGGTCATTTAGAAAAACGTTATGTGATTCCGACAATGCCACGTTTCGTAAAAAAAGTCAAGTCTTCGATGCTCTGCCATTGAATGTGTCACCCTCATAATAATATCTTCGGAAAGCGTGTTTCACTATGACTTGACGGAGAGGGGAAATCCATAAAGGCTCACCAATGACATTGTTTTTTCTCAACAAAACTAATACCAAAGTGGGAGAGAATTGTTAATTGTCGAAACGGTGAAGGGAAGATGGAATTAGGTGGGTAATTTAGAAAAACGTTATGTGATTCCGACAATGCCACGTTTCGTAAAAAAAGTCAAGTCTTCGATGCTCTGCCATTGAATGTGTCACCCTCATAATAATATCTTCGAAAAGCGTGTTTCACTATGACTTGACGGAGAGGGAAAATCCAAAAAGGCTCACTAATGACATTGTTTTTTCTCAACAAAACTAATCAAAAAGTGGGAGAGAATTGTTAATTGTCGAAACGGTGAAGGGAAGATGGAATTCGGTGGGTCATTTAGAAAAACGTTATGTGATTCCGACAATGCCACGTTTCGTAAGAAAAAGTCAAGTCTTCGATGCTCTGCCATTGAATGTGTCACCCTCATAATAATATCTTCGGAAAGCGTGTTTCACTATGACTTGACGGAGAGGGGAAATCCATAAAGGCTCACCAATGACATTGTTTTTTCTCAACAAAACTAATACCAAAGTGGGAGAGAATTGTTAATTGTCGAAACGGTGAAGGGAAGATGGAATTAGGTGGGTAATTTAGAAAAACGTTATGTGATTCCGACAATGCCACGTTTCGTAAAAAAAGTCAAGTCTTCGATGCTCTGCCATTGAATGTGTCACCCCCATAATAATATAATATTCGGAAAGTGTGTTTCACTATGACCTGACGGAGAGGGGAAAATCCAAAAAGGCTCAATAATGACATTAATTTTTCTCAACAAAACTAATCAAAAAGTGGAAGAGAATTGTTATTTGTCGAAACGGTGAAGGGAAGATGGAATTCGGTAGGTCATTTAGAAAAACGTTATATGATTCCGACAATGCCACGTTTCGTAAAAAAAAGTCAAGTCTTCGATGCTCTGCCATTGTATGTGTCACCCTCATAATAATATCTTCGAAAAGCGTGTTTCACTATGACTTGACGGAGAGGGGAAATCCATAAAGCTCACTAATGACATTGTTTTTTCTCAACAAAACTAATCAAAAAGTGGGAGAGAATTGTTTATTGTCGGAACGGTGAAGGGAAGATGGAATTCGGTAGGTCATTTAGAAAAACGTTATGTGATTCCGACAATGCCACGTTTCGTAAAAAAAAGTCAAGTCTTCGATGTTCTGCCATTGAATGTGTCACCCCCATAATAATATAATATTCGGAAAGTGTGTTTCACTATGACTTGACGGAGAGGGGAAATCCATAAAGGCTCACTAATGACATTGTTTTTTCTCAACAAAACTAATCAAAAAGTGGAAGAGAATTGTTATTTGTCGAAACGGTGAAGGGAATATGGAATTCGATAGGTCATTTAGAAAAACGTTATGTGATTCCGTCAATGCCACGTTTCGTAAAAAAAAGTCAAGTCTTCGATGCTCTGCCATTGAATGTGTCACCCCCATAATAATATAATATTCGGAAAGTGTGTTTCACTATGACCTGACGGAGAGGGGAAAATCCAAAAAGGCTCACTAATGACATTATTTTTTCTCAACAAAACTAATCAAAAAGTGGAAGAGAATTGTTATTTGTCGAAACGGTGAAGGGAAGATGGAATTCGGCAGGTCATTTGGAAACGCCTCATGTGATTCCGACAATGCCAAGATTCGTAAAAAAAAGTCAAGTCTTCGATGCTCTGCCATTGAATGTGTCTCCCCCATAATAATATAATATTCGGAAAGTGTGTTTCACTATGACTTGACGGAGAGGGAAAATCCAAAAAGGCTCACTAATGACATTATTTTTTCTCAACAAAACTATTCAAAAAGTGGAAGAGAATTGTTAATTGTCGAAACGGTGAAGGGCTGATAGATTTCGGTAGGTCATTTAGAAAAACGTTATGTGATTCCGACAATGCCACGTTTCGTAAAAAAAAGTCAAGTCTTCGATGCTCTGCCATTGAATGTGTCACCCTCATAATAATATCTTCGAAAAGCGTGTTTCACTATGACTTGACGGAAAGGGAAAATCCAAAAAGGCTCACTAATGACATTGTTTTTTCTCAACAAAACTAATCAAAAAGTGGGAGAGAATTGTTAATTGTCGGAACGGTGAAGGGAAGATGGAATTCGGTAGGTCATTTAGAAAAAACTTATGTGATTCTGACAATGCCAAGTTTCATGAAAAAAAGTCAAGTCTTCGATGCTCTGCCATTGAATGTGTCACCCTCATAATAATATCTTCGGAAAGCGTGTTTCACTATGACTAGACGGAGAGGGGAAATCCATGAAGGCTCAGTAATGACATTGTTTTTTCTCAACAAAACTAATCAAAAAGTGGGAGAGAATTGTTAGTTGTCGAAACGGTGAAGGGAAGATGGAATTCGGTGGGTCATTTAGAAAAACGTTATGTGATTCCGACAATGCCACGTTTCGTAGAAAAAAGTCAAGTCTTCGATGCTCTGCCATTGAATGTGTTACCCCCATAATAATATAATATTCGGAAAGTGTGTTTCACTATGACCTGACGGAGAGGGAAAAATCCAAAAAAGGCTCACTAATGACATTTTTTTTTCTCAACAAAACTAATCAAAAAGTGGGAGAGAATTGTTAATTGTCGAAACGGTGAAGGGAAGATGGAATTCGGTAGCTCATTTGGAAATGCCTTATGTGATTTCGACAATGCCACGTTTCGTAAAAAAAAGTCAAGTCTTCGATGCTCTGCCATTGAATGTGTCACCCCCATAATAATATAATATTCGGAAAGTGTGTTTCACTATGACTTGACGGAGACGGGAAAATCCAAGGCTCACTAATGGCATTGTTTTTTTTCAACAAAACTAATCAAAAAGTGGGAGAGAATTGTTAATTGTCGAAACGGTGAAGGGAAGATGGAATTCGGTAGCTCATTTGGAAATGCCTTATGTGATTCCGACAATGCCAAGTTTCGTAAAAAAAAGTCAAGTCTTCGATGCTCTGCCATTGAACGTGTCACCCCCATAATAATATAATATTCGGAAAGTGTGTTTCACTATGACCTGACGGAGAGGGGAAAATCCAAAAAGGCTCACTAATGACATTTTTTCCTAAAAAAACTAATCAAAAAGTGGAAGAGAATTGTTAGTTGTCGAAACGGTGAAGGAAATATGGAATTCGGTAGGTCATTTGGAAACGCCTCATGTGATTCCGACAATGCCAAGATTCGTAAAAAAAAGTCAAGTCTTCGATTCTCTGCCATTGAATGTGTCACCCCGATAATAATATAATATTCGGAAAGTGTGTTTCACTATGACTTGACGGAGACGGGAAAATCCAAAAAGGCTCACTAATGACATTTTTTCCTAAAAAAACTGATCAAAAAGTGGGAGAGAATTGTTAGTTGTCGAAACGGTGAAGGAAATATGGAATTCGGTAGGTCATTTGGAAACGCCTCATGGGATTCCGACAATGCCAAGTTTCGTAAAAAAAAGTCAAGTCTTCGATGCACTGCCATTGAATGTGTCACCCTCATAATAATATCTTCGGAAAGCGTGTTTCACTATGACTTGACGGAGAGGGGAAATCCATAAAGGCTCACTAATGACATTGTTTTTTCTAAACAAAACTAATCAAAAAGTGGAAGAGAATTGTTAGTTGTCGAAACGGTGAAGGGAATATGGAATTCGGTAGGTCATTTAGAAACACGTTATGTGATTCTGACAATGCCAAGTTTCGTAAAAAAAAGTGAAGTCTTCGATGCTCTGCCATTGAATGTGTCACTCCCATAATAATATAATATTCGGAAAGTGTGTTTCACTATGACCTGACGGAGAGGGGAAAATCCAAAAAGGCTCACTAATGACATTATTTCTTCTCAACAAAACTAATCAAAAAGTGGAAGAGAATTGTTAGTTGTCGAAACGGTGAAGGGAAGATGGAATTCGGTAGGTCATTTAGAAAAACGTTATGTGATTCCGACAATGCCACGTTTGGTAAAAAAAAGTCAAGTCTTCGATGCTCTGCCATTGAATGTGTCACCCCCATAATAATATAATATTCGGAAAGTGTGTTTCACTATGACTTGACGGAGACGGGAAAATCCAAAAAGGCTCACTAATGACATTGTTTTTTCTCAACAAGACTAATCAAAAAGTGGAAGAGAATTGTTAGTGTTCGAAACGGTGAAGGGAATATGGAATTCGGTAGGTCATTTAGAAACACGTTATGTGATTCCGACAATGCCACGTTTCGTAAAAAAAAGTCAAGTCTTCGATGCTCTGCCATTGAATGTGTCATCCCCATAATAATATAATATTCGGAAAGTGTGTTTCACTATGACCTGACGGAGAGGGGAAAATCCAAAAAAGGCACAATAATGACATTTTCTCCTAAAAAAACTAATTAAAAAGTGGAAGAGAATCGTTAGTTGTCGAAACGGTGAAGAAAATATGGAATTCGGTAGGTTATTTGGAAACGCCTCATGTGATTCCGACAATGCCAAGTTTCGTAAAAAAAAGTCAAGTCTTCGATGCTCTGCCATTGAATGTGTCACCCCCATAATAATATAATATTCGGAAAGTGTGTTTCACTATGACCTGACGGAGACGGGAAAATCCAAAAAGGCTCACTAATGGCATTGTTTTTTCTCAACAAAACTAATCAAAAAGTGGGAGAGAATTGTTAATTGTCGAAACGGTGAAGGGAAGATGGAATTCGGTAGCTCATTTGGAAATGCCTTATGTGATTTCGACAATGCCACGTTTCGTAAAAAAAGTCAAGTCTTCGATGCTCTGAAATTGAATATGTCACCTCCATAATAATATAATATTCGGAAAGTGTGTTTCACTATGACCTGACGGAGAGGGGAAAATCCAAAAAGGCTCACTAATGGCATTGTTTTTTCTCAACAAAACTAATCAAAAAGTGGGAGAGAATTGTTAATTGTCGAAACGGTGAAGGGAAGATGGAATTCGGTAGGACATTTAGAAAAACGTTATGTGATTCCGACAATGCCACGTTTCGTAAAAAAAAGTCAAATCTTCGATGCTCTGTCATTGAATGTGTCACGCCCATAATAATATAATATTCGGAAAGTGTGTTTCACTGTGACCTGACGGAGAGGGGAAAATCCAAAAAGGTTCACTAATGACATTATTTTTTCTCAACGAAACTAATCAAAAAGTGGAAGAGAATTGTTATTTGTCGAAACGGTGAAGGGAAGATGGAATTCGGTAGGTCATTTAGAAAAACGTTATGTGATTCCGACAATGCCACGTTTCGTAAAAAAAAGTCAAGTCTTCGATGCTCTGCCATTGAATGTGTCACCCCCATAATAATATAATATTCGGAAAGTGTGTTTCACTATGACCTGACGGAGAGGGGAAAATCCAAAAAGGCTCACTAATGACATTATTTCTTCTCAACAAAACTAATCAAAGAGTGGAAGAGAATTGTTATTTGTCGAAACGGTGAACGGAAGATGGAATTCGGTAGGTCATTTAGAGAAACGTTATGTGATTCCACAATGCCACGTTTCGTAAAAAAAAGTAAAGTCTTCGATGCTCTGCCATTGAATGTGTCACCCCCATAATAATATAATATTCGGAAAGTGTGTTTCACTATGACCTGACGGAGAGGGGAAAATCCAAAAAGGCTCACTAATGACATTATTTCTTCTCAACAAAACTAATCAAAAAGTGGAAGAGAATTGTTAGTTGTCGAAACGGTGAAGGGAAGATGGAATTCGGTGGGTCATTTAGAAAAACGTTATGTGATTTCGACAATGCCACGTTTCGTAAAAAAAAGTCAAGTGTTCGATGCTCTGCCATTGAATGTGTCACCCTCATAATAATATAATATTCGGAAAGTGTGTTTAACTATGACCTCACGGAGAGGGGAAAATCCAAAGAAGGCTCACTAATGACATTTCTTCCTAAAAAAACTAATCAAAAAGTGGAAGAGAATCGTTAGTTGTCGAAACAGTGAAGAAAATATGGAATTCGGTAGGTCATTTGGAAACGCCTCATGTGATTCCGACAATGCCAAGTTTCGTAAAAAAAAGTCAAGTCTTCGATGCTCTGCCATTGAATGTGTCACCCCCATAATAATATAATATTCGGAAAGTGTGTTTCACTATGACTTGACCGAGACGGGAAATCCAAGGCACACTAATGGCATTGTTTTTTCTCAACAAAACTAATCAAAAAGTGGGAGAGAATTGTTAATTGTCGGAACGGTGAAGGGAAGATGGAATTCGGTAGCTCATTTGGAAATGCCTTATGTGATTTCGACAATGCCACGTTTCGTAAAAACAGTCAAGTCTTCGATGCTCTGCCATTGAATGTGTCACCCTCATAATAATATCTTCGGAAAGCGTGTTTCACTATGACTTGACGGAGAGGGGAAATCCATAAAGGCTCACTAATGACATTGTTTTTTCTCAACAAAACTAATCAAAAAGTGGGAGAGAATTGTTAATTGTCGAAACGGTGAAGGGAAGATGGAATTCGGTAGGTCATTTGGAAACGCCGCATGTGATTCCGACAATGCCAAGTTTCGTAAAAAAAAGTCAAGTCTTCGATGCACTGCCATTGAATGTGTCACCCTCATAATAATATCTTCGGAAAGCGTGTTTCACTATGACTTGACGGAGAGGGGAAATCCATGAAGGTTCAGTAATGACATTGTTTTTTCTCAACAAAACTAATCAAAAAGTGGAAGAGAATTGTTATTTGTCGAAACGGTGAAGGGAAGATGGAATTCGGTAGGTCATTTAGAAAAACTTTATGTGATTCCGACAATGCCACGTTTCGTAAAAAAAAGTCAAGTCTTCGATGCTCTGCCATTGAATGTGTCACCCCCATAATAATATAATATTCGGAAAGTGTGTTTCACTATGACCTGACGGAGAGGGGAAAATCCAAAAAGGTTCACTAATGACATTATTTTTTCTCAACGAAACTAATCAAAAAGTGGAAGAGAATTGTTAATTGTCGAAACGGTGAAGGGAAGATGGAATTCGGTAGGTCATTTAGAAAAACGTTATGTGATTCCGACAATGCCACGTTTCGTAAAAAAAAGTCAAGTCTTCGATGCTCTGCCATTGAATGTGTCACCCCCATAATAATATAATATTCGGAAAGTGTGTTCCACTATGATCTGATGGAGAGGGGAAAATCCAAAAAGGCTGACTAATGACATCATTTCTTCTCAACAAAACTAATCAAAAAGTGGAAGAGAATTGTTATTTGTCGAAACGGTGAAGGGAAGATGGAATTCGGTAGGTCATTTAGAGAAACGTTATGTGATTCCGACAATGCCACGTTTGGTAAAAAAAAGTCAAGTCTTCGATGCTCTGCCATTGAATGTGTCACCCTCATAATAATATCTTCGGAAAGCCTGTTTCACTATGACTTGACGGAGAGGGGAAATCCATAAAGGCTCACTAATGACATTGTTTTTTCTCAACAAAACTAATCAAAAAGAGGGAGAGAATTGTTATTTGTCGAAACGGTGAAGGGAAGATGGAATTCGGTAGGTCATTTAGAAAAACGTTATGTGATTCCGACAATGCCACGTTTCGTAAAAAAAAGTCAAGTCTTCGATGCTCTGCCATTGAATGTGTCACTCCCAAAATAATATAATATTCGGAAAGTGTGTTTCACTATGACCTGATGGAGAGGGGAAAATCCAAAAAGGCTCACTAATGACATCATTTCTTCTCAACAAAACTAATCAAAAAGTGGAAGAGAATTGTTATTTGTCGAAACGGTGAAGGGAAGATGGAATTCGGTAGGTCATTTAGAAAAACGTTATGTGATTCCGACAATGCCACGTTTGGTAAAAAAAAGTCAAGTCTTCGATGCTCTGCCATTGAATGTGTCACCCCCATAATAATATAATATTCGGAAAGTGTGTTTCACTATGACCTGACGGAGAGGGGAAAATCCAAAAAGGTTCACTAATGACATTTTTTCCTAAAAAAACTAATCAAAAAGTGGAAGAGAATCGTTAGTTGTCGAAACGGTGAAGAAAATATGGAATTCGGTAGGTCATTTGGAAACGCCTCATGTGATTCCGACAATGCCAAGTTTCGTAAAAAAAAGTCAAGTCTTCGATTCTCTGCCATTGAATATGTCACCCCCATAATAATATAATATTCGAAAAGTGTGTTTCACTATGACCTGACGGAGACGGGAAAATCCAAGGCTCACTAATGGCATTGTTTTTTCTCAACAAAACTAAGCAAAAAGTGGGAGAGAATTGTTAATTGTCGAAACGGTGAAGGGAAGATGGAATTCGGTAGCTCATTTGGAAACGCCTCATGTGATTCCGACAATGCCAAGTTTCGTAAAAAAAAGTCAAGTCTTCGATTCTCTGCCATTGAATATGTCACCCCCATAATAATATAATATTCGGAAAGTGTGTTTCACTATGACCTGACGGAGAGGGGAAAATCCAAAGAAGGCTCACTAATGACATTTTTTCCTAAAAAAACTAATCAAAAAGTGGAAGAGAATCGTTAGTTGTCGAAACGGTGAAGAAAATATGGAATTCGGTAGGTCATTTGGAAACGCCTCATGTGATTCCGACAATGCCAAGTTTCGTAAAAAAAAGTCAAGTCCTCGATTCTCTGCCATTGAATATGTCACCCCCATAATAATATAATATTCGGAAAGTGTGTTTCACTATGACCTGACGGAGACGGGAAAATCCAAGGCTCACTAATGGCATTGTTTTTTCTCAACAAAACTAATCAAAAAGTGGGAGAGAATTGTTAATTGTCGAAACGGTGAAGGGAAGATGGGATTCGGTAGGTCATTTAGAAAAACGTTATGTGATTCCGACAATGCCACGTTTCGTAAAAAAAAGTCAAGTCTTCGATGCTCTGCCATTGAATGTGTCACCCCCATAATAATATAATATTCGGAAAGTGTGTTCCACTATGACCTGATGGAGAGGGGAAAATCCAAAAAGGCTCACTAATGACATTATTTCTTCTCAACAAAACTAATCAAAAAGTGGAAGAGAATGGTTATTTGTCGAAACGGTGAAGGGAAGATGGAATTCGGTAGGTCATTTAGAAAAACGTTATGTGATTCCGACAATGCCACGTTTCGTAAAAAAAAGTCAAGTCTTCGATGCTCTGCCATTGAATGTGTCACCCCCATAATAATATAATATTCGGAAAGTGTGTTTCACTATGACCTGACGGAGAGGGGAAAATCCGAAAAGGCTCACTAATGACATTAATTTTTCTCAACGAAACTAATCAAAAAGTGGAAGAGAATTGTTATTTGTCGAAACGGTGAAGGGAAGATGGAATTCGGTAGGTCATTTAGAAAAACGTTATGTGATTCCGACAATGCCACGTTTCGTAAAAAAAAGTCAAGTCTTCGATGCTCTGCCATTGAATGTGTCACCCCCATAATAATATAATATTCGGGAAGTGTGTTTCACTATGACCTGACGGAGAGGGGAAAATCCAAAAAGGCTCACTAATGACATTTTTTCCTAAAGAAACTAATCAAAAAGTGGAAGAGAATTGTTAGATGTCGAAACGGTGAAGGAAATATGGAATTCGGTAGGTCATTTGGAAACGCCTCATGTGATTCCGACAATGCCAAGTTTCGTAAAAAAAAGTCAAGTCTTCGATGCTCTGCCATTGAAAGTGTCACCCCCATAATAATATAATATTCGGAAAGTGTGTTTCACTATGACTTGACGGAGAGGGAAAATCCAAAAAGGCTCACTAATGGCATTGTTTTTTCTCAACAAAACTAATCAAAAAGTGGGAGAGAATTGTTAATTGTCGAAACGGTGAAGGAGACATGGAATTCGGTAGCTCATTTGGAAATGCTTTATGTGATTTCGACAATGCCACGTTTCGTAAAAAAAAGTCAAGTCTTCGATGCTCTGCCATTGAATGTGTCACCCCCTTAATAATATAATATTCGGAAAGTGTGTTTCACTATGACCTGACGGAGAGGGGAAAATCCAAAAAGGCTCACTAATGACATTATTTCTTCTCAACAAAACTAATCAAAAAGTGGAAGAGAATTGTTATTTGTCGAAACGCGAAGGGAAGATGGAATTCGGTAGGTCATTTAGAAAAACGTTATGTGATTCCGACAATGCCACGTTTGGTAAAAAAAAATCAAGTCTTCGATGCTCTGCCATTGAATGTGTCACACCCATAATAATATAATATTCGGAAAGTGTGTTTCACTATGACCTGACGGAGAGGGGAAAATCCAAAAAGGCTCACTAATGACATTATTTTTTCTCAACAAAACTAATCAAAAAGTGGAAGAGAATTGTTATTTGTCGAAACGGTGAAGGGAAGATGGAATTCGGTAGGTCATTTAGAAAAACGTTATGTGATTCCGACTATGCCAAGTTTCGTAAAAAAAAGTCAAGTCTTCGATGCACTGCCATTGAATGTGTCACCCTCATAATAATATTTTCGGAAAGCGTGTTTCACTATGACCTGACGGAGAGGGGAAATCCATGAAGGCTCATTAATGACATTGTTTTTTCTCAACAAAACTAATCAAAATGTGGGAGAGAATTGTTAGTTGTCGAAACGGTGAAGGGAAGATGGAATTCGGTAGGTCATTTAGAAAAACGTTATGTGATTCCGACAATGCCACGTTTCGTAAAAAAAAGTCAAGTGTTCGATGCTCTGCCATTGAATGTGTCACCCCCATAATAATATAATATTCGGAAAGTGTGTTTCACTATGACCTGACGGAGAGGGGAAAATCCAAAGAAGGCTCACTAATGACATTTTTTCCTAAAAAAACTAATCAAAAAGTGGAAGAGAATCGTTAGTTGTCGAAACGGTGAAGAAAATATGGAATTCGGTAGGTCATTTGGAAACGCCTCATGTGATTCCGACAATGCCAAGTTTCGTAAAAAAAAGTCAAGTCTTCGATGCTCTGCCATTGAATGTGTCACCCCCATAATAATATAATATTCGGAAAGTGTGTTTCACTATGACTTGACGGAGGCGGGAAAATCCAAGGCTCACTAATGGCATTGTTTTTTCTCAACAAAACTAATCAAAAAGTGGGAGAGAATTGTTAATTGTCGAAACGGTGAAGGGAAGATGGAATTCGGTAGCTCATTTGGAAATGCCTTATGTGATTTTGGCAATGCCACGTTTCGTAAAAAAAAGTCAAGTCTTCGATGCTCTGCCATTGAATGTGTCACCCTCATAATAATATCTTCGGAAAGCGTGTTTCACTATGACTTGATGGAGAGGAGAAATCCATAAAGGCTCACTAATGACATTGTTTTTTCTCAACAAAACTAATCAAAAAGTGGGAGAGAATTGTTAATTGTCGAAACGGTGAAGGGAAGATGGAATTCGGTAGGTCATTTAGAAAAACGTTATGTGATTCCGACAATGCCACGTTTCGTAAAAAAAAGTCAAGTCTTCGATGCTCTGCCATTGAATGTGTCACTCCCATAATAATATAATAATCGGAAAGTGTGTTTCACTATGACCTGACGGAGAGGGGAAAATCCAAAAAGGCTCACTAATGACATTATTTCTTCTCAACAAAACTAATCAAAAAGTGGGAGAGAATTGTTATTTGTCGAAACGGTGAAGGGAAGATGGAATTCGGTAGGTCATTTAGAAAAACGTTATGTGATTCCGACAATGCCACGTTTGGTAAAAAAAAGTCAAGTCTTCGATGCTCTGCCATTGAATGTGTCACCCCCATAATAATATAATATTCGGGAAGTGTGTTTCACTATGACTTGACGGAGACGGGAAAATCCAAGGCTCACTAATGGCATTGTTTTTTCTCAACAAAACTAATCAAAAAGTGGGAGAGAATTGTTAATTGTCGAAACGGTGAAGGGAAGATGGAATTCGGTAGCTCATTTGGAAATGCCTTATGTGATTTCGACAATGCCACGTTTCGTAAAAAAAAGTCAAGTCTTCGATTCTCTGCCATTGAATGTGTCACCCCCATAATAATATAATATTCGGAAAGTGTGTTTCACTATGACTTGACGGAGACGAGAAAATCCAAAAAGGCTCACTAATGACATTTTTTCCTAAAAAAACTAATCAAAAAGTGGAAGAGAATTGTTAGTTGTCGAAACGGTGAAGGAAATATGGAATTCGGTAGGTCATTTGGAAACGCCTCATGTGATTCCGACAATGCCAAGTTTCGTAAAAAAAAGTCAAGTCTTCGATGCACTGCCATTGAATGTGTCACCCTCATAATAATATCTTCGGAAAGCGTGTTTCACTATGACTTGACGGAGAGGGGAAATCCATGAAGGCTCAGTAATGACATTGTTTTTTCTCAACAAAACTAATCAAAAAGTGGGAGAGAATTGTTAATTGTCGAAACGGTGAAGGGAAGATGGAATTCGGTGGTTCATTTAGAAAAACGTTATGTGATTCCGACAATGCCACGTTTCGTAAAAAAAAGTCAAGTCTTCGATGCTCTGCCATTGAATGTGTCACCCCCATAATAATATAATATTCGGAAAGTGTGTTTCACTATGACTTGACGGAGACGAGAAAATCCAAAAAGGCTCACTAATGACATTTTTTCCTAAAAAAACTAATCAAAAAGTGGAAGAGAATCGTTAGTTGTCGAAACGGTGAAGAAAATATGGATTTCGGTAGGTCATTTGGAAACGCCTCATGTGATTCTGACAATGCCAAGTTTCGTAAAAAAAAGTCAAGTCTTCGATGCTCTGTCATTGAATGTGTCACCCCCATAATAATATAATATTCGGAAAGTGTGTTTCACTATGACTTGACGGAGACGGGAAAATCCAAGGCTCACTAATGGCATTGTTTTTTCTCAACAAAACTAATCAAAAAGTGGGAGAGAATTGTTAATTGTCGAAACGGTGAAGGGAAGATGGAATTCGGTAGCTCATTTGGAAATGCCTTATGTGATTTCGACAATGCCACGTTTCGTAAAAAAAAGTCAAGTCTTCGATGCTCTGCCATTGAATGTGTCACTCCCATAATAATATAATTTTCGGAAAGTGTGTTTCACTATGACCTCACGGAGAGGGGAAAATCCAAAAAGGTTCACTAATGACATTATTTCTTCTCAACAAAACTAATCAAAAAGTGGAAGAGAATTGTTATTTGTCGAAACGGTGAAGGGAAGATGGAATTCGGTAGGTCATTTAGAAAATGTTATGTGATTCCGACAATGCCACGTTTGGTAAAAAAAAGTCAAGTCTTCGATGCTCTGCCATTGAATGTGTCACCCCCATAATAATATAATATTCGGAAAGTGTGTTTCACTATGACCTGACGGAGAGGGGAAAATCCAAAAAGGTTCACTAATGACATTATTTCTTCTCAACAAAACTAATCAAAAAGTGGAAGAGAATTGTTATTTGTCGAAACGGTGAAGGGAAGATGGAATTCGGTAGGTCATTTAGAAAAACGTTATGTGATTCCGACAATGCCACGTTTCGTAAAAAAAAGTCAAGTCTTCGATGCTCTGCCATTGAATGTGTCACCCCCATAATAATATAATATTCGGAAAGTGTGTTTCACTATGACCTGACGGAGAGGGGAAAATCCAAAAAGGCTCACTAATGACATTATTTCTTCTCAACGAAACTAATCAAAAAGTGGAAGAGAATTGTTATTTGTCGAAACGGTGAAGGGAAGATGGAATTCGGTAGGTCATTTAGAAAAACGTTATGTGATTCCGACAATGCCACGTTTCGTAAAAAAAAGTCAAGTCTTCGATGCTCTGCCATTGAATGTGTCACCCCCATAATAATATAATATTCGGGAAGTGTGTTTCACTATGACCTGACGGAGAGGGGAAAATCCAAAAAGGCTCACTAATGACATTTTTTCCTAAAAAAACTAATCAAAAAGTGGAAGAGAATTGTTAGATGTCGAATCGGTGAAGGAAATATGGAATTCGGTAGGTCATTTGGAAACGCCTCATGTGATTCCGACAATGCCAAGTTTCGTAAAAAAAAGTCAAGTCTTCGATGCTCTGCCATTGAAAGTGTCACCCCCATAATATATAATATTCGGAAAGTGTGTTTCACTATGACTTGACGGAGAGGGAAAATCCAAAAAGGCTCACTAATGGCATTGTTTTTTCTCAACAAAACTAATCAAAAAGTGGGAGAGAATTGTTAATTGTCGAAACGGCGAAGGGAAGATGGAATTCGGTAGGTCATTTGGAAATGCCTTATGTGATTTCGACAATGCCAAGTTTCGTAAAAAAAAGTCAAGTCTTCGATGCTCTGCCATTGAATGTGTCACCCCCATAATAATATAATATTCGGGAAGTGTGTTTCACTATGACCTGACGGAGAGGGGAAAATCCAAAAAGGCTCACTAATGACATTATTTTTTCTCAACAAAACTAATCAAAAAGTGGAAGAGAATTGTTATTTGTCGAAACGGTGAAGGGAAGATGGAATTCGGTAGGTCATTTAGAAAAACGTTATGTGATTCCGACTATGCCACGTTTCGTAAAAAAAAGTCAAGTCTTCGATTCTCTGCCATTGAATGTGTCACCCCCATAATGATATAATATTCGGAAGGTGTGTTTCACTATGACCTGACGGAGAGGGGAAAATCCAAAAAGGCTCACTAATGACATTATTTTTTCTCAACAAAACTAATCAAAAAGTGGAAGAGAATTGTTATTTGTCGAAACGGTGAAGGGAAGATGGAATTCGGTAGGTCATTTAGAAAAACGTTATGTGATTCCGACTATGCCACGTTTCGTAAAAAAAAGTCAAGTCTTCGATTCTCTGCCATTGAATGTGTCACCCCCATAATAATATAATATTCGGAAAGTGTGTTTCACTATGACTTGACGGAGACGGGAAAATCCAAAAAGGCTCACTAATGACATTATTTTTTCTCAACAAAACTAATCAAAAAGTGGAAGAGAATTGTTATTTGTCGAAACGGTGAAGGGAAGATGGAATTCGGTAGGTCATTTAGAAAAACGTTATGTGATTCCGACTATGCCACGTTTCGTAAAAAAAAGTCAAGTCTTCGATTCTCTGCCATTGAATGTGTCACCTCCAAAATAATATAATATTCGGGAAGTGTGTTTCACTATGACCTGACGTAGAGGGGAAAATCCAAAAAGGCTCACTAATGACATTATTTTTTCTCAACAAAACTAATCAAAAAGTGGGAGAGAATTGTTATTTGTCGAAACGGTGAAGGGAAGATGGAATTCGGTAGGTCATTTAGAAAAACGTTATGTGATTCCGACTATGCCACGTTTCGTAAAAAAAAGTCAAGTCTTCGATTCTCTGCCATTGAATGTGTCACCCCCATAATAATATAATATTCGGAAAGTGTGTTTCACTATAACTTGACGGAGACGGGAAAATCCAAGGCTCACTAATGGCATTGTTTTTTCTCAATAAAACTAATCAAAAAGTGGAAGAGAATTGTTATTTGTCGAAACGGTGAAGGGAAGATGGAATTCGGTAGGTCATTTAGAAAAACGTTATGTGATTCCGACAATGCCAAGTTTCGTAAAAAAAAGTCAAGTCTTCGATGCACTGCCATTGAATGTGTCACCCTCATAATAATATCTTCGGAAAGCTTGTTTCACTATGACTTGACGGAGAGGGGAAATCCATGAAGGCTCAGTAATGACATTATTTTTTCTCAACAAAACTAATCAAAAAGTGGGAGAGAATTGTTATTTGTGGAAACGGTGAAGGGAGTCTGGAATTCGGTGGGTCATTTAGAAAAACGTTATGTGATTCCGACAATGCCACGTTTCGTAAAAAAAAGTCAAGTTCTCGATGCTCTGCCATTGAATGTGTCACCCTCATAATAATATCTTCGGAAAGCGTGTTTCACTATGACCTGACGGAGAGGGGATATCCATAAAAGCTCACTAATGACATTGTTTTTTCTCAACAAAACTAATCAAAAAGTGGGAGAGAATTGTTAATTGTCGAAACGGTGAAGGGAAGATGGAATTCGGTGGGTCATTTAGAAAAACGTTATGTGATTCCGACAATGCCACGTTTCGTAAAAAAAAGTCAAGTCTTCGATGCTCTGCCATTGAATGTGGCACCCTCATAATAATATCTTCGGAAAGCGTGTTTCACTATGACTTGACGGAGAGGGGAAATCCATAAAGGCTCACTAATGACATTGTTTTTTCTTAACAAAACTAATCAAAAAGTGGGAGAGAATTGTTAATTGTCGAAACGGTAAAGGGAAGATGGAATTCGGTAGGTCATTTAGAAAAACGTTATGTGATTCCGACAATGCCACGTTTGGTAAAAAAAAGTCAAGTCTTCGATGCTCTGCCATTGAATGTGTCACCCCCATAATAATATAATATTCGGAAAGTGTGTTTCACTATGACCTGACGGAGAGGGGAAAATCCAAAAAGGTTCACTAATGACATTATTTTTTCTCAACGAAACTAATCAAAAAGTGGAAGAGAATTGTTATTTGTCGAAACGGTGAAGGGAAGATGAAATTCGGTAGGTCATTTAGAAAAACGTTATGTGATTCCGACAATGCCACGTTTCGTAAAAAAAAACAAGTCTTCGATGCTCTGCCATTGAATGTGTCACCCCCATAATAATATAATATTCGGAAAGTGTGTTCCACTATGACCTGATGGAGAGGGGAAAATCCAAAAAGGCTCACTAATGACATTATTTCTTCTCAACAAAACTAATCAAAAAGTGGAAGAGAATTGTTATTTGTCGAAACGGTGAAGGGAAGATGGAATTCGGTAGGTCATTTAGAAAAACGTTATGTGATTCCGACAATGCCACGTTTCGTAAAAAAAAGTCAAGTTTTCGATGCTCTGCCATTGAATGTGTCACCCCCATAATAATATAATATTCGGGAAGTGTGTTTCACTAGACCTGACGGAGAGGGGGTAATCCAAAAAGGCTCAATAATGACATTTTTTCCTAAAAAAACTAATCAAAAAGTGGAAGAGAATTGTTAGATGTCGAAACGGTGAAGGAAATATGGAATTCGGTAAGTCATTTGGAAACGCCTCATGTGATTCCGACAATGCCAAGTTTCGTAAAAAAAAGTCAAGTCTTCGATGCTCTGCCATTAAAAGTGTCACCCCCATAATAATATAATATTCGGAAAGTGTGTTTCACTATGACCTGACGGAGAGGGGAAAATCCAAAAAGGCTCACTAATGACATTATATTTTCTCAACGAAACTAATCAAAAAGTGGAAGAGAATTGTTATTTGTCGAAACGGTGAAGGGAAGATGGAATTCGGTAGGTCATTTAGAAAAACGTTATGTGATTCCGACAATGCCACGTTTCGTAAAAAAAAGTCAAGTTTTCGATGCTCTGCCATTGAATGTGTCACCCCCATAATAATATAATATTCGGGAAGTGTGTTTCACTATGACCTGACGGAGAGGGGGTAATCCAAAAAGGCTCAATAATGACATTTTTTCCTAAAAAAACTAATCAAAAAGTGGAAGAGAATTGTTAGATGTCGAAACGGTGAAGGAAATATGGAATTCGGTAAGTCATTTGGAAACGCCTCATGTGATTCCGACAATGCCAAGTTTCGTAAAAAAAAGTCAAGTCTTCGATGCTCTGCCATTGAATGTGTCACCCCCATAATAATATAATATTCGGAAAGTGTGTTTCACTATGACCTGACGGAGAGGGGAAAATCCAAAAAGGCTCACTAATGACATTATATTTTCTCAACGAAACTAATCAAAAAGTGGAAGAGAATTGTTATTTGTCGAAACGGTGAAGGGAAGATGGAATTCGGTAGGTCATTTAGAAAAACGTTATGTGATTCCGACAATGCCACGTTTCGTAAAAAAAAGTCAAGTCTTCGATGCTCTGCCATTGAATGTGTCACCCCCATAATAATATAATATTCGGGAAGTGTGTTTCACTATGACCTGACGGAGAGGGGAAAATCCAAAAAGGCTCACTAATGACATTTTTTCCTAAAAAAACTAATCAAAAAGTGGAAGAGAATTGTTAGATGTCGAAACGGTGAAGGAAATATGGAATTCGGTAAGTCATTTGGAAACGCCTCATGTGATTCCGACAATGCCAAGTTTTGTAAAAAAAAGTCAAGTCTTCGATGCTCTGCCATTAAAAGTGTCACCCCCATAATAATATAATATTCGGAAAGTGTGTTTCACTATGACTTGACGGAGAGGGAAAATCCAAAAAGGCTCACTAATGGCATTGTTTTTTCTCAACAAAACTAATAAAAATGTGGAAGAGAATTGTTATTTGTCGAAACGGTGAAGGGAAGATGGAATTCGGTAGGTCATTTAGAAAAACGTTATGTGATTCCGACAATGCCACGTTTCGTAAAAAAAAGTCAAGTCTTCGATGCTCTGCCATTGAATGTGTCACTCCCATAATAATATAATATTCGGAAAGTGTGTTTCACTATGACCTGACGGAGAGGGGAAAATCCGAAAAGGCTCACTAATGACATTATTTCTTCTCAACAATACCAATCAAAAAGTGGAAGAGAATTGTTTTCTGTCGAAACGGTGAAGGGAAGATGGAATTCGGTAGGTCATTTAGAAAATGTTATGTGATTCCGACAATGCCACGTTTGGTAAAAAAAAGTCAAGTCTTCGATGCTCTGCCATTGAATGTGTCACCCCCATAATAATATAATATTCGGGAAGTGTGTTTCACTATGACCTGACGGAGAGGGGGTAATCCAAAAAGGCTCAATAATGACATTTTTTCCTAAAAAAACTAATCAAAAAGTGGAAGAGAATTGTTAGATGTCGAAACGGTGAAGGAAATATGGAATTCGGTAAGTCATTTGGAAACGCCTCATGTGATTCCGACAATGCCAAGTTTCGTAAAAAAAAGTCAAGTCTTCGATGCTCTGCCATTGAATGTGTCACCCCCATAATAATATAATATTCGGAAAGTGTGTTTCACTATGACCTGACGGAGAGGGGAAAATCCAAAAAGGCTCACTAATGACATTATATTTTCTCAACGAAACTAATCAAAAAGTGGAAGAGAATTGTTATTTGTCGAAACGGTGAAGGGAAGATGGAATTCGGTAGGTCATTTAGAAAAACGTTATGTGATTCCGACAATGCCACGTTTCGTAAAAAAAAGTCAAGTCTTCGATGCTCTGCCATTGAATGTGTCACCCCCATAATAATATAATATTCGGGAAGTGTGTTCCACTATGACCTGACGGAGAGGGGAAAATCCAAAAAGGCTCACTAATGACATTTTTTCCTAAAAAAACTAATCAAAAAGTGGAAGAGAATTGTTAGATGTCGAAACGGTGAAGGAAATATGGAATTCGGTAAGTCATTTGGAAACGCCTCATGTGATTCCGACAATGCCAAGTTTTGTAAAAAAAAGTCAAGTCTTCGATGCTCTGCCATTGAAAGTGTCACCCCCATAATAATATAATATTCGGAAAGTGTGTTTCACTATGACTTGACGGAGAGGGAAAATCCAAAAAGGCTCACTAATGGCATTGTTTTTTCTCAACAAAACTAATCAAAAAGTGGAGAGAATTGTTAATTGTCGAAACGGTGAAGGGAAGATGGAATTCGGTAGGTCATTTGGAAATGCCTTATGTGATTTCGACAATGCCAGGTTTCGTAAAAAAAAGTCAAGTCTTCGATGCTCTGCCATTGAATGTGTCACCCCCATAATAATATAATATTCGGGAAGTGTGTTTCACTATGACCTGACGGAGAGGGGAAAATCCAAAAAGGCTCACTAATGACATTATTTTTTCTCAACAAAACTAATCAAAAAGTGGAAGAGAATTGTTATTTGTCGAAACGGTGAAGGGGAGATGGAATTCGGTAGGTCATTTAGAAAAACGTTATGTGATTCCGACTATGCCACGTTTCGTAAAAAAAAGTCAAGTCTTCGATTCTCTGCCATTGAATGTGTCACCCCCATAATAATATAATATTCGGAAAGTGTGTTTCACTATGACTTGACGGAGACGGGAAAATCCAAAAAGGCTCACTAATGACATTATTTTTTCTCAACAAAACTAATCAAAAAGTGGAAGAGAATTGTTATTTGTCGAAACGGTGAAGGGAAGATGGAATTCGGTAGGTCATTTAGAAAAACGTTATGTGATTCCGACTATGCCACGTTTCGTAAAAAAAAGTCAAGTCTTCGATTCTCTGCCATTGAATGTGTCACCTCCATAATAATATAATATTCGGGAAGTGTGTTTCACTATGACCTGACGTAGAGGGGAAAATCCAAAAAGGCTCACTAATGACATTATTTTTTCTCAACAAAACTAATCAAAAAGTGGGAGAGAATTGTTATTTGTCGAAACGGTGAAGGGAAGATGGAATTCGGTAGGTCATTTAGAAAAACGTTATGTGATTCCGACTATGCCACGTTTCGTAAAAAAAAGTCAAGTCTTCGATTCTCTGCCATTGAATGTGTCACCCCCATAATAATATAATATTCGGAAAGTGTGTTTCACTATGACTTGACGGAGACGGGAAAATCCAAGGCTCACTAATGGCATTGTTTTTTCTCAATAAAACTAATCAAAAAGTGGAAGAGAATTGTTATTTGTCGAAACGGTGAAGGGAAGATGGAATTCGGTAGGTCATTTAGAAAAACGTTATGTGATTCCGACAATGCCAAGTTTCGTAAAAAAAAGTCAAGTCTTCGATGCACTGCCATTGAATGTGTCACCCTCATAATAATATCTTCGGAAAGCTTGTTTCACTATGACTTGACGGAGAGGGGAAATCCATGAAGGCTCAGTAATGACATTGTTTTTTCTCAACAAAACTAATCAAAAAGTGGGAGAGAATTGTTATTTGTGGAAACGGTGAAGGGAATCTGGAATTCGGTAGGTCATTTAGAAAAACGTTATGTGATTCCGACAATGCCACGTTTCGTAAAAAAAAGTCAAGTTCTCGATGCTCTGCCATTGAATGTGTCACCCTCATAATAATATCTTCGGAAAGCGTGTTTCACTATGACCTGACGGAGAGGGGATATCCATAAAAGCTCACTAATGACATTGTTTTTTCTCAACAAAACTAATCAAAAAGTGGGAGAGAATTGTTAATTGTCGAAACGGTGAAGGGAAGATGGAATTCGGTAGGTCATTTAGAAAAACGTTATGTGATTCCGACAATGCCACGTTTCGTAAAAAAAAGTCAAGTCTTCGATGCTCTGCCATTGAATGTGGCACCCTCATAATAATATCTTCGGAAAGCGTGTTTCACTATGACTTGACGGAGAGGGGAAATCCATAAAGGCTCACTAATGACATTGTTTTTTCTTAACAAAACTAATCAAAAAGTGGGAGAGAATTGTTAATTGTCGAAACGGTGAAGGGAAGATGGAATTCGGTAGGTCATTTAGAAAAACGTTATGTGATTCCGACAATGCCACGTTTCGTAAAAAAAAGTCAAGTCTTCGATGCTCTGCCATTGAATGTGTCACCCCCATAATAATATAATATTCGGAAAGTGTGTTTCACTATGACCTGACGGAGAGGGGAAAATCCAAAAAGGCTCACTAATGACATTATTTTTTCTCAACGAAACTAATCAAAAAGTGGAAGAGAATTGTTATTTGTCGAAACGGTGAAGGGAAGATGGAATTCGGTAGGTCATTTAGAAAAACGTTATGTGATTCCGACAATGCCACGTTTCGTAAAAAAAAGTCAAGTCTTCGATGCTCTGCCATTGAATGTGTCACCCCCATAATAATATAATATTCGGGAAGTGTGTTTCACTATGACCTGACGGAGAGGGGAAAATCCAAAAAGGCTCACTAATGACATTTTTTCCTAAAAAAACTAATCAAAAAGTGGAAGAGAATTGTTAGATGTCGAAACTGTGAAGGAAATATGGAATTCGGTAAGTCATTTGGAAACGCCTCATGTGATTCCGACAATGCCAAGTTTTGTAAAAAAAAGTCAAGTCTTCGATGCTCTGCCATTGAAAGTGTCACCCCCATAATAATATAATATTCGGAAAGTGTGTTTCACTATGACTTGACGGAGAGGGAAAATCCAAAAAGGCTCACTAATGGCATTGTTTTTTCTCAACAAAACTAATCAAAAAGTGGGAGAGAATTGTTAATTGTCGAAACGGTGAAGGGAAGATGGAATTCGGTAGGTCATTTGGAAATGCCTTATGTGATTTCGACAATGCCACGTTTCGTAAAAAAAAGTCAAGTCTTCGATGCTCTGCCATTGAATGTGTCACCCCCATAATAATATAATATTCGGGAAGTGTGTTTCACTATGACCTGACGGAGAGGGGAAAATCCAAAAAGGCTCACTAATGACATTATTTCTTCTCAACAAAACTAATCAAAAAGTGGAAGAGAATTGTTATTTGTCGAAACGGTGAAGGGAAGATGGAATTCGGTAGGTCATTTGGAAATGCCTTATGTGATTTCGACAATGCCACGTTTCGTAAAAAAAAGTCAAGTCTTCGATGCTCTGCCATTGAATGTGTCACCCCCATAATAATATAATATTCGGGAAGTGTGTTTCACTATGACCTGACGGAGAGGGGAAAATCCAAAAAGGCTCACTAATGACATTATTTCTTCTCAACAAAACTAATCAAAAAGTGGAAGAGAATTGTTATTTGTCGAAACGGTGAAGGGAAGATGGAATTCGGTAGGTCATTTAGAAAAACGTTATGTGATTCCGACAATGCCACGTTTCGTAAAAAAAAGTCAAGTCTTCGATGCTCTGCCATTGAATGTGTCACCCCCATAATAATATAATATTCGGAAAGTGTGTTTCACTATGACCTGAAAAAGAGGGGAAAATCCAAAAAGGCTCACTAATGACATTATTTTTTCTCAACGAAACTAATCAAAAAGTGGAAGAGAATTGTTATTTGTCGAAACGGTGAAGGGAAGATGGAATTCGGTAGGTCATTTAGAAAAACGTTATGTGATTCCGACAATGCCACGTTTCGTAAAAAAAAGTCAAGTCTTCGATGCTCTGCCATTGAATGTGTCACCCCCATAATAATATAATATTCGGGAAGTGTGTTTCACTATGACCTGACGGAGAGGGGAAAATCCAAAAAGGCTCACTAATGACATTTTTTCCTAAAAAAACTAATCAAAAAGTGGAAGAGAATTGTTAGATGTCGAAACGGTGAAGGAAATATGGAATTCGGTAAGTCATTTGGAAACGCCTCATGTGATTCCGACAATGCCAAGTTTTGTAAAAAAAAGTCAAGTCTTCGATGCTCTGCCATTGAAAGTGTCACCCCCATAATAATATAATATTCGGAAAGTGTGTTTCACTATGACTTGACGGAGAGGGAAAATCCAAAAAGGCTCACTAATGGCATTGTTTTTTCTCAACAAAACTAATCAAAAAGTGGGAGAGAATTGTTAATTGTCGAAACGGTGAAGGGAAGATGGAATTCGGTAGGTCATTTGGAAATGCCTTATGTGATTTCGACAATGCCACGTTTCGTAAAAAAAAGTCAAGTCTTCGATGCTCTGCCATTGAATGTGTCACCCCCATAATAATATAATATTCGGGAAGTGTGTTTCACTATGACCTGACGGAGAGGGGAAAATCCAAAAAGGCTCACTAATGACATTATTTTTTCTCAACAAAACTAATCAAAAAGTGGAAGAGAATTGTTATTTGTCGAAATGGTGGAGGGAAGATGGAATTCGGTAGGTCATTTAGAAAAACGTTATGTGATTCCGACAATGCCACGTTTCGTAAAAAAAAGTCAAGTCTCCGATTCTCTGCCATTGAATGTGTCACCCCCATAATAATATAATATTCGGGAAGTGTGTTTCACTATGACCTGACGGAGAGGGGAAAATCCAAAAAGGCTCACTAATGACATTATTTTTTCTCAACAAAACTAATCAAAAAGTGGAAGAGAATTGTTATTTGTCGAAACGGTGAAGGGGAGATGGAATTCGGTAGGTCATTTAGAAAAACGTTATGTGATTCCGACTATGCCACGTTTCGTAAAAAAAAGTCAAGTCTTCGATTCTCTGCCATTGAATGTGTCACCCCCATAATAATATAATATTCGGAAAGTGTGTTTCACTATGACTTGACGGAGACGGGAAAATCCAAAAAGGCTCACTAATGACATTATTTTTTCTCAACAAAACTAATCAAAAAGTGGAAGAGAATTGTTATTTGTCGAAACGGTGAAGGGAAGATGGAATTCGGTAGGTCATTTAGAAAAACGTTATGTGATTCCGACTATGCCACGTTTCGTAAAAAAAAGTCAAGTCTTCGATTCTCTGCCATTGAATGTGTCACCTCCATAATAATATAATATTCGGGAAGTGTGTTTCACTATGACCTGACGTAGAGGGGAAAATCCAAAAAGGCTCACTAATGACATTATTTTTTCTCAACAAAACTAATCAAAAAGTGGGAGAGAATTGTTATTTGTCGAAACGGTGAAGGGAAGATGGAATTCGGTAGGTCATTTAGAAAAACGTTATGTGATTCCGACTATGCCACGTTTCGTAAAAAAAAGTCAAGTCTTCGATTCTCTGCCATTGAATGTGTCACCCCCATAATAATATAATATTCGGAAAGTGTGTTTCACTATGACTTGACGGAGACGGGAAAATCCAAGGCTCACTAATGGCATTGTTTTTTCTCAATAAAACTAATCAAAAAGTGGAAGAGAATTGTTATTTGTCGAAACGGTGAAGGGAAGATGGAATTCGGTAGGTCATTTAGAAAAACGTTATGTGATTCCGACAATGCCAAGTTTCGTAAAAAAAAGTCAAGTCTTCGATGCACTGCCATTGAATGTGTCACCCTCATAATAATATCTTCGGAAAGCTTGTTTCACTATGACTTGACGGAGAGGGGAAATCCATGAAGGCTCAGTAATGACATTGTTTTTTCTCAACAAAACTAATCAAAAAGTGGGAGAGAATTGTTATTTGTGGAAACGGTGAAGGGAATCTGGAATTCGGTGGGTCATTTAGAAAAACGTTATGTGATTCCGACAATGCCACGTTTCGTAACAAAAAGTCAAGTTCTCGATGCTCTGCCATTGAATGTGTCACCCTCATAATAATATCTTCGGAAAGCGTGTTTCACTATGACCTGACGGAGAGGGGATATCCATAAAAGCTCACTAATGACATTGTTTTTTCTCAACAAAACTAATCAAAAAGTGGGAGAGAATTGTTAATTGTCGAAACGGTGAAGGGAAGATGGAATTCGGTGGGTCATTTAGAAAAACGTTATGTGATTCCGACAATGCCACGTTTCGTAAAAAAAAGTCAAGTCTTCGATGCTCTGCCATTGAATGTGGCACCCTCATAATAATATCTTCGGAAAGCGTGTTTCACTATGACTTGACGGAGAGGGGAAATCCATAAAGGCTCACTAATGACATTGTTTTTTCTTAACAAAACTAATCAAAAAGTGGGAGAGAATTGTTAATTGTCGAAACGGTGAAGGGAAGATGGAATTCGGTAGGTCATTTAGAAAAACGTTATGTGATTCCGACAATGCCACGTTTGGTAAAAAAAAGTCAAGTCTTCGATGCTCTGCCATTGAATGTGTCACCCCCATAATAATATAATATTCGGAAAGTGTGTTTCACTATGACCTGACGGAGAGGGGAAAATCCAAAAAGGCTCACTAATGACATTATTTTTTCTCAACAAAACTAATCAAAAAGTGGAAGAGAATTGTTATTTGTCGAAACGGTGAAGGGAAGATGGAATTCGGTAGGTCATTTGGAAACGCCTCATGTGATTCCGACAATGCCAAGTTTCGTAAAAAAAAGTCAAGTCTTCGATGCTCTGCCATTGAATGTGTCACCCCCCATAATAATATAATATTCGGAAAGTGTGTTTCACTATGACTTGACGGAGACGGGAAAATCCAAAAAGGCTCACTAATGACATTTTTTCCTAAAAAAACTAATCAAAAAGTGGAAGAGAATTGTTAGTTGTCGAAACGGTGAAGGAAATATGGAATTCGGTAGGTCATTTGGAAACGCCTCAAGTGATTCCGACAATGCCAAGTTTCGTAAAAAAAAGTCAAGTCTTCGATTCTCTGCCATTGAATGTGTCACCCCCATAATAATATAATATTCGGAAAGTGTGTTTCACTATGACTTGACGGAGACGGGAAAATCCAAAAAGGCTCACTTATGACATTTTTTCCTAAAAAAACTAATCAAAAAGTGGAAGAGAATTGTTATTTGTCGAAACGGTGAAGGGAAGATGGAATTCGGTAGGTCATTTAGAAAAACGTTATGTGATTCCGACTATGCCACGTTTCGTAAAAAAAAAGTCAAGTCTTCGATTCTCTGCCATTGAATGTGTCACCCCCATAATAATATAATATTCGGAAAGTGTGTTTCACTATGACTTGACGGAGACGGGAAAATCCAAAAAGGCTCACTTATGACATTTTTTCCTAAAAAAACTAATTAAAAAGTGGAAGAGAATTGTTAGTTGTCGAAACGGTGAAGGAAATATGGAATTCGGTAGGTCATTTGGAAACGCCTCATGTGATTCCGACAATGCCAAGTTTCGAAAAAAAAAAGTCAAGTCTTCGATGCTCTGCCATTGAAATTGTCACCACCATAATAATATAATATTCGGAAAGTGTGTTTCACTATGACTTGACGGAGAGGGAAAATCCAAAAAGGCTCACTAATGGCTATGTTTTTTCTCAACAAAACTAATCAAAAAGTGGGAGAGAATTGTTAATTGTCGAAACGGTGAAGGGAAGATGGAATTCGGTAGGTCATTTGGAAACGCCTCATGTGATTCCGACAATGCCACGTTTCGTAAAAAAAAGTCAAGTCTTCGATTCTCTGCCATTGAATATGTCACCCCCATAATAATATAATATTCGGAAAGTGTGTTTCACTATGACCTGACGGAGAGGGAAAAATCCAAAAAGTCTCACTAATGACATTATTTTTTCTCAACAAAACTAATCCAAAAGTGGAAGAGAATTGTTATTTGTCGAAACGGTGAAGGGAAGATGGAATTCGGTAGGTCATTTAGAAAAACGTTATGTGATTCCGACAATGCCACGTTTCGTAAAAAAAAGTCAAGTCTTCGATGCTCTGCCATTGAATGTGTCACCCCCATAATAATATAATATTCGGGAAGTGTGTTTCACTATGAACTGACGGAGAGGGGAAAATCCAAAAAGGCTCACTAATGACATTTTTTCCTAAAAAAACTAATCAAAAAGTGGAAGAGAATTGTTAGATGTCGAAACGGTGAAGGAAATATGGAATTCGGTAAGTCATTTGGAAACGCCTCAAGTGATTCCGACAATGCCAAGTTTTGTAAAAAAAAGTCAAGTCTTCGATGCTCTGCCATTGAAAGTGTCACCCCCATAATAATATAATATTCGGAAAGTGTGTTTCACTATGACTTGACGGAGAGGGAAAATCCAAAAAGGCTCACTAATGGCATTGTTTTTTCTCAACAAAACTAATCAAAAAGTGGAAGAGAATTGTTATTTGTCGAAACGGTGAAGGGAAGATGGAATTCGATAGGTCATTTAGAAAAACGTTATGTGATTCCGACAATGCCACGTTTCGTAAAAAAAAGTCAAGTCTTCGATGCTCTGCCATTGAATGTGTCACCCCCATAATAATATAATATTCGGAAAGTGTGTTTCACTATGACCTGACGGAGAGGGGAAAATCCAAAAAGGCTCACTAATGACATTATTTTTTCTCAACAAAACTAATCAAAAAGTGGAAGAGAATTGTTATTTGTCGAAACGGTGAAGGGAAGATGGAATTCGGTAGGTCATTTAGAAAAACGTTATGTGATTCCGACAATGCCACGTTTCGTAAAAAAAAGTCAAGTCTTCGATTCTCTGCCATTGAATGTGTCACCCCCATAATAATATGATATTCGGGAAGTGTGTTTCACTATGACCTGACGGAGAGGGGAAAATCCAAAAAGGCTCACTAATGACATTATTTTTTCTCAACAAAACTAATCAAAAAGTGGAAGAGAATTGTTATTTGTCGAAACGGTGAAGGGAAGATGGAATTCGGTAGGTCATTTAGAAAAACGTTATGTGATTCCGACTATGCCACGTTTCGTAAAAAAAAGTCAAGTCTTCGATTCTCTGCCATTGAATGTGTCACCCCCATGATAATATAATATTCGGAAAGTGTGTTTCACTATGACTTGACGGAGACGGGAAAATCCAAGGCTCACTAATGGCATTGTTTTTTCTCAATAAAACTAATCAAAAAGTGGAAGAGAATTGTTATTTGTCGAAACGGTGAAGGGAAGATGGAATTCGGTAGGTTATTTAGAAAAACGTTATGTGATTCCGACTATGCCACGTTTCGTAAAAAAAAGTCAAGTCTTCGATTCTCTGCCATTGAATGTGTCACCCCCATAATAATATAATATTCGGGAAGTGTGTTTCACTATGACCTGACGGAGAGGGGAAAATCCAAAAAGGCTCACTAATGACATTATTTTTTCTCAACAAAACTAATCAAAAAGTGGGAGAGAATTGTTATTTGTCGAAACGGTGAAGGGAAGATGGAATTCGGTAGGTCATTTAGAAAAACGTTATGTGATTCCGACTATGCCACGTTTCGTAAAAAAAAGTCAAGTCTTCGATTCTCTGCCATTGAATGTGTCACCCCCATAATAATATAAAATTCGGAAAGTGTGTTTCACTATGACTTGACGGAGACGGGAAAATCCAAAAAGGCTCACTTATGACATTTTTTCCTAAAAAAACTAATTAAAAAGTGGAAGAGAATTGTTAGTTGTCGAAACGGTGAAGGAAATATGGAATTCGGTAGGTCATTTGGAAACGCCTCATGTGATTCCGACAATGCCAAGTTTCGTAAAAAAAAGTCAAGTTTTCGATGCTCTGCCATTGAAAGTGTCACCACCATAATAATATAAAATTCGGAAAGTGTGTTTCACTATGACTTGACGGAGAGGGAAAATCCAAAAAGGCTCACTAATGGCTATGTTTTTTCTCAACAAAACTAATCAAAAAGTGGGAGAGAATTGTTAATTGTCGAAACGGTGAAGGGAAGATGGAATTCGATAGGTCATTTAGAAAAACGTTATGTGATTTCGACAATGCCAAGTTTTGTAAAAAAAAGTCAAGTCTTCGATGCTCTGCCATTGAATGTGTCACTCCCCATAATAATATAATATTCGGAAAGTGTGTTTCACTATGACTTGACGGAGAGGGAAAATCCAAAAAGGCTCACTAATGGCTATTTTTTTCTCAACAAAACTAATCAAAAAGTGGGAGAGAATTGTTAGTTGTCGAAACGGTGAAGGAAATATGGAATTCGGTAGGTCATTTCGAAACGCCTCATGTGATTGCGACAATGCCAAGTTTCGTAAAAAAAAGTCAAGTCTTCGATGCTCTGCCATTGAATGTGTCACCCCCATAATAATATAATATTCGGAAAGTGTGTTTCACTATGACTTGACGGAGACGGGAAAATCCAAGGCACACTAATGGCATTGTTTTTCCTCAACAAAACTAATCAAAAAGTGGGAGAGAATTGTTAATTGTCGAAACGGTGAAGGGAAGATGGAATTCGGTAGCTCATTTGGAAATGCCTTATGTGATTCCGACTATGCCACGTTTCGTAAAAAAAAAGTCAAGTCTTCGATGCTCTGCCATTGAATGTGTCACCCCCATAATAATATAATATTCGGAAAGTGTGTTTCACTATGACCTGACGGAGAGGGGAAAATCCAAAAAGGCTCACTAATGACATTATTTTTTCTCAACAAAACTAATCAAAAAGTGGAAGAGAATTCTTATTTGTCGAAACGGTGAAGGGAAGATGGAATTCGGTAGGTCATTTAGAAAAACGTTATGTGATTCCGACAATGCCACGTTTCGTAAAAAAAAGTCAAACCTTCGATGCTCTGCCATTGAATGTGTCATCCCCATAATAATATAATATTCAGAAAGTGGGTTTCACTATGACCTGACGGAGAGGGGAAAATCCAAAAAGGCTCACTAATGACATTATTTTTTCTCAACAAAACTAATCAAAAAGTGGAAGAGAATTGTTATTTGTCGAAACGGTGAAGGGAAGATGGAATTCGGTAGGTCATTTGGAAACGCCTCATGTGATTCCGACAATGCCAAGTTTCGTAAAAAAAAGTCAAGTCTTCGATGCTCTGCCATTGAATGTGTCACCCCCCATAATAATATAATATTCGGAAAGTGTGTTTCACTATGACTTGACGGAGACGGGAAAATCCAAAAAGGCTCACTAATGACATTTTTTCCTAAAAAAACTAATCAAAAAGTGGGAGAGAATTGTTAATTGTCGAAACGGTGAAGGGAAGATGGAATTCGGTAGCTCATTTGGAAATGCCTTATGTGATTTCGACAATGCCACGTTTCGTAAAAAAAAGTCAAGTCTTCGATTCTCTGCCATTGAATGTGTCACCCCCATAATAATATAATATTCGGAAAGTGTGTTTCACTATGACTTGGCGGAAACGGGAAAATCCAAAAAGGCTCACTAATGACATTGTTTTTTCTCAACAAAACTAATCAAAAAGTGGAAGAGAATTGTAATGTGTCGAAACGGTGAAGGGAAGATGGAATTCGGTAGGTCATTTAGAAAAACGTTATGTGATTCCGACAATGCCACGTTTCGTAAAAAAAGTCAAGTCTTCGATGCTCTGCCATTGAATATGTCACCCCCATAATAATATAATATTCGGAAAGTGTGTTTCACTATGACCTGACGGAGAGGGGAAAATCCAAAAAGGCTCACTAATGACATTATTTTTTCTCAACAAAACTAATCAAAAAGTGGGAGAGAATTGTTATTTGTCGAAACGGTGAAGGGAAGATGGAATTCGGTAGGTCATTTAGAAAAACGTTATGTGATTCCGACTATGCCACGTTTCGTAAAAAAAAGTCAAGTCTTCGATTCTCTGCCATTGAATGTGTCACCCCCATAATAATATAAAATTCGGAAAGTGTGTTTCACTATGACTTGACGGAGACGGGAAAATCCAAAAAGGCTCACTTATGACATTTTTTCCTAAAAAACTAATTAAAAAGTGGAAGAGAATTGTTAGTTGTCGAAACGGTGAAGGAAATATGGAATTCGGTAGGTCATTTGGAAACGCCTCATGTGATTCCGACAATGCCAAGTTTCGTAAAAAAAAGTCAAGTTTTCGATGCTCTGCCATTGAAAGTGTCACCACCATAATAATATAATATTCGGAAAGTGTGTTTCACTATGACTTGACGGAGAGGGAAAATCCAAAAAGGCTCACTAATGGCTATGTTTTTTCTCAACAAAACTAATCAAAAAGTGGGAGAGAATTGTTAATTGTCGAAACGGTGAAGGGAAGATGGAATTCGGTAGGTCATTTAGAAAAACGTTATGTGATTTCGACAATGCCAAGTTTTGTAAAAAAAAGTCAAGTCTTCGATGCTCTGCCATTGAATGTGTCACCCCCCATAATAATATAATATTCGGAAAGTGTGTTTCACTATGACTTGACGGAGAGGGAAAATCCAAAAAGGCTCACTAATGGCTATGTTTTTTCTCAACAAAACTAATCAAAAAGTGGGAGAGAATTGTTAGTTGTCGAAACGGTGAAGGAAATATGGAATTCGGTAGGTCATTTCGAAACGCCTCATGTGATTGCGACAATGCCAAGTTTCGTAAAAAAAAGTCAAGTCTTCGATGCTCTGCCATTGAATGTGTCACCCCCATAATAATATAATATTCGGAAAGTGTGTTTCACTATGACTTGACGGAGACGGGAAAATCCAAGGCACACTAATGGCATTGTTTTTCCTCAACAAAACTAATCAAAAAGTGGGAGAGAATTGTTAATTGTCGAAACGGTGAAGGGAAGATGGAATTCGGTAGCTCATTTGGAAATGCCTTATGTGATTCCGACTATGCCACGTTTCGTAAAAAAAAAGTCAAGTCTTCGATGCTCTGCCATTGAATGTGTCACCCCCATAATAATATAATATTCGGAAAGTGTGTTTCACTATGACCTGACGGAGAGGGGAAAATCCAAAAAGGCTCACTAATGACATTATTTTTTCTCAACAAAACTAATCAAAAAGTGGAAGAGAATTCTTATTTGTCGAAACGGTGAAGGGAAGATGGAATTCGGTAGGTCATTTAGAAAAACGTTATGTGATTCCGACAATGCCACGTTTCGTAAAAAAAAGTCAAACCTTCGATGCTCTGCCATTGAATGTGTCATCCCCATAATAATATAATATTCAGAAAGTGTGTTTCACTATGACCTGACGGAGAGGGGAAAATCCAAAAAGGCTCACTAATGACATTATTTTTTCTCAACAAAACTAATCCAAAAGTGGAAGAGAATTGTTATTTGTCGAAACGGTGAAGGGAAGATGGAATTCGGTAGGTCATTTAGAAAAACGTTATGTGATTCCGACAATGCCAAGTTTCGTAAAAAAAAGTCAAGTCTTCGATGCTCTGCCATTGAATGTGTCACCCCCCATAATAATATAATATTCGGAAAGTGTGTTTCACTATGACTTGACGGAGACGGGAAAATCCAAAAAGGCTCACTAATGACATTGTTTTTTCTCAACAAAACTAATCAAAAAGTGGAAGAGAATTGTTATGTGTCGAAACGGTTAAGGGAAGATGGAATTCGGTAGGTCATTTAGAAAAACGTTATGTGATTCCGACAATGCCACGTTTCGTAAAAAAAGTCAAGTCTTCGATGCTCTGCCATTGAATATGTCACCCCCATAATAATATAATATTCGGAAAGTGTGTTTCACTATGACCTGACGGAGAGGGGAAAATCCAAAAAGGCTCACTAATGACATTATTTTTTCTCAACAAAACTAATCCAAAAGTGGAAGAGAATTATTATTTGTCGAAACGGTGAAGGGAAGATGGAATTCGGTAGGTCATTTAGAAAAACGTTATGTGATTCCGACAATGCCAAGTTTCGTAAAAAAAAGTCAAGTCTTCGATGCTCTGCCATTGAATGTGTCACCCCCCATAATAATATAATATTCGGAAAGTGTGTTTCACTATTACCTGACGGAGAGGGGAAAATCCAAGAAGGCTCACTAATGACATTATTTTTTCTCAACAAAACTAATCAAAAAGTGGAAGAGAATTGTTATTTGACGAAACGGTGAAGGGAAGATGGAATTCGGTAGCTCATTTGGAAATGCCTCATGTGATTCCGACAATGCCAAGTTTCGTAAAAAAAAGTCAAGTCTTCGATGCTCTGCCATTGAATGTGTCACCCCCCATAATAATATAATATTCGGAAAGTGTGTTTCACTTTGACTTGACGGAGACGGGAAAATCCAAGAAGGCTCACTTATGACATTTTTTCCTAAAAAAACTAATTAAAAAGTGGAAGAGAATTGTTAGTTGTCGAAACGGTGAAGGAAATATGGAATTCGGTAGGTCATTTGGAAACGCCTCATGAGATTCCGACAATGCCAAGTTTCGTAAAAAAAAGTCAAGTCTTCGATTCTCTGCCATTGAATATGTCACCCCCATAATAATATAATATTCGGAAAGTGTGTTTCACTATGACCTGACGGAGAGGGCAAAATCCAAAAAGTCTCACTAATGACATTATTTTTTCTCAACAAAACTAATCCAAAAGTGGAAGAGAATTGTTATTTGTCGAAACGGTGAAGGGAAGATGGAATTCGGTAGGTCATTTAGAAAAACGTTATGTGATTCCGACAATGCCAAGTTTCGTAAAAAAAAAGTCAAGTCTCGATGCTCTGCCATTGAATGTGTCACCCCCCATAATAATATAATATTCGGAAAGTGTGTTTCACTATGACCTGACGGAGAAGGGAAAATCCAAAAAGGCTCACTAATGACATTTTTTCCTAAAAAAACTAATTAAAAAGTGGAAGAGAATTGTTAGTTGTCGAAACGGTGAAGGAAATATGGAATTCGGTAGGTCATTTGGAAACGCCTCATGTGATTCCGACAATGCCACGTTTCGTAAAAAAAAGTCAAACCTTCGATGCTCTGCCATTGAATGTGTCATCCCCATAATAATATAATATTCAGAAAGTGTGTTTCACTATGACCTGACGGAGAGGGGAAAATCCAAAAAGGCTCACTAATGACATTATTTTTTCTCAACAAAACTAATCAAAAAGTGGAAGAGAATTGTTATTTGTCGAAACGGTGAAGGGAAGATGGAATTCGGTAGGTCATTTGGAAACGCCTCATGTGATTCCGACAATGCCAATTTCGTAAAACAAAGTCAAGTCTTCGATGCTCTGCCATTGAATGTGTCACCCCCCATAATAATATAATATTCGGAAAGTGTGTTTCACTATGACTTGACGGAGACGGGAAAATCCAAAAAGGCTCACTAATGACATTTTTTCCTAAAAAAACTAATCAAAAAGTGGAAGAGAATTGTTAGTTGTCGAAACGGTGAAGGAAATATGGAATTCGGTAGGTCATTTAGAAAAACGTTATGTGATTCCGACTATGCCACGTTTCGTAAAAAAAAGTCAAGTCTTCGATTCTCTGCCATTGAATGTGTCACCCCCATAATAATATAATATTCGGAAAGTGTGTTTCACTATGACTTGACGGAGACGGGAAAATCCAAGGCTCACTAATGGCATTGTTTTTTCTCAATAAAACTAATCAAAAAGTGGAAGAGAATTGTTATTTGTCGAAACGGTGAAGGGAAGATGGAATTCGGTAGGTCATTTAGAAAAACGTTATGTGATTCCGACAATGCCAAGTTTCGTAAAAAAAAGTCAAGTCTTCGATGCACTGCCATTGAATGTGTCACCCTCATAATAATATCTTCGGAAAGCTTGTTTCACTATGACTTGACGGAGAGGGGAAATCCATGAAGGCTCAGTAATGACATTGTTTTTTCTCAACAAAACTAATCAAAAAGTGGGAGAGAATTGTTATTTGTGGAAACGGTGAAGGGAATCTGGAATTCGGTGGGTCATTTAGAAAAACGTTATGTGATTCCGACAATGCCACGTTTCGTAAAAAAAAGTCAAGTTCTCGATGCTCTGCCATTGAATGTGTCACCCTCATAATAATATCTTCGGAAAGCGTGTTTCACTATGACCTGACGGAGAGGGGATATCCATAAAAGCTCACTAATGACATTGTTTTTTCTCAACAAAACTAATCAAAAAGTGGGAGAGAATTGTTAATTGTCGAAACGATGAAGGGAAGATGGAATTCGAAGGGTCATTTAGAAAAACGTTATGTGATTCCGACAATGCCACGTTTCGTAAAAAAAAGTCAAGTCTTCGATGCTCTGCCATTGAATGTGGCACCCTCATAATAATATCTTCGGAAAGCGTGTTTCACTATGACTTGACGGAGAGGGGAAATCCATAAAGGCTCACTAATGACATTGTTTTTTCTTAACAAAACTAATCAAAAAGTGGGAGAGAATTGTTAATTGTCGAAACGGTGAAGGGAAGATGGAATTCGGTAGGTCATTTAGAAAAACGTTATGTGATTCCGACAATGCCACGTTTGGTAAAAAAAAGTCAAGTCTTCGATGCTCTGCCATTGAATGTGTCACCCCCATAATAATATAATATTCGGAAAGTGTGTTTCACTATGACCTGACGGAGAGGGGAAAATCCAAAAAGGCTCACTAATGACATTATTTTTTCTCAACAAAACTAATCAAAAAGTGGAAGAGAATTGTTATTTGTCGAAACGGTGAAGGGAAGATGGAATTCGGTAGGTCATTTAGAAAAACGTTATGTTATTCCGACTATGCCACGTTTCGTAAAAAAAAAGTCAAGTCTTCGATTCTCTGCCATTGAATGTGTCACCCCCATAATAATATAATATTCGGAAAGTGTGTTTCACTATGACTTGACGGAGACGGGAAAATCCAAAAAGGCTCACTTATGACATTTTTTCCTAAAAAAACTAATTAAAAAGTGGAAGAGAATTGTTAGATGTCGAAACGGTGAAGGAAATATGGAATTCGGTAAGTCATTTGGAAACGCCTCATGTGATTCCGACAATGCCAAGTTTCGTAAAAAAAAGTCAAGTCTTCGATGCTCTGCCATTGAATGTGTCACCCCCATAATAATATAATATTCGGAAAGTGTGTTTCACTATGACCTGACGGAGAGGGGAAAATCCAAAAAGGCTCACTAATGACATTATTTTTTCTCAACGAAATTAATCAAAAAGTGGAAGAGAATTGTTATTTGTCGAAACGGTGAAGGGAAGATGGAATTCGGTAGGTCATTTAGAAAAACGTTATGTGCTTCCGACAATGCCACGTTTCGTAAAATAAAGTCAAGTCTTCGATGCTCTGCCATTGAATGTGTCACCCCCATAATAATATAATATTCGGGAAGTGTGTTTCACTATGACCTGACGGAGAGGGGAAAATCCAAAAAGGCTCACTAATGACATTATTTTTTCTCAACAAAACTAATCAAAAAGTGGAAGAGAATTGTTATTTGTCGAAACGGTGAAGGGAAGATGGAATTCGGTAGGTCATTTGGAAACGCCTCATGTGATTCCGACAATGCCAAGTTTCGTAAAAAAAAGTCAAGTCTTCGATGCTCTGCCATTGAATGTGTCACCCCCATAATAATATAATATTCGGAAAGGGTGTTTCACTATGACTTGACGGAGACGGGAATATCCAAAAAGGCTCACTAATGACATTATTTTTTCCCAACAAAACTAATCAAAAAGTGGAAGAGAATTGTTATTTGTCGAAACGGTGAAGGGAAGATGGAATTCGGTAGGTCATTTAGAAAAACGTTATGTGATTCCGACTATGCCACGTTTCGTAAAAAAAAAGTCAAGTCTTCGATTCTCTGCCATTGAATGTGTCACCCCCATAATAATATAATATTCGGAAAGTGTGTTTCACTATGACTTGACGGAGACGGGAAAATCCAAAAAGGCTCACTTATGACATTTTTTCCTAAAAAAACTAATTAAAAAGTGGAAGAGAATTGTTAGTTGTCGAAACGGTGAAGGAAATATGGAATTCGGTAGGTCATTTGGAAACGCCTCATGTGATTCCGACAATGCCAAGTTTCGAAAAAAAAAGTCAAGTCTTCGATGCTCTGCCATTGAAATTGTCACCACCATAATAATATAATATTCGGAAAGTGTGTTTCACTATGACTTGACGGAGAGGGAAAATCCAAAAAGGCTCACTAATGGCTATGTTTTTTCTCAACAAAACTAATCAAAAAGTGGGAGAGAATTGTTAATTGTCGAAACGGTGAAGGGAAGATGGAATTCGGTAGGTCATTTGGAAACGCCTCATGTGATTCCGACAATGCCACGTTTCGTAAAAAAAAGTCAAGTCTTCGATTCTCTGCCATTGAATATGTCACCCCCATAATAATATAATATTCGGAAAGTGTGTTCCACTATGACCTGATGGAGAGGGGAAAATCCAAAAAGGCTCACTAATGACATTATTTCTTCTCAACAAAACTAATCAAAAAGTGGAAGAGAATTGTTATTTGTCGAAACGGTGAAGGGAAGATGGAATTCGGTAGGTCATTTAGAAAAACGTTATGTGATTCCGACAATGCCACGTTTCGTAAAAAAAAGTCAAGTCTTCGATTCTCTGCCATTGAATATGTCACCCCCATAAAAATATAATATTCGGAAAGTGTGTTTCACTATGACCTGACGGAGAGGGGAAAATCCAAAAAGTCTCACTAATGACATTATTTTTTCTCAACAAAACTAATCCAAAAGTGGAAGAGAATTGTTATTTGTCGAAACGGTGAAGGGAAGATGGAATTCGGTAGGTCATTTAGAAAAACGTTATGTGATTCCGACAATGCCACGTTTCGTAAAAAAAAGTCAAGTCTTCGATGCTCTGCCATTGAATGTGTCACCCCCATAATAATATAATATTCGGGAAGTGTGTTTCACTATGACCTGACGGAGAGGGGGTAATCCAAAAAGGCTCACTAATGACATTTTTTCCTAAAAAAACTAATCAAAAAGTGGAAGAGAATTGTTATTTGTCGAAACGGTGAAGGGAAGATGGAATTCGGTAGGTCATTTGGAAACGCCTCATGTGATTCCGACAATGCCAAGTTTCGTAAAAAAAAGTCAAGTCTTCGATGCTCTACCATTGAATGTGTCACCCCCATAATAATATAATATTCGGAAAGTGTGTTTCACTATGACCTGACGGAGAGGGGAAAATCCAAAAAGGCTCACTAATGACATTATTTTTTCTCAACGAAACTAATCAAAAAGTGGAAGAGAATTGTTATTTGTCGAAACGGTGAAGGGAAGATGGAATTCGGTAGGTCATTTAGAAAAACGTTATGTGCTTCCGACAATGCCACGTTTCGTAAAAAAAAGTCAAGTCTTCGATGCTCTGCCATTGAATGTGTCACCCCCATAATAATATAATATTCGGAAAGTGTGTTTCACTATGACCTGACGGAGAGGGGAAAATCCAAAAAGGCTCACTAATGACATTATTTTTTCTCAACGAAACTAATCAAAAAGTGGAAGAGAATTGTTATTTGTCGAAACGGTGAAGGGAAGATGGAATTCGGTAGGTCATTTAGAAAAACGTTATGTGCTTCCGACAATGCCACGTTTCGTAAAAAAAAGTCAAGTCTTCGATGCTCTGCCATTGAATGTGTCACCCCCATAATAATATAATATTCGGGAAGTGTGTTTCACTATGACCTGACGGAGAGGGGAAAATCCAAAAAGGCTCACTAATGACATTTTTTCCTAAAAAAACTAATCAAAAAGTGGAAGAGAATTGTTAGATGTCGAAACGGTGAAGGAAATATGGAATTCGGTAAGTCATTTGGAAACGCCTCATGTGATTCCGACAATGCCAAGTTTTGTAAAAAAAAGTCAAGTCTTCGATGCTCTGCCATTGAAAGTGTCACCCCCATAATAATATAATATTCGGAAAGTGTGTTTCACTATGACTTGACGGAGAGGGAAAATCCAAAAAGGCTCACTAATGGCATTGTTTTTTCTCAACAAAACTAATCAAAAAGTGGAAGAGAATTGTTATTTGTCGAAACGGTGAAGGGAAGATGGAATTCGGTAGGTCATTTAGAAAAACGTTATGTGATTCCGACTATGCCACGTTTCGTAAAAAAAAGTCAAGTCTTCGATTCTCTGCCATTGAATGTGTCACCCCCATAATAATATAATATTCGGAAAGTGTGTTTCACTATGACTTGACGGAGACGGGAAAATCCAAGGCTCACTAATGGCATTGTTTTTTCTCAATAAAACTAATCAAAAAGTGGAAGAGAATTGTTATTTGTCGAAACGGTGAAGGGAAGATGGAATTCGGTAGGTCATTTAGAAAAACGTTATGTGATTCCGACTATGCCACGTTTCGTAAAAAAAAGTCAAGTCTTCGATTCTCTGCCATTGAATGTGTCACCCCCATAATAATATAAAATTCGGAAAGTGTGTTTCACTATGACTTGACGGAGACGGGAAAATCCAAAAAGGCTCACTTATGACATTTTTTCCTAAAAAAACTAATTAAAAAGTGGGAGAGAATTGTTAGTTGTCGAAACGGTGAAGGAAATATGGAATTCGGTAGGTCATTTGGAAACGCCTCATGTGATTCCGACAATGCCAAGTTTCGTAAAAAAAAGTCAAGTTTTCGATGCTCTGCCATTGAAAGTGTCACCACCATAATAATATAATATTCGGAAAGTGTGTTTCACTATGACTTGACGGAGAGGGAAAATCCAAAAAGGCTCACTAATGGCTATGTTTTTTCTCAACAAAACTAATCAAAAAGTGGGAGAGAATTGTTAATTGTCGAAACGGTGAAGGGAAGATGGAATTCGGTAGGTCATTTAGAAAAACGTTATGTGATTCCGACAATGCCAAGTTTTGTAAAAAAAAGTCAAGTCTTCGATGCTCTGCCATTGAATGTGTCACCCCCCATAATAATATAATATTCGGAAAGTGTGTTTCACTATGACTTTTCGGAGACGGGAAAATCCAAAAAGGCTCACTAATGACATTTTTTCCTAAAAAAACTAATCAAAAAGTGGAAGAGAATTGTTAGTTTTCGAAACGGTGAAGGAAATATGGAATTCGGTAGGTCATTTCGAAACGCCTCATGTGATTGCGACAATGCCAAGTTTCGTAAAAAAAAAGTCAAGTCTTCGATGCTCTGCCATTGAATGTGTCACCCCCATAATAATATAATATTCGGAAAGTGTGTTTCACTATGACCTGACGGAGAGGGGAAAATCCAAAAAGGCTCACTAATGACATTATTTTTTCTCAACAAAACTAATCAAAAAGTGGAAGAGAATTCTTATTTGTCGAAACGGTGAAGGGAAGATGGAATTCGGTAGGTCATTTAGAAAAACGTTATGTGATTCCGACAATGCCACGTTTCGTAAAAAAAAGTCAAACCTTCGATGCTCTGCCATTGAATGTGTCATCCCCATAATAATATAATATTCAGAAAGTGTGTTTCACTATGACCTGACGGAGAGGGGAAAATCCAAAAAGGCTCACTAATGACATTATTTTTTCTCAACAAAACTAATCAAAAAGTGGAAGAGAATTGTTATTTGTCGAAACGGTGAAGGGAAGATGGAATTCGGTAGGTCATTTGGAAACGCCTCATGTGATTCCGACAATGCCAAGTTTCGTAAAAAAAAGTCAAGTCTTCGATGCTCTGCCATTGAATGTGTCACCCCCCATAATAATATAATATTCGGAAAGTGTGTTTCACTATGACTTGACGGAGACGGGAAAATCCAAAAAGGCTCACTAATGACATTTTTTCCTAAAAAAACTAATCAAAAAGTGGGAGAGAATTGTTAATTGTCGAAACGGTGAAGGGAAGATGGAATTCGGTAGCTCATTTGGAAATGCCTTATGTGATTTCGACAATGCCACGTTTCGTAAAAAAAAGTCAAGTCTTCGATTCTCTGCCATTGAATGTGTCACCCCCATAATAATATAATATTCGGAAAGTGTGTTTCACTATGACTTGGCGGAAACGGGAAAATCCAAAAAGGCTCACTAATGACATTGTTTTTTCTCAACAAAACTAATCAAAAAGTGGAAGAGAATTGTAATGTGTCGAAACGGTGAAGGGAAGATGGAATTCGGTAGGTCATTTAGAAAAACGTTATGTGATTCCGACAATGCCACGTTTCGTAAAAAAAGTCAAGTCTTCGATGCTCTGCCATTGAATATGTCACCCCCATAATAATATAATATTCGGAAAGTGTGTTTCACTATGACCTGACGGAGAGGGGAAAATTCAAAAAGGCTCACTAATGACATTATTTTTTCTCAACAAAACTAATCCAAAAGTGGAAGAGAATTGTTATTTGTCGAAACGGTGAAGGGAAGATGGAATTCGGTAGGTCATTTAGAAAAACGTTATGTGATTCCGACAATGCCAAGTTTCGTAAAAAAAAGTCAAGTCTTCGATGCTCTGCCATTGAATGTGTCACCCCCCATAATAATATAATATTCGGAAAGTGTGTTTCACTATGACCTGACGGAGAGGGAAAATCCAAAAAGGCTCACTAATGGCTATGTTTTTTCTCAACAAAACTAATCAAAAAGTGGGAGAGAATTGTTAATTGTTGAAACGGTGAAGGGAAGATGGAATTCGGTAGCTCATTTGGAAATGCCTTATGTGATTTCGACAATGCCACGTTTCGTAAAAAAAAGTCAAGTCTTCGATTCTCTGCCATTGAATGTGTCACCCCCATAATAATATAATATTCGGAAAGTGTGTTTCACTATGACTTGGAGGAAACGGGAAAATCCAAAGAGGCTCACTAATGACATTGTTTTTTCTCAACAAAACTAATCAAAAAGTGGAAGAGAATTGTTATGTGTCGAAACGGTTAAGGGAAGATGGAATTCGGTAGGTCATTTAGAAAAACGTTATGTGATTCCGACAATGCCACGTTTCGTAAAAAAAGTCAAGTCTTCGATGCTCTGCCATTGAATATGTCACCCCCATAATAATATAATATTCGGAAAGTGTGTTTCACTATGACCTGACGGAGAGGGGAAAATCCAAAAAGGCTCACTAATGACATTATTTTTTCTCAACAAAACTAATCAAAAAGTGGAAGAGAATTGTTATTTGTCGAAACGGTGAAGGGAAGATGGAATTCGGTAGGTCATTTGGAAACGCCTCATGTGATTCCGACAATGCCAAGTTTCGTAAAAAAAAGTCAAGTCTTCGATGCTCTGCCATTGAATGTGTCACCCCCATAATAATATAATATTCGGAAAGGGTGTTTCACTATGACTTGACGGAGACGGGAATATCCAAAAAGGCTCACTAATGACATTATTTTTTCCCAACAAAACTAATCAAAAAGTGGAAGAGAATTGTTATTTGTCGAAACGGTGAAGGGAAGATGGAATTCGGTAGGTCATTTAGAAAAACGTTATGTGATTCCGACTATGCCACGTTTCGTAAAAAAAAAGTCAAGTCTTCGATTCTCTGCCATTGAATGTGTCACCCCCATAATAATATAATATTCGGAAAGTGTGTTTCACTATGACTTGACGGAGACGGGAAAATCCAAAAAGGCTCACTTATGACATTTTTTCCTAAAAAAACTAATTAAAAAGTGGAAGAGAATTGTTAGTTGTCGAAACGGTGAAGGAAATATGGAATTCGGTAGGTCATTTGGAAACGCCTCATGTGATTCCGACAATGCCAAGTTTCGAAAAAAAAAGTCAAGTCTTCGATGCTCTGCCATTGAAATTGTCACCACCATAATAATATAATATTCGGAAAGTGTGTTTCACTATGACTTGACGGAGAGGGAAAATCCAAAAAGGCTCACTAATGGCTATGTTTTTTCTCAACAAAACTAATCAAAAAGTGGGAGAGAATTGTTAATTGTCGAAACGGTGAAGGGAAGATGGAATTCGGTAGGTCATTTGGAAACGCCTCATGTGATTCCGACAATGCCACGTTTCGTAAAAAAAAGTCAAGTCTTCGATTCTCTGCCATTGAATATGTCACCCCCATAATAATATAATATTCGGAAAGTGTGTTCCACTATGACCTGATGGAGAGGGGAAAATCCAAAAAGGCTCACTAATGACATTATTTCTTCTCAACAAAACTAATCAAAAAGTGGAAGAGAATTGTTATTTGTCGAAACGGTGAAGGGAAGATGGAATTCGGTAGGTCATTTAGAAAAACGTTATGTGATTCCGACAATGCCACGTTTCGTAAAAAAAAGTCAAGTCTTCGATTCTCTGCCATTGAATATGTCACCCCCATAAAAATATAATATTCGGAAAGTGTGTTTCACTATGACCTGACGGAGAGGGGAAAATCCAAAAAGTCTCACTAATGACATTATTTTTTCTCAACAAAACTAATCCAAAAGTGGAAGAGAATTGTTATTTGTCGAAACGGTGAAGGGAAGATGGAATTCGGTAGGTCATTTAGAAAAACGTTATGTGATTCCGACAATGCCACGTTTCGTAAAAAAAAGTCAAGTCTTCGATGCTCTGCCATTGAATGTGTCACCCCCATAATAATATAATATTCGGGAAGTGTGTTTCACTATGACCTGACGGAGAGGGGGTAATCCAAAAAGGCTCACTAATGACATTTTTTCCTAAAAAAACTAATCAAAAAGTGGAAGAGAATTGTTATTTGTCGAAACGGTGAAGGGAAGATGGAATTCGGTAGGTCATTTGGAAACGCCTCATGTGATTCCGACAATGCCAAGTTTCGTAAAAAAAAGTCAAGTCTTCGATGCTCTGCCATTGAATGTGTCACCCCCATAATAATATAATATTCGGAAAGTGTGTTTCACTATGACCTGACGGAGAGGGGAAAATCCAAAAAGGCTCACTAATGACATTATTTTTTCTCAACGAAACTAATCAAAAAGTGGAAGAGAATTGTTATTTGTCGAAACGGTGAAGGGAAGATGGAATTCGGTAGGTCATTTAGAAAAACGTTATGTGCTTCCGACAATGCCACGTTTCGTAAAAAAAAGTCAAGTCTTCGATGCTCTGCCATTGAATGTGTCACCCCCATAATAATATAATATTCGGAAAGTGTGTTTCACTATGACCTGACGGAGAGGGGAAAATCCAAAAAGGCTCACTAATGACATTATTTTTTCTCAACGAAACTAATCAAAAAGTGGAAGAGAATTGTTATTTGTCGAAACGGTGAAGGGAAGATGGAATTCGGTAGGTCATTTAGAAAAACGTTATGTGCTTCCGACAATGCCACGTTTCGTAAAAAAAAGTCAAGTCTTCGATGCTCTGCCATTGAATGTGTCACCCCCATAATAATATAATATTCGGGAAGTGTGTTTCACTATGACCTGACGGAGAGGGGAAAATCCAAAAAGGCTCACTAATGACATTTTTTCCTAAAAAAACTAATCAAAAAGTGGAAGAGAATTGTTAGATGTCGAAACGGTGAAGGAAATATGGAATTCGGTAAGTCATTTGGAAACGCCTCATGTGATTCCGACAATGCCAAGTTTTGTAAAAAAAAGTCAAGTCTTCGATGCTCTGCCATTGAAAGTGTCACCCCCATAATAATATAATATTCGGAAAGTGTGTTTCACTATGACTTGACGGAGAGGGAAAATCCAAAAAGGCTCACTAATGGCATTGTTTTTTCTCAACAAAACTAATCAAAAAGTGGAAGAGAATTGTTATTTGTCGAAACGGTGAAGGGAAGATGGAATTCGGTAGGTCATTTAGAAAAACGTTATGTGATTCCGACTATGCCACGTTTCGTAAAAAAAAGTCAAGTCTTCGATTCTCTGCCATTGAATGTGTCACCCCCATAATAATATAATATTCGGAAAGTGTGTTTCACTATGACTTGACGGAGACGGGAAAATCCAAGGCTCACTAATGGCATTGTTTTTTCTCAATAAAACTAATCAAAAAGTGGAAGAGAATTGTTATTTGTCGAAACGGTGAAGGGAAGATGGAATTCGGTAGGTCATTTAGAAAAACGTTATGTGATTCCGACTATGCCACGTTTCGTAAAAAAAAGTCAAGTCTTCGATTCTCTGCCATTGAATGTGTCACCCCCATAATAATATAAAATTCGGAAAGTGTGTTTCACTATGACTTGACGGAGACGGGAAAATCCAAAAAGGCTCACTTATGACATTTTTTCCTAAAAAAACTAATTAAAAAGTGGGAGAGAATTGTTAGTTGTCGAAACGGTGAAGGAAATATGGAATTCGGTAGGTCATTTGGAAACGCCTCATGTGATTCCGACAATGCCAAGTTTCGTAAAAAAAAGTCAAGTTTTCGATGCTCTGCCATTGAAAGTGTCACCACCATAATAATATAATATTCGGAAAGTGTGTTTCACTATGACTTGACGGAGAGGGAAAATCCAAAAAGGCTCACTAATGGCTATGTTTTTTCTCAACAAAACTAATCAAAAAGTGGGAGAGAATTGTTAATTGTCGAAACGGTGAAGGGAAGATGGAATTCGGTAGGTCATTTAGAAAAACGTTATGTGATTCCGACAATGCCAAGTTTTGTAAAAAAAAGTCAAGTCTTCGATGCTCTGCCATTGAATGTGTCACCCCCCATAATAATATAATATTCGGAAAGTGTGTTTCACTATGACTTTTCGGAGACGGGAAAATCCAAAAAGGCTCACTAATGACATTTTTTCCTAAAAAAACTAATCAAAAAGTGGAAGAGAATTGTTAGTTTTCGAAACGGTGAAGGAAATATGGAATTCGGTAGGTCATTTCGAAACGCCTCATGTGATTGCGACAATGCCAAGTTTCGTAAAAAAAAAGTCAAGTCTTCGATGCTCTGCCATTGAATGTGTCACCCCCATAATAATATAATATTCGGAAAGTGTGTTTCACTATGACCTGACGGAGAGGGGAAAATCCAAAAAGGCTCACTAATGACATTATTTTTTCTCAACAAAACTAATCAAAAAGTGGAAGAGAATTCTTATTTGTCGAAACGGTGAAGGGAAGATGGAATTCGGTAGGTCATTTAGAAAAACGTTATGTGATTCCGACAATGCCAAGTTTCGTAAAAAAAAGTCAAGTCTTCGATGCTCTGCCATTGAATGTGTCACCCTCCATAATAATATAATATTCGGAAAGTGTGTTTCACTATTACCTGACGGAGAGGGGAAAATCCAAAAAGGCTCACTAATGACATTATTTTTTCTCAACAAAACTAATCAAAAAGTGGAAGAGAATTGTTATTTGACGAAACGGTGAAGGGAAGATGGAATTCGGTAGGTCATTTGGAAACGCCTCATGTGATTCCGACAATGCCAAGTTTCGTAAAAAAAGTCAAGTCTTCGATGCTCTGCCATTGAATGTGTCACCCCCCATAATAATATAATATTCGGAAAGTGTGTTTCACTTTGACTTGACGGAGACGGGAAAATCCAAGAAGGCTCACTTATGACATTTTTTCCTAAAAAAACTAATTAAAAAGTGGAAGAGAATTGTTAGTTGTCGAAACGGTGAAGGAAATATGGAATTCGGTAGGTCATTTGGAAACGCCTCATGAGATTCCGACAATGCCAAGTTTCGTAAAAAAAAGTCAAGTCTTCGATTCTCTGCCATTGAATGTGTCACCCTCCATAATAATATAATATTCGGAAAGTGTGTTTCACTATGACCTGACGGAGAGGGGAAAATCCAAAAAGTCTCACTAATGACATTATTTTTTCTCAACAAAACTAATCCAAAAGTGGAAGAGAATTGTTATTTGTCGAAACGGTGAAGGGAAGATGCAATTCGGTAGGTCATTTAGAAAAACATTATGTGATTCCGACAATGCCAAGTTTCGTAAAAAAAAAGTCAAGTCTCGATGCTCTGCCATTGAATGTGTCACCCCCCATAATAATATAATATTCGGAAAGTGTGTTTCACTATGACCTGACGGAGAAGGGAAAATCCAAAAAGGCTCACTAATGACATTTTTTCCTAAAAAAACTAATTAAAAAGTGGAAGAGAATTGTTAGTTGTCGAAACGGTGAAGGAAATATGGAATTCGGTAGGTCATTTGGAAACGCCTCATGTGATTCCGACAATGCCACGTTTCGTAAAAAAAAGTCAAACCTTCGATGCTCTGCCATTGAATGTGTCATCCCCATAATAATATAATATTCAGAAAGTGTGTTTCACTATGACCTGACGGAGAGGGGAAAATCCAAAAAGGCTCACTAATGACATTATTTTTTCTCAACAAAACTAATCAAAAAGTGGAAGAGAATTGTTATTTGTCGAAACGGTGAAGGGAAGATGGAATTCGGTAGGTCATTTGGAAACGCCTCATGTGATTCCGACAATGCCAAGTTTCGTAAAAAAAAGTCAAGTCTTCGATGCTCTGCCATTGAATGTGTCACCCCCCATAATAATATAATATTCGGAAAGTGTGCTTCACTATGACTTGACGGAGACGGGAAAATCCAAAAAGGCTCACTAATGACATTTTTTCCTAAAAAAACTAATCAAAAAGTGGAAGAGAATTGTTAGTTGTCGAAACGGTGAAGGAAATATGGAATTCGGTAGGTCATTTGGAAACGCCTCAAGTGATTCCGACAATGCCAAGTTTCGTAAAAAAAAGTCAAGTCTTCGATGCTCTGCCATTGAATGTGTCACCCCCATAATAATATAATATTCGGAAAGTGTGTTTCACTATGACTTGACGGAGACGGGAAAATCCAAAAAGACTCACTTATGACATTTTTTCCTAAAAAAACTAATTAAAAAGTGGAAGAGAATTGTTAGTTGTCGAAACGGTGAAGGAAATATGGAATTCGGTAGGTCATTTGGAAACGCCTCATGTGATTCCGACAATGCCAAGTTTCGTAAAAAAAAGTCAAGTCTTCGATGCTCTGCCATTGAAATTGTCACCACCATAATAATATAATATTCGGAAAGCGTGTTTCACTATGACTTGACGGAGAGGGAAAATCCAAAAAGGCTCACTAATGGCTATGTTTTTTCTCAACAAAACTAATCAAAAAGTGGGAGAGAATTGTTAATTGTCGAAACGGTGAAGGGAAGATGGAATTCGGTAGCTCATTTGGAAATGCCTTATGTGATTTCGACAATGCCACGTTTCGTAAAAAAAAGTCAAGTCTTCGATTCTCTGCCATTGAATGTGTCACCCCCATAATAATATAATATTCGGAAAGTGTGTTTCACTATGACTTGGCGGAAACGGGAAAATCCAAAAAGGCTCACTAATGACATTGTTTTTTCTCAACAAAACTAATCAAAAAGTGGAAGAGAATTGTTATGTGTCGAAACGGTGAAGGGAAGATGGAATTCGGTAGGTCATTTAGAAAAACGTTATGTGATTCCGACAATGCCACGTTTCGTAAAAAAAGTCAAGTCTTCGATGCTCTGCCATTGAATATGTCACCCCCATAATAATATAATATTCGGAAAGTGTGTTTCACTATGACCTGACGGAGAGGGGAAAATTCAAAAAGGCTCACTAATGACATTATTTTTTCTCAACAAAACTAATCCAAAAGTGGAAGAGAATTGTTATTTGTCGAAACGGTGAAGGGAAGATGGAATTCGGTAGGTCATTTAGAAAAACGTTATGTGATTCCGACAATGCCAAGTTTCGTAAAAAAAAGTCAAGTCTTCGATGCTCTGCCATTGAATGTGTCACCCCCCATAATAATATAATATTCGGAAAGTGTGTTTCACTATGACCTGACGGAGAGGGAAAATCCAGAAAGGCTCACTAATGGCTATGTTTTTTCTCAACAAAACTAATCAAAAAGTGGGAGAGAATTGTTAATTGTCGAAACGGTGAAGGGAAGATGGAATTCGGTAGCTCATTTGGAAATGCCTTATGTGATTTCGACAATGCCACGTTTCGTAAAAAAAAGTCAAGTCTTCGATTCTCTGCCATTGAATGTGTCACCCCCATAATAATATAATATTCGGAAAGTGTGTTTCACTATGACCTGACGGAGAGGGGAAAATCCAAAAAGGCTCACTAATGACATTATTTTTTCTCAACAAAACTAATCCAAAAGTGGAAGAGAATTGTTATTTGACGAAACGGTGAAGGGAAGATGGAATTCGGTAGCTCATTTGGAAATGCCTTATGTGATTCCGACAATGCCAAGTTTCGTAAAAAAAAGTCAAGTCTTCGATGCTCTGCCATTGAATGTGTCACCCCCCATAATAATATAATATTCGGAAAGTGTGTTTCACTATTACCTGACGGAGAGGGGAAAATCCAAAAAGGCTCACTAATGACATTATTTTTTCTCAACAAAACTAATCAAAAAGTGGAAGAGAATTGTTATTTGACGAAACGGTGAAGGGAAGATGGAATTCGGTAGGTCATTTGGAAACGCCTCATGTGATTCCGACAATGCCAAGTTTCGTAAAAAAAAGTCAAGTCTTCGATGCTCTGCCATTGAATGTGTCACCCCCCATAATAATATAATATTCGGAAAGTGTGTTTCACTTTGACTTGACGGAGACGGGAAAATCCAAAAAGGCTCACTTATGACATTTTTTCCTAAAAAAACTAATTAAAAATTGGAAGAGAATTGTTAGTTGTCGAAACGGTGAAGGAAATATGGAATTCGGTAGGTCATTTGGAAACGCCTCATGTGATTCCGACAATGCCAAGTTTCGTAAAAAAAAGTCAAGTCTTCGATTCTCTGCCATTGAATATGTCACCCCCATAATAATATAATATTCGGAAAGTGTGTTTAACTATGACCTGACGGAGAGGGGAAAATCCAAAAAGTCTCACTAATGACATTATTTTTTCTCAACAAAACTAATCCAAAAGTGGAAGAGAATTGTTATTTGTCGAAACGGTGAAGGGAAGATGGAATTCGGTAGGTCATTCAGAAAAACGTTATGTGATTCCGACAATGCCAAGTTTCGTAAAAAAAAGTCAAGTCTTCGATGCTCTGCCATTGAATGTGTCACCCCCCATAATAATATAATATTCGGAAAGTGTGTTTCACTATGACCTGACGGAGAGGGGAAAATCCAAAAAGGCTCACTAATGACATCATTTTTTCTCAACAAAACTAATCAAAAAGTGGGAGAGAATTGTTATTTGTCGAAACGGTGAAGGGAAGATGGAATTCGGTAGGTCATTTAGAAAAACGTTATGTGATTTCGACAATGCCACGTTTCGTAAAAAAAAGTCAAGTCTTCGATTCTCTGCCATTGAATGTGTCACCCCCATAATAATATAATATTCGGAAAGTGTGTTTCACTATGACCTGACGGAGAGGGGAAAATCCAAGGCTCACTAATGGTATTGTTTTTTCTCAACAAAACTAATCCAAAAGTGGAAGAGAATTGTTATTTGACGAAACGGTGAAGGGAAGATGGAATTCGGTAGCTCATTTGGAAATGCCTTATGTGATTCCGACAATGCCAAGTTTCGTAAAAAAAAGTCAAGTCTTCGATGCTCTGCCATTGAATGTGTCACCCCCCATAATAATATAATATTCGGAAAGTGTGTTTCACTATTACCTGACGGAGAGGGGAAAATCCAAAAAGGCTCACTAATGACATTATTTTTTCTCAACAAAACTAATCAAAAAGTGGAAGAGAATTGTTATTTGACGAAACGGTGAAGGGAAGATGGAATTCGGTAGGTCATTTGGAAACGCCTCATGTGATTCCGACAATGCCAAGTTTCGTAAAAAAAAGTCAAGTCTTCGATGCTCTGCCATTGAATGTGTCACTCCCCATAATAATATAATATTCGGAAAGTGTGTTTCACTTTGACTTGACGGAGACGGGAAAATCCAAAAAGGCTCACTTATGACATTTTTTCCTAAAAAAACTAATTAAAAATTGGAAGAGAATTGTTAGTTGTCGAAACGGTGAAGGAAATATGGAATTCGGTAGGTCATTTGGAAACGCCTCATGTGATTCCGACAATGCCAAGTTTCGTAAAAAAAAGTCAAGTCTTCGATTCTCTGCCATTGAATATGTCACCCCCATAATAATATAATATTCGGAAAGTGTGTTTAACTATGACCTGACGGAGAGGGGAAAATCCAAAAAGTCTCACTAATGACATTATTTTTTCTCAACAAAACTAATCCAAAAGTGGAAGAGAATTGTTATTTGTCGAAACGGTGAAGGGAAGATGGAATTCGGTAGGTCATTCAGAAAAACGTTATGTGATTCCGACAATGCCAAGTTTCGTAAAAAAAAGTCAAGTCTTCGATGCTCTGCCATTGAATGTGTCACCCCCCATAATAATATAATATTCGGAAAGTGTGTTTCACTATGACCTGACGGAGAGGGGAAAATCCAAAAAGGCTCACTAATGACATTATTTTTTCTCAACAAAACTAATCAAAAAGTGGGAGAGAATTGTTATTTGTCGAAACGGTGAAGGGAAGATGGAATTCGGTAGGTCATTTAGAAAAACGTTATGTGATTCCGACTATGCCACGTTTCGTAAAAAAAAGTCAAGTCTTCGATTCTCTGCCATTGAATGTGTCACCCCCATAATAATATAATATTCGGAAAGTGTTTTTCACTATGACTTGACGGAGACGGGAAAATCCAAGGCTCACTAATGGTATTGTTTTTTCTCAATAAAACTAATCAAAAAGTGGAAGAGAATTGTTATTTGTCGAAACGGTGAAGGGAAGATGGAATTCGGTAGGTCATTTAGAAAAACGTTATGTGATTCCGACTATGCCACGTTTCGTAAAAAAAAGTCAAGTCTTCGATTCTCTGCCATTGAATGTGTCACCCCCATAATAATATAATATTCGGGAAGTGTGTTTCACTATGACCTGACGGAGAGGGGAAAATCCAAAAAGGCTCACTAATGACATTATTTTTTCTCAACAAAACTAATCAAAAAGTGGAAGAGAATTGTTATTTGTCGAAACGGTGAAGGGAAGATGGAATTCGGTAGGTCATTTAGAAAAACGTTATGTGATTCCGACTATGCCACGTTTCGTAAAAAAAAGTCAAGTCTTCGATTCTCTGCCATTGAATGTGTCACCCCCATAATAATATAAAATTCGGAAAGTGTGTTTCACTATGACTTGACGGAGACGGGAAAATCCAAAAAGGCTCACTTATGACATTTTTTCCTAAAAAAACTAATTAAAAAGTGGAAGAGAATTGTTAGTTGTCGAAACGGTGAAGGAAATATGGAATTTGGTAGGTCATTTGGAAACGCCTCATGTGATTCCGACAATGCCAAGTTTCGTAGAAAAAAGTCAAGTCTTCGATGCTCTGCCATTGAAAGTGTCACCACCATAATAATATAATATTCGGAAAGTGTGTTTCACTATGACTTGACGGAGAGGGAAAATCCAAAAAGGCTCACTAATGGCTATGTTTTTTCTCAACAAAACTAATCAGAAAGTGGGAGAGAATTGTTAATTGTCGAAACGGTGAAGGGAAGATGGAATTCGGTTGCTCATTTGGAAATGCCTTATGTGATTTCGACAATGCCACGTTTCGTAAAAAAAAGTCAAGTCTTCGATTCTCTGCCATTGAATGTGTCACCCCCATAATAATATAATATTCGGAAAGTGTGTTTCACTATGACTTGGCGGAAACGGGAAAATCCGAAAAGGCTCACTAATGACATTGTTTTTTCTCAACAAAACTAATCAAAAAGTGGAAGAGAATTGTTATGTTTCGAAACGGTGAAGGGAAGATGGAATTCGGTAGGTCATTTAGAAAAACGTTATGTGATTCCGATAATGCCACGTTTCGTAAAAAAAGTCAAGTCTTCGATTCTCTGCCATTGAATGTGTCACCCCCATAATAATATAATATTCGGAAAGTGTGTTTCACTATGACTTGGCGGAAACGGGAAAATCCGAAAAGGCTCACTAATGACATTGTTTTTTCTCAACAAAACTAATCAAAAAGTGGGAGAGAATTGTTATTTGTCGAAACGGTGAAGGGAAGATGGAATTCGGTAGGTCATTTAGAAAAACGTTATGTGATTCCGATAATGCCACGTTTCGTAAAAAAAGTCAAGTCTTCGATGCTCTGCCATTGAATGTGTCACCCCCCATAATAATATAATATTCGGAAAAAGTGTTTCACTATGACCTGACGGAGAGGGGAAAATCCAAAAAGGCTCACTAATGACATTATTTTTTCTCAACAAAACTAATCCAAAAGTGGAAGAGAATTGTTATTTGTCGAAACGGTGAAGGGAAGATGGAATTCGGTAGGTCATTTAGAAAAACGTTATATGATTCCGACAATGCCAAGTTTCGTAAAAAAAAGTCAAGTCTTCGATGCTCTGCCATTGAATGTGTCACCCCCCATAATAATATAATATTCGGAAAGTGTGTTTCACGATGACCTGACGGAGAGGGGAAAATCCAAAAAGGCTCACTAATGACATTATTTTTTCTCAACAAAACTAATCAAAAAGTGGGAGAGAATTGTTATTTGTCGAAACGGTGAAGGGAAGATGGAATTCGGTAGGTCATTTAGAGAAACGTTATGTGATTCCGACTATGCCACGTTTCGTAAAAAAAAGTCAAGTCTTCGATTCTCTGCCATTGAATGTGTCACCCACATAATAATATAATATTCGGAAAGTGTGTTTCACTATGACTTGACGGAGACGGGAAAATCCAAGGCTCACTAATGGCATTGTTTGTTCTCAACAAAATTAATCAAAAAGTGGAAGAGAATTCTTATTTGTCGAAACGGTGAAGGGAAGATGGAATTCGGTAGGTCATTTAGAAAAACGTTATGTGATTCCGACAATGCCACGTTTCGTAAAAAAAAGTCAAGTCTTCGATGCTCTGCCATTGAATGTGTCACCCCCCATAATAATATAATATTCGGAAAGTGTGTTTCACTATGACTTGACGGAGACGGGAAAATCCAAAAAAGCTCACTAATGACATTTTTTCCTAAAAAAAACTAATCAAAAAGTGGAAGAGAATTGTTAGTTGTCGAAACGGTGAAGGGAAGGTGGAATTTGGTAGGTCATTTAGAAAAACGTTATGTGATTCCGACTATGCCACGTTTCGTAAAAAAAAAGTCAAGTCTTCGATTCTCTGCCATTGAATGTGTCACCCCCATAATAAAATAATATTCGGAAAGTGTGTTTCACTATGACTTGACGGAGACGGGAAAATCCAAAAAGGCTCACTTATGACATTTTTTCCTAAAAAAACTAATTAAAAAGTGGAAGAGAATTGTTAGTTGTCGAAACGGTGAGGGAAATATGGAATTCGGTAGGTCATTTGGAAACGCCTCATGTGATTCCGACAATGCCAAGTTTCGTAAAAAAAAGTCAAGTCTTCGATGCTCTGCCATTGAAATTGTTACCACCATAATAATATAATATTCGGAAAGTGTGTTTCACTATGACTTGACGGAGAGGGAAAATCCAAAAAGGCTCACTAATGGCTATGTTTTTTCTCAACAAAACTAATCAAAAAGTGGGAGAGAATTGTTAATTGTCGAAACGGTGAAGGGTAGATGGAATTCGGTAGCTCATTTGGAAATGCCTTATGTGATTTCGACAATGCCACGTTTCGTAAAAAAAAGTGAAGTCTTCGATTCTCTGCCATTAAATGTGTCACCCCCATAATAATATAATATTCGGAAATGTGTTTCACTATGACTTGGCGGAAACGGGAAAATCCAGAAAGGCTCACTAATGACATTGTTTTTTCTCAACAAAACTAATCAAAAAGTGGAAGAGAATTGTTATGTGTCGAAACGGTGAAGGGAAGATGGAATTCGGTAGGTCATTTAGAAAAACGTTATGTGATTCCGACAATGCCAAGATTCGTAAAAAAAAGTCAAGTCTTCGATGCTCTGCCATTGAATGTGTCACCCCCCATAATAATATAATATTCGGAAAGTGTGTTTCACTATGACCTGACGGAGAGGGGAAAATCCAAAAAGGCTCACTAATGACATTATTTTTTCTCAACAAAACTAATCCAAAAGTGGAAGAGAATTGTTATTTGTCGAAACGGTGAAGGGAAGATGGAATTCGGTAGGTGATTTAGAAAAACGTTATGTGATTCCGACAATGCCAAGATTCGTAAAAAAAAGTCAAGTCTTCGATGCTCTGCCATTGAATGTGTCACCCCCATAATAATATAATATTCGGAAAGTGTGTTTCACTATGACTTGACGGAGACGGGAATATACAAAAAGGCTCACTAATGACATTATTTTTTCTCAACAAAACTAATCAAAAAGTGGAAGAGAATTGTTATTTGTCGAAACGGTGAAGGGAAGATGGAATTCGGTAGGTCATTTAGAAAAACGTTATGTGATTCCGACTATGCCACGTTTCGTAAAAAAAAAGTCAAGTCTTCGATTCTCTGCCATTGAATGTGTCACCCCCATAATAATATAATATTCGGAAAGTGTGTTTCACTATGACTTGACGGAGACGGGAAAATCCAAAAAGGCTCACTAATGACATTTCTTCCTAAAAAAACTAATCAAAAAGTGGAAGAGAATTGTTAGTTGTCGAATCGGTGAAGGAAATATGGAATTCGGTAACGCCTCATGTGATTCCGACAATGCCAAGTTTCGTAAAAAAAAAGTCAAGTCTTCGATGCTCTGCCATTGAATGTGCCACCCCCATAATAATATAATATTCGGAAAGTGTGTTTCACTATGACTTGACGGAGACGGGAAAATCCAAGGCACACTAATGGCATTGTTTTTCCTCAACAAAACTAATCAAAAAGTGGGAGAGAATTGTTAATTGTCGAAACGGTGAAGGGAAGATGGAATTCGGTAGCTCATTTGGAAATGCCTTATGTGATTACGACTATGCCACGTTTCGTAAAAAAAAGTCAAGTCTTCGATGCTCTGCCATTGAATGTATCACCCCCATAATAATATAATATTCGAAAAGTGTGTTTCACTATGACCTGACGGAGAGGGGAAAATCCAAAAAGGCTCACTAATGACATTATTTTTTCTCAACAAAACTAATCAAAAAGTGGAAGAGAATTGTTATTTGTCGAAACGGTGAAGGGAAGATGGAATTCGGTAGGTCATTTAGAAAAACGTTATGTGATTCCGACAATGCCACGTTTCGTAAAAAAAAGTCAAGTCTTTGATGCTCTGCCATTGAATGTGTCACCCCCCATAATAATATAATATTCGGAAAGTGTGTTTCACTATGACCTGACGGAGAGGGGAAAATCCAAAAAGGCTCACTAATGACATTATTTTTTCTCAACAAAACTAATCCAAAAGTGGAAGAGAATTGTTATTTGTCGAAACGGTGAAGGGAAGATGGAATTCGGTAGGTCATTTAGAAAAACGTTATGTGATTCCGACAATGCCACGTTTCGTAAAAAAAGTCAAGTCTTCGATGCTCTGCCATTGAATATGTCACCCCCATAATAATATAATATTCGGAAAGTGTGTTTCACTATGACCTGACGGAGAGGGGAAAATCCAAAAAGGCTCACTAATGACATTATTTTTTCTCAACAAAACTAATCCAAAAGTGGAAGAGAATTGTTATTTGTCGAAACGGTGAAGGGAAGATGGAATTCGGTAGGTCATTTAGAAAAACGTTATGTGATTCCGACAATGCCAAGATTCGTAAAAAAAAGTCAAGTCTTCGATGCTCTGCCATTGAATGTGTCACCCCCCATAATAATATAATATTCGGAAAGTGTGTTTCACTATGACCTGACGGAGAGGGGAAAATCCAAAAAGGCTCACTAATGACATTATTTTTTCTCAACAAAACTAATCCAAAAGTGGAAGAGAATTGTTATTTGTCGAAACGGTGAAGGGAAGATGGAATTCGGTAGGTGATTTAGAAAAACGTTATGTGATTCCGACAATGCCAAGATTCGTAAAAAAAAGTCAAGTCTTCGATGCTCTGCCATTGAATGTGTCACCCCCATAATAATATAATATTCGGAAAGTGTGTTTCACTATGACTTGACGGAGACGGGAATATACAAAAAGGCTCACTAATGACATTATTTTTTCTCAACAAAACTAATCAAAAAGTGGAAGAGAATTGTTATTTGTCGAAACGGTGAAGGGAAGATGGAATTCGGTAGGTCATTTAGAAAAACGTTATGTGATTCCGACTATGCCACGTTTCGTAAAAAAAAAGTCAAGTCTTCGATTCTCTGCCATTGAATGTGTCACCCCCATAATAATATAATATTCGGAAAGTGTGTTTCACTATGACTTGACGGAGACGGGAAAATCCAAAAAGGCTCACTAATGACATTTCTTCCTAAAAAAACTAATCAAAAAGTGGAAGAGAATTGTTAGTTGTCGAATCGGTGAAGGAAATATGGAATTCGGTAACGCCTCATGTGATTCCGACAATGCCAAGTTTCGTAAAAAAAAAGTCAAGTCTTCGATGCTCTGCCATTGAATGTGCCACCCCCATAATAATATAATATTCGGAAAGTGTGTTTCACTATGACTTGACGGAGACGGGAAAATCCAAGGCACACTAATGGCATTGTTTTTCCTCAACAAAACTAATCAAAAAGTGGGAGAGAATTGTTAATTGTCGAAACGGTGAAGGGAAGATGGAATTCGGTAGCTCATTTGGAAATGCCTTATGTGATTACGACTATGCCACGTTTCGTAAAAAAAAGTCAAGTCTTCGATGCTCTGCCATTGAATGTATCACCCCCATAATAATATAATATTCGAAAAGTGTGTTTCACTATGACCTGACGGAGAGGGGAAAATCCAAAAAGGCTCACTAATGACATTATTTTTTCTCAACAAAACTAATCAAAAAGTGGAAGAGAATTGTTATTTGTCGAAACGGTGAAGGGAAGATGGAATTCGGTAGGTCATTTAGAAAAACGTTATGTGATTCCGACAATGCCACGTTTCGTAAAAAAAAGTCAAGTCTTCGATGCTCTGCCATTGAATGTGTCACCCCCCATAATAATATAATATTCGGAAAGTGTGTTTCACTATGACCTGACGGAGAGGGGAAAATTCAAAAAGGCTAACTAATGACATTATTTTTTCTCAACAAAACTAATCCAAAAGTGGAAGAGAATTGTTATTTGTCGAAACGGTGAAGGGAATATGGAATTCGGTAGGTCATTTAGAAACACGTTATGTGATTCTGACAATGCCAAGTTTCGTAAAAAAAGTCAAGTCTTCGATGCTCTGCCATTGAAAGTGTCACCCCCATAATAATATAATATTCGGAAAGTGTGTTTCACTATGACTTGACGGAGAGGGAAAATCCAGAAAGGCTCACTAATGGCTATGTTTTTTCTCAACAAAACTAATCAAAAAGTGGGAGAGAATTGTTAATTGTCGAAACGGTGAAGGGAAGATGGAATTCGGTAGCTCATTTGGAAATGCCTTATGTGATTTCGACAATGCCACGTTTCGTAAAAAAAAGTCAAGTCTTCGATTCTCTGCCATTGAATGTGTCACCCCCATAATAATATAATATTCGGAAAGTGTGTTTCACTATGACCTGACGGAGAGGGGAAAATCCAAAAAGGCTCACTAATGACATTATTTTTTCTCAACAAAACTAATCCAAAAGTGGAAGAGAATTATTATTTGTCGAAACGGTGAAGGGAAGATGGAATTCGGTAGGTCATTTAGAAAAACGTTATGTGATTCCGACAATGCCAAGTTTCGTAAAAAAAAGTCAAGTCTTCGATGCTCTGCCATTGAATGTGTCACCCACCATAATAATATAATATTCGGAAAGTGTGTTTCACTATTACCTGACGGAGAGGTGAAAATCCAAAAAGGCTCACTAATGACATTATTTTTTCTCAACAAAACTAATCAAAAAGTGGAAGAGAATTGTTATTTGACGAAACGGTGAAGGGAAGATGGAATTCGGTAGGTCATTTGGAAACGCCTCATGTGATTCCGACAATGCCAAGTTTCGTAAAAAAAAGTCAAGTCTTCGATGCTCTGCCATTGAATGTGTCACCCCCCATAATAATATAATATTCGGAAAGTGTGTTTCACTTTGACTTGACGGAGACGGGAAAATCCAAAAAGGCTCACTTATGACATTTTTTCCTAAAAAAACTAATTAAAAAGTGGAAGAGAATTGTTAGTTGTCGAAACGGTGAAGGAAATATGGAATTCGGTAGGTCATTTGGAAACTCCTCATGTGATTCCGACAATGCCAAGTTTCGTAAAAAAAAGTCAAGTCTTCGATTCTCTGCCATTGAATATGTCACCCCCATAATAATATAATATTCGGAAAGTGTGTTTCACTATGACCTGACGGAGAGGGGAAAATCCAAAAAGTCTCACTAATGACATTATTTTTTCTCAACAAAACTAATCCAAAAGTGGAAGAGAATTGTTATTTGTCGAAACGGTGAAGGGAAGATGGAATTCGGTAGGTCATTTAGAAAAACGTTATGTGATTCTGACAATGCCAAGTTTCGTAAAAAAAAGTCAAGTCTCGATGCTCTGCCATTGAATGTGTCACCCCCCATAATAATATAATATTCGGAAAGTGTGTTTCACTATGACCTGACGGAGAGGGGAAAATCCAAAAAGGCTCACTAATGACATTATTTTTTCTCAACAAAACTAATCCAAAAGTGGAAGAGAATTGTTATTTGTCGAAACGGTGAAGGGAAGATGGAATTCGGTAGGTCATTTAGAAAAACGTTATGTGATTCCGACAATGCCAAGTTTCGTAAAAAAAAGTCAAGTCTTCGATGCTCTGCCATTGAATGTGTCACCCCCCATAATAATATAATATTCGGAAAGTGTGTTTCACTATGACCTGACGGAGAGGGGAAAATCCAAAAAGGCTCACTAATGACATTATTTTTTCTCAACAAAACTAATCAAAAAGTGGGAGAGAATTGTTATTTGTCGAAACGGTGAAGGGAAGATGGAATTCGGTAGGTCATTTAGAAAAACGTTATGTGATTCCGACTATGCCACGTTTCGTAAAAAAAAGTCAAGTCTTCGATTCTCTGCCATTGAATGTGTCACCCCCATAATAATATAATATTCGGAAAGTGTGTTTCACTATGACTTGACGGAGACGGGAAAATCCAAGGCTCACTAATGGCATTGTTTTTTCTCAATAAAACTAATCAAAAAGTGGAAGAGAATTGTTATTTGTCGAAACGGTGAAGGGAAGATGGAATTCGGTAGGTCATTTAAAAAAACGTTATGTGATTCCGACTATGCCACGTTTGGTAAAAAAAAGTCAAGTCTTCGATTCTCTGCCATTGAATGTTTCACCCCCATAATAATATAATATTCGGGAAGTGTGTTTCACTATGACCTGACGGAGAGGGGAAAATCCAAAAAGGCTCACTAATGACATTATTTTTTCTCAACAAAACTAATCAAAAAGTGGAAGAGAATTGTTATTTGTCGAAACGGTGAAGGGAAGATGGAATTCGGTAGGTCATTTAGAAAAACGTTATGTGATTCCGACAATGCCACGTTTCGTAAAAAAAAGTCAAGTCTTCGATTCTCTGCCATTGAATGTGTCACCCCCATAATAATATAAAATTCGGAAAGTGTGTTTCACTATGACTTGACGGAGACGGGAAAATCCAAAAAGGCTCACTTATGACATTTTTTCCTAAAAAAACTAATTAAAAAGTGGAAGAGAATTGTTAGTTGTCGAAACGGTGAAGGAAATATGGAATTCGGTAGGTCATTTGGAAACGCCTCATGTGATTCCGACAATGCCAAGTTTCGTAAAAAAAAGTCAAGTCTTCGATGCTCTGCCATTGAAAGTGTCACCACCATAATAATATAATATTCGGAAAGTGTGTTTCACTATGACTTGACGGAGAGGGAAAATCCAAAAAGGCTCACTAATGGCTATGTTTTTTCTCAACAAAACTAATCAGAAAGTGGGAGAGAATTGTTAATTGTCGAAACGGTGAAGGGAAGATGGAATTCGGTAGCTCATTTGGAAATGCCTTATGTGATTTCGACAATGCCACGTTTCGTAAAAAAAAGTCAAGTCTTCGATTCTCTGCCATTGAATGTGTCACCCCCATAATAATATAATATTCGGAAAGTGTGTTTCACTATGACTTGGCGGAAACGGGAAAATCCGAAAAGGCTCACTAATGACATTGTTTTTTCTCAACAAAACTAATCAAAAAGTGGAAGAGAATTGTTATGTTTCGAAACGGTGAAGGGAAGATGGGATTGGGGAGGTCATTTAGAAAAACGTTATGTGATTCCGACAATGCCACGTTTCGTAAAAAAAGTCAAGTCTTCGATGCTCTGCCATTGAATGTGTCACCCCCCATAATAATATAATATTCGGAAAGTGTGTTTCACTATGACCTGACGGAGAGGGGAAAATCCAAAAAGGCTCACTAATGACATTATTTTTTCTCAACAAAACTAATCCAAAAGTGGAAGAGAATTGTTATTTGTCGAAACGGTGAAGGGAAGATGGAATTCGGTAGGTCATTTAGAAAAACGTTATATGATTCCGACAATGCCAAGTTTCGTAAAAAAAAGTCAAGTCTTCGATGCTCTGCCATTGAATGTGTCACCCCCCATAATAATATAATATTCGGAAAGTGTGTTTCACTATGACCTGACGGAGAGGGGAAAATCCAAAAAGGCTCACTAATGACATTATTTTTTCTCAACAAAACTAATCAAAAAGTGGGAGAGAATTGTTATTTGTCGAAACGGTGAAGGGAAGATGGAATTCGGTAGGTCATTTAGAGAAACGTTATGTGATTCCGACTATGCCACGTTTCGTAAAAAAAAGTCAAGTCTTCGATTCTCTGCCATTGAATGTGTCACCCCCATAATAATATAATATTCGGAAAGTGTGTTTCACTATGACTTGACGGAGACGGGAAAATCCAAGGCTCACTAATGGCACTGTTTGTTCTCAACAAAATTAATCAAAAAGTGGAAGAGAATTGTTATTTGTCGAAACGGTGAAGGGAAGATGGAATTCGGTAGGTCATTTAGAAAAACGTTATATGATTCCGACAATGCCAAGTTTCGTAAAAAAAAGTCAAGTCTTCGATGCTCTGCCATTGAATGTGTCACCCCCCATAATAATATAATATTCGGAAAGTGTGTTTCACTATGACCTGACGGAGAGGGGAAAATCCAAAAAGGCTCACTAATGACATTATTTTTTCTCAACAAAACTAATCAAAAAGTGGGAGAGAATTGTTAATTGTCGAAACGGTGAAGGGTAGATGGAATTCGGTAGCTCATTTGGAAATGCCTTATGTGATTTCGACAATGCCACGTTTCGTAAAAAAAAGTCAAGTCTTCGATTCTCTGCCATTAAATGTGTCACCCCCATAATAATATAATATTCGGAAATGTGTTTCACTATGACTTGGCGGAAACGGGAAAATCCAAAAAGGCTCACTAATGACATTGTTTTTTCTCAACAAAATTAATCAAAAAGTGGAAGAGAATTGTTATTTGTCGAAACGGTGAAGGGAAGATGGAATTCGGTAGGTCATTTAGAAAAACGTTATGTGATTCCGACAATGCCACGTTTCGTAAAAAAAAGTCAAGTCTTCGATGCTCTGCCATTGAATGTGTCACCCCCCATAATAATATAATATTCGGAAAGTGTGTTTCACTATGACTTGACGGAGACGGGAAAATCCAAAAAAGCTCACTAATGACATTTTTTCCTAAAAAAAACTAATCAAAAAGTGGAAGAGAATTGTTAGTTGTCGAAACGGTGAAGGGAAGATGGAATTCGGGAGGTCATTTAGAAAAACGTTATGTGATTCCGACAATGCCACGTTTCGTAAAAAAAGTCAAGTCTTCGATGCTCTGCCATTGAATGTGTCACCCCCCATAATAATATAATATTCGGAAAGTGTGTTTCACTATGACCTGACGGAGAGGGGAAAATCCAAAAAGGCTCACTAATGACATTATTTTTTCTCAACAAAACTAATCCAAAAGTGGAAGAGAATTGTTATTTGTCGAAACGGTGAAGGGAAGATGGAATTCGGTAGGTCATTTAGAAAAACGTTATATGATTCCGACAATGCCAAGTTTCGTAAAAAAAAGTCAAGTCTTCGATGCTCTGCCATTGAATGTGTCACCCCCCATAATAATATAATATTCGGAAAGTGTGTTTCACTATGACCTGACGGAGAGGGGAAAATCCAAAAAGGCTCACTAATGACATTATTTTTTCTCAACAAAACTAATCAAAAAGTGGGAGAGAATTGTTATTTGTCGAAACGGTGAAGGGAAGATGGAATTCGGTAGGTCATTTAGAGAAACGTTATGTGATTCCGACTATGCCACGTTTCGTAAAAAAAAGTCAAGTCTTCGATTCTCTGCCATTGAATGTGTCACCCCCATAATAATATAATATTCGGAAAGTGTGTTTCACTATGACTTGACGGAGACGGGAAAATCCAAGGCTCACTAATGGCATTGTTTGTTCTCAACAAAATTAATCAAAAAGTGGAAGAGAATTGTTATTTGTCGAAACGGTGAAGGGAAGATGGAATTCGGTAGGTCATTTAGAAAAACGTTATGTGATTCCGACAATGCCACGTTTCGTGAAAAAAAGTCAAGTCTTCGATGCTCTGCCATTGGATGTGTCACCCCCCATAATAATATAATATTCGGAAAGTGTGTTTCACTATGACTTGACGGAGACGGGAAAATCCAAAAAAGCTCACTAATGACATTTTTTCCTAAAAAAAACTAATCAAAAAGTGGAAGAGAATTGTTAGTTGTCGAAACGGTGAAGGGAAGATGGAATTTGGTAGGTCATTTAGAAAAACGTTATGTGATTCCGACTATGCCACGTTTCGTAAAAAAAAAGTCAAGTCTTCGATTCTCTGCCATTGAATGTGTCACCCCCATAATAAAATAATATTCGGAAAGTGTGTTTCACTATGACTTGACGGAGACGGGAAAATCCAAAAAGGCTCACTTATGACATTTTTTCCTAAAAAAACTAATTAAAAAGTGGAAGAGAATTGTTAGTTGTCGAAACGGTGAAGGAAATATGGAATTCGGTAGGTCATTTGGAAACGCCTCATGTGATTCCGACAATGCCAAGTTTCGTAAAAAAAAGTCAAGTCTTCGATGCTCTGCCATTGAAATTGTTACCACCATAATAATATAATATTCGGAAAGTGTGTTTCACTATGACTTGACGGAGAGGGAAAATCCAAAAAGGCTCACTAATGGCTATGTTTTTTCTCAACAAAACTAATCAAAAAGTGGGAGAGAATTGTTAATTGTCGAAACGGTGAAGGGTAGATGGAATTCGGTAGCTCATTTGGAAATGCCTTATGTGATTTCGACAATGCCACGTTTCGTAAAAAAAAGTCAAGTCTTCGATTCTCTGCCATTAAATGTGTCACCCCCATAATAATATAATATTCGGAAATGTGTTTCACTATGACCTGACGGAGAGGGGAAAATCCAAAAAGGCTCACTAATGACATTATTTTTTCTCAACAAAACTAATCCAAAAGTGGAAGAGAATTGTTATTTGTCGAAACGGTGAAGGGAAGATGGAATTCGGTAGGTCATTTAGAAAAACGTTATGTGATTCCGACAATGCCAAGATTCGTAAAAAAAAGTCAAGTCTTCGATGCTCTGCCATTGAATGTGTCACCCCCCATAATAATATAATATTCGGAAAGTGTGTTTCACTATGACCTGACGGAGAGGGGAAAATCCAAAAGAGCTCACTAATGACATTATTTTTTCTCAACAAAACTAATCAAAAAGTGGAAGAGAATTGTTATTTGTCGAAACGGTGAAGGGAAGATGGAATTCGGTAGGTCATTTAGAAAAACGTTATGTGATTCCGACAATGCCACGTTTCGTAAAAAAAAGTCAAGTCTTCGATGCTCTGCCATTGAATGTGTCACCCCCATAATAATATAATATTCGGAAAGTGTGTTTCACTATGACTTGACGGAGACGGGAAAATCCAAGGCTCACTAATGGCATTGTTTGTTCTCAACAAAATTAATCAAAAAGTGGAAGAGAATTGTTATTTGTCGAAACGGTGAAGGGAAGATGGAATTCGGTAGGTCATTTAGAAAAACGTTATGTGATTCCGACAATGCCACGTTTCGTAAAAAAAAGTCAAGTCTTCGATGCTCTGCCATTGAATGTGTCACCCCCCATAATAATATAATATTCGGAAAGTGTGTTTCACTATGACTTGACGGAGACGGGAAAATCCAAAAAAGCTCACTAATGACATTTTTTCCTAAAAAAAACTAATCAAAAAGTGGAAGAGAATTGTTAGTTGTCGAAACGGTGAAGGGAAGATGGAATTTGGTAGGTCATTTAGAAAAACGTTATGTGATTCCGACTATGCCACGTTTCGTAAAAAAAAAGTCAAGTCTTCGATTCTCTGCCATTGAATGTGTCACCCCCATAATAAAATAATATTCGGAAAGTGTGTTTCACTATGACTTGACGGAGACGGGAAAATCCAAAAAGGCTCACTTATGACATTTTTTCCTAAAAAAACTAATTAAAAAGTGGAAGAGAATTGTTAGTTGTCGAAACGGTGAAGGAAATATGGAATTCGGTAGGTCATTTGGAAACGCCTCATGTGATTCCGACAATGCCAAGTTTCGTAAAAAAAAGTCAAGTCTTCGATGCTCTGCCATTGAAATTGTTACCACCATAATAATATAATATTCGGAAAGTGTGTTTCACTATGACTTGACGGAGAGGGAAAATCCAAAAAGGCTCACTAATGGCTATGTTTTTTCTCAACAAAACTAATCAAAAAGTGGGAGAGAATTGTTAATTGTCGAAACGGTGGAGGGTAGATGGAATTCGGTAGCTCATTTGGAAATGCCTTATGTGATTTCGACAATGCCACGTTTCGTAAAAAAAAGTCAAGTCTTCGATTCTCTGCCATTAAATGTGTCACCCCCATAATAATATAATATTCGGAAATGTGTTTCACTATGACTTGGCGGAAACGGGAAAATCCAAAAAGGCTCACTAATGACATTGTTTTTTCTCAACAAAATTAATCAAAAAGTGGAAGAGAATTGTTATTTGTCGAAACGGTGGAGGGAAGATGGAATTCGGTAGGTCATTTAGAAAAACGTTATGTGATTCCGACAATGCCACGTTTCGTAAAAAAAAGTCAAGTCTTCGATGCTCTGCCATTGAATGTGTCACCCCCCATAATAATATAATATTCGGAAAGTGTGTTTCACTATGACTTGACGGAGACGGGAAAATCCAAAAAAGCTCACTAATGACATTTTTTCCTAAAAAAAACTAATCAAAAAGTGGAAGAGAATTGTTAGTTGTCGAAACGGTGAAGGGAAGATGGAATTCGGGAGGTCATTTAGAAAAACGTTATGTGATTCCGACAATGCCACGTTTCGTAAAAAAAGTCAAGTCTTCGATGCTCTGCCATTGAATGTGTCACCCCCCATAATAATATAATATTCGGAAAGTGTGTTTCACTATGACCTGACGGAGAGGGGAAAATCCAAAAAGGCTCACTAATGACATTATTTTTTCTCAACAAAACTAATCCAAAAGTGGAAGAGAATTGTTATTTGTCGAAACGGTGAAGGGAAGATGGAATTCGGTAGGTCATTTAGAAAAACGTTATATGATTCCGACAATGCCAAGTTTCGTAAAAAAAAGTCAAGTCTTCGATGCTCTGCCATTGAATGTGTCACCCCCCATAATAATATAATATTCGGAAAGTGTGTTTCACTATGACCTGACGGAGAGGGGAAAATCCAAAAAGGCTCACTAATGACATTATTTTTTCTCAACAAAACTAATCAAAAAGTGGGAGAGAATTGTTATTTGTCGAAACGGTGAAGGGAAGATGGAATTCGGTAGGTCATTTAGAGAAACGTTATGTGATTCCGACTATGCCACGTTTCGTAAAAAAAAGTCAAGTCTTCGATTCTCTGCCATTGAATGTGTCACCCCCATAATAATATAATATTCGGAAAGTGTGTTTCACTATGACTTGACGGAGACGGGAAAATCCAAGGCTCACTAATGGCATTGTTTGTTCTCAACAAAATTAATCAAAAAGTGGAAGAGAATTGTTATTTGTCGAAACGGTGAAGGGAAGATGGAATTCGGTAGGTCATTTAGAAAAACGTTATGTGATTCCGACAATGCCACGTTTCGTAAAAAAAAGTCAAGTCTTCGATGCTCTGCCATTGAATGTGTCACCCCCCATAATAATATAATATTCGGAAAGTGTGTTTCACTATGACTTGACGGAGACGGGAAAATCCAGAAAAGCTCACTAATGACATTTTTTCCTAAAAAAAACTAATCAAAAAGTGGAAGAGAATTGTTAGTTGTCGAAACGGTGAAGGGAAGATGGAATTTGGTAGGTCATTTAGAAAAACGTTATGTGATTCCGACTATGCCACGTTTCGTAAAAAAAAAGTCAAGTCTTCGATTCTCTGCCATTGAATGTGTCACCCCCATAATAAAATAATATTCGGAAAGTGTGTTTCACTATGACTTGACGGAGACGGGAAAATCCAAAAAGGCTCACTTATGACATTTTTTCCTAAAAAAACTAATTAAAAAGTGGAAGAGAATTGTTAGTTGTCGAAACGGTGAAGGAAATATGGAATTCGGTAGGTCATTTGGAAACGCCTCATGTGATTCCGACAATGCCAAGTTTCGTAAAAAAAAGTCAAGTCTTCGATGCTCTGCCATTGAAATTGTTACCACCATAATAATATAATATTCGGAAAGTGTGTTTCACTATGACTTGACGGAGAGGGAAAATCCAAAAAGGCTCACTAATGGCTATGTTTTTTCTCAACAAAACTAATCAAAAAGTGGGAGAGAATTGTTAATTGTCGAAACGGTGAAGGGTAGATGGAATTCGGTAGCTCATTTGGAAATGCCTTATGTGATTTCGACAATGCCACGTTTCGTAAAAAAAAGTCAAGTCTTCGATTCTCTGCCATTAAATGTGTCACCCCCATAATAATATAATATTCGGAAATGTGTTTCACTATGACTTGGCGGAAACGGGAAAATCCAAAAAGGCTCACTAATGACATTGTTTTTTCTCAACAAAACTAATCAAAAAGTGGAAGAGAATTGTTATGTGTCGAAACGGTGAAGGGAAGATGGAATTCGGTAGGTCATTTAGAAAAACGTTATGTGATTCCGACAATGCCACGTTTCGTAAAAAAAGTCAAGTCTTCGATGCTCTGCCATTGAATATGTCACCCCCATAATAATATAATATTCGGAAAGTGTGTTTCACTATGACCTGACGGAGAGGGGAAAATCCAAAAAGGCTCACTAATGACATTATTTTTTCTCAACAAAACTAATCCAAAAGTGGAAGAGAATTGTTATTTGTCGAAACGGTGAAGGGAAGATGGAATTCGGTAGGTCATTTAGAAAAACGTTATGTGATTCCGACAATGCCAAGATTCGTAAAAAAAAGTCAAGTCTTCGATGCTCTGCCATTGAATGTGTCACCCCCCATAATAATATAATATTCGGAAAGTGTGTTTCACTATGACCTGACGGAGAGGGGAAAATCCAAAAGAGCTCACTAATGACATTATTTTTTCTCAACAAAACTAATCAAAAAGTGGAAGAGAATTGTTATTTGTCGAAACGGTGAAGGGAAGATGGAATTCGGTAGGTCATTTGGAAACGCCTCATGTGATTCCGACATTGCCAAGTTTCGTAAAAAAAAGTCAAGTCTTCGATGCTCTGCCATTGAATGTGTCACCCCCATAATAATATAATATTCGGAAAGTGTGTTTCACTATGACTTGACGGAGACGGGAATATACAAAAAGGCTCACTAATGACATTTCTTCCTAAAAAAACTAATCAAAAAGTGGAAGAGAATTGTTAGTTGTCGAAACGGTGAAGGAAATATGGAATTCGGTAGGTCATTTGGAAACGCCTCAAGTGATTCCGACAATGCCAAGTTTCGTAAAAAAAGTCAAGTCTTCGATGCTCTGCCATTGAATGTGTCACCCCCATAATAATATAATATTCGGAAAGTGTGTTTCACTATGACTTGACGGAGACGGGAATATACAAAAAGGCTCACTAATGACATTATTTTTTCTCAACAAAACTAATCAAAAAGTGGAAGAGAATTGTTATTTGTCGAAACGGTGAAGGGAAGATGGAATTCGGTAGGTCATTTAGAAAAACGTTATGTGATTCCGACTATGCCACGTTTCGTAAAAAAAAATTCAAGTCTTCGATTCTCTGCCAATGAATGTGTCACCCCCATAATAATATAATATTCGGAAAGTGTGTTTCACTATGACTTGACGGAGACGGGAAAATCCAAAAAGGCTCACTAATGACATTTCTTCCTAAAAAAACTAATCAAAAAGTGGAAGAGAATTGTTAGTTGTCGAATCGGTGAAGGAAATATGGAATTCGGTAGGTCATTTGGAAACGCCTCATGTGATTCCGACAATGCCAAGTTTCGTAAAAAAAAGTCAAGTCTTCGATGCTCTGCCATTGAATGTGTCACCCCCATAATAATATAATATTCGGAAAGTGTGTTTCACTATGACTTGACGGAGACGGGAAAATCCAAGGCACACTAATTGCATTGTTTTTCCTCAACAAAACTAATCAAAAAGTGGGAGAGAATTGTTAATTGTCGAAACGGTGAAGGGAAGATGGAATTCGGTAGCTCATTTGGAAATGCCTTATGTGATTACGACTATGCCACGTTTCGTAAAAAAAAGTCAAGTCTTCGATGCTCTGCCATTGAATGTATCACCCCCATAATAATATAATATTCGAAAAGTGTGTTTCACTATGACCTGACGGAGAGGGGAAAATCCAAAAAGGCTCACTAATGACATTATTTTTTCTCAACAAAACTAATCAAAAAGTGGAAGAGAATTGTTATTTGTCGAAACGGTGAAGGGAAGATGGAATTCGGTAGGTCATTTAGAAAAACGTTATGTGATTCCGACAATGCCACGTTTCGTAAAAAAAAGTCAAGTCTTCGATGCTCTGCCATTAAATGTGTCACCCCCATAATAATATAATATTCAGAAAGTGTGTTTCACTATGACGTGACGGAGAGGGGAAAATCCAAAAAGGCTCACTAATGACATTATTTTTTCTCAACAAAATTAATCAAAAAGTGGAAGAGAATTGTTATTTGTCGAAACGGTGAAGGGAAGATGGAATTCGGTAGGTCATTTAGAAAAACGTTATGTGATTCCGACAATGCCACGTTTCGTAAAAAAAAGTCAAGTCTTCGATGCTCTGCCATTGAATGTGTCACCCCCCATAATAATATAATATTCGGAAAGTGTGTTTCACTATGACTTGACGGAGACGGGAAAATTCAAAAAGGCTCACTAATGACATTTTTTCCTAAAAAAACTAATCAAAAAGTGGAAGAGAATTGTTAGTTGTCGAAACGGTGAAGGAAATATGGAATTCGGTAGGTCATTTGGAAACGCCTCATGTGATTCCGACAATGCCAAGTTTCGTAAAAAAAAGTCAAGTCTTCGATGCTCTGCCATTGAAATTGTCACCACCATAATAATATAATATTCGGAAAGTGTGTTTCACTATGACTTGACGAAGAGGGAAAATCCAAAAAGGCTCACTAATGGCTATGTTTTTTCTCAACAAAACTAATCAAAAAGTGGGAGAGAATTGTTATTTGTCGAAACGGTGAAGGGAAGATGGAATTCGGTAGGTCACTTAGAAAAACGTTATGTGATTCCGACTATGCCACGTTTCGTAAAAAAAAGTCAAGTCTTCGATTCTCTGCCATTGAATGTGTCACCCCCATAATAATATAATATTCGGAAAGTGTGTTTCACTATGACTTGACGGAGAGGGAAAATCCAAAAAGGCTCACTTATGACATTTTTTCCTAAAAAAACTAATTAAAAAGTGGAAGAGAATTGTTAGTTGTCGAAACGGTGAAGGAAATATGGAATTCGGTAGGTCATTTGGAAACGCCTCATGTGATTCCGACAATGCCAAGTTTCGTAAAAAAATTCAAGTCTTCGATGCTCTGCCATTGAAATTGTCACCACCACAATAATAAAATATTCGGAAAGTGTGTTTCACTATGACTTGACGGAGAGGGAAAATCCAAAAAGGCTCACTAATGGCTATGTTTTTTCTCAACAAAACTAATCAAAAAGTTGGAGAGAATTGTTATTTGTCGAAACGGTGAAGGGAAGATGGAATTCGGTAGGTCATTTAGAAAAACGTTATGTGATTCCGACTATGCCACGTTTCGTAAAAAAAAGTCAAGTCTTCGATGCTCTGCCATTGAATGTGTCACCCCCATAATAATATAATATTCAGAAAGTGTGTTTCACTATGACTTGACGGAGACGGGAAAATCCAAAAAGGCTCACTTATGACATTTTTTCCTAAAAAAACTAATTAAAAAGTGGAAGAGAATTGTTAGTTGTCGAAACGGTGAAGGAAATATGGAATTCGGTAGGTCATTTGGAAACGCCTCATGTGATTCCGACAATGCCAAGTTTCGTAAAAAAAAGTCAAGTCTTCGATGCTCTGCCATTGAAATTGTCACCACCATAATAATATAATATTCGGAAAGTGTGTTTCACTATGACTTGACGGAGAGGCAAAATCCGAAAAGGCTCACTAATGGCTATGTTTTTTCTCAGCAAAACTAATCAAAAAGTGGGAGAGAATTGTTAATTGTCGAAACGGTGAAGGGAAGATGGAATTCGGTAGCTCATTTGGAAATGCCTTATGTGATTTCGACAATGCCACGTTTCGTAAAAAAAAGTCAAGTCTTCGATTCTCTGCCATTGAATGTGTCACCCCCATAATAATATAATATTCGGAAAGTGTGTTTCACTATGACTTATCGGAGACGGGAAAATCCAAAAAGGCTCACTAATGGCATTGTTTTTTCTCAACAAAACTAATCAAAAAGTGGGAGAGAATTGTTAATTGTCGAAACGGTGAAGGGAAGATGGAATTCGGTAGCTCATTTGGAAATGACTAATGTGATTCTGACAATGCCAAGTTTCGTAAAAAAAAGTCAAGTCTTCGATGCTCTGCCATTGAATGTGTCACCCCCATAATAATATAATATTCGGAAAGTGTGTTTCACTATGACCTGACGGAGAGGGGAAAATCCAAAAAGGCTCACTAATGACATTATTTTATCTCAACAAAACTAATCAAAAAGTGGAAGAGAATTGTTATTTGTCGAAACGGTGAAGGGAAGATGGAATTCGGTAGGTCATTTAGAAAAACGTTATGTGATTCCGACAATGCCAAGTTTCGTAAAAAAAAGTCAAGTCTTCGATGCTCTGCCATTGAAAGTGTCACCCCCATAATAATATAATATTCGGAAAGTGTGTTTCACTATGACTTGACGGAGAGGGAAAATCCAAAAAAGGTCACTAATGGCATTGTTTTTTCTCAACAAAACTAATCAAAAAGTGGGAGAGAATTGTTAATTGTCGAAACGGTGAAGGGAAGATGGAATTCGGTAGCTCATTTGGAAATGCCTTATGTGATTCTGACAATGCCAAGTTTCGTAAAAAAAAGTCAAGTCTTCGATGCTCTGCCATTGAATGTGTCACCCCCATAATAATATAATATTCGGAAAGTGTGTTTCACTATGATTTGACGGAGAGGGAAAATCCAAAAAGGCTCACTAATGACATTATTTTTTCTCAACAAAACTAATCAAAAAGTGGAAGAGAATTGTTAGTTGTCGAAACGGTGAAGGGAATATGGAAATCGGTAGGTCATTTAGAAACACGTTATGTGATTCTGACAATGCCAAGTTTCGTAAAAAAAAGTCAAGTCTTCGATGCTCTGCCATTGAATGTGTCACCCCCCATAATAATATAATATTCGGAAAGTGTGTTTCACTATGACTTGACGGAGAGGCAAAATCCGAAAAGGCTCACTAATGGCTATGTTTTTTCTCAGCAAAACTAATCAAAAAGTGGGAGAGAATTGTTAATTGTCGAAACGGTGAAGGGAAGATGGAATTCGGTAGCTCATTTGGAAATGCCTTATGTGATTTCGACAATGCCACGTTTCGTAAAAAAAAGTCAAGTCTTCGATTCTCTGCCATTGAATGTGTCACCCCCATAATAATATAATATTCGGAAAGTGTGTTTCACTATGACTTGACGAAGACGGGAAAATCCAAAAAGGCTCACTAATGACATTTTTTCCTAAAAAAACTAATCAAAAAGTGGAAGAGAATTGTTAGTTGTCGAAACGGTGAAGGAAATATGGAATTCGGTAGGTCATTTGGAAAAACGTTATGTGATTCTGACAATGCCAAGTTTCGTAAAAAAAAGTCAAGTCTTTGATGCTCTGCCATTGAAAGTGTCACCCCCATAATAATATAATATTCGGAAAGTGTGTTTCACTATGACTTGACGGAGAGGGAAAATCCAAAAAGGCTCACTAATGGTATTGTTTTTTCTCAACAAAACTAATCAAAAAGTGGGAGAGAATTGTTAATTGTCGAAACGGTGAAGGGAAGATGGAATTCGGTAGCTCATTTGGAAATGTCTTATGTGATTCTGACAATGCCAAGTTTCGTAAAAAAAAGTCAAGTCTTCGATGCTCTGCCATTGAATGTGTCACGCCCATAATAATATAATATTCGGAAAGTGTGTTTCACTATGATTTGACGGAGAGGGAAAATCCAAAAAGGCTCACTAATGGCATTGTTTTTTCTCAACAAAACTAATCAAAATGTGGGAGAGAATTGTTAATTGTCGAAACGGTGAAGGAAAGATGGAATTCGGTAGGTCATTTAGAAAAACGTTATGTGATTCCGACAATGCCACCTTTCGTAAAAAAAAGTCAAGTCTTCGATGCTCTGCCATTGAATGTGTCACCCCCCATAATAATATAATATTCGGAAAGTGTGTTTCACTATGACTTGACGGAGACGGGAAAATCCAAAAAGGCTCACTAATGACATTTTTTCCTAAAAAAACTAATCAAAAAGTGGAAGAGAATTGTTAGTTGTCGAAACGGTAAAGGAAATATGGAATTCGGTAGGTCATTTGGAAACGCCTCATGTGATTCCGACAATGCCAAGTTTCGTAAAAAAAAGTCAAGTCTTCGATGCTCTGCCATTGAATGTGTCACCCCCATAATAATATAATATTCGGAAAGTGTGTTTCACTATGATTTGACGGAGACGGGAAAATCCAAAAAGGCTCACTAATGACATTTTTTCCTAAAAAAACTAATCAAAAAGTGGAAGAGAATTGTTAGTTGTCGAAACGGTGAAGGAAATATGGAATTCGGTAGGTCATTTGGAAAAACGTTATGTGATTCTGACAATGCCAAGTTTCGTAAAAAAAAGTCAAGTCTTCGATGCTCTGCCATTGAATGTGTCACCCCCATAATAATATAATATTCGGGAAGTGTGTTTCACTATGACCTGACGGAGAGGGGAATATCCAAAAAGGCTCACTAATGACATTATTTTTTCTCAACAAAACTAATCAAAAAGTGGAAGAGAATTGTTAGTTGTCGAAACGGTGAAAGGAAGATGGAATTCGGTAGGTCATTTAGAAAAACGTTATGTGATTCCGACTATGCCACGTTTCGTAAAAAAAAGTCAAGTCTTCGATTCTCTGCCATTGAATGTGTCACCCCCATAATAATATAATATTCGGAAAGTGTGTTTCACTATGACTTGACGAAGACGGGAAAATCCAAAAAGGCTCACTAATGACATTTTTTCCTAAAAAAACTAATCAAAAAGTGGAAGAGAATTGTTAGTTGTCGAAACGGTGAAGGAAATATGGAATTCGGTAGGTCATTTGGAAAAACGTTATGTGATTCTGACAATGCCAAGTTTCGTAAAAAAAGTCAAGTCTTTGATGCTCTGCCATTGAAAGTGTCACCCCCATAATAATATAATATTCGGAAAGTGTGTTTCACTATGACTTGACGGAGAGGGAAAATCCAAAAAGGCTCACTAATGGCATTGTTTTATCTCAACAAAACTAATCAAAAAGTGGGAGAGAATTGTTAATTGTCGAAACGGTGAAGGGAAGATGGAATTCGGTAGCTCATTTGGAAATGCCTTATGTGATTTCGAAAATGCCACGTTTCGTAAAAAAAAGTCAAGTCTTCGATGCTCTACCATTGAATGTGTCACCCCCATAATAATATAATATTCGGGAAGTGTGTTTAACTATGACCTGACGGAGAGGGGAATATCCAAAAAGGCTCACTAATGACATTTTTCCCTAAAAAAACTAATCAAAAAGTGGAAGAGAATTGTTAGTTGTCGAAACGGTGAAGGAAATATGGAATTCGGTAGGTCATTTGGAAAAACGTTATGTGATTCTGACAATGCCAAGTTTCGTAAAAAAAAGTCAAGTCTTCGATGCTCTACCATTGAAAGTGTCACCCCCATAATAATATAATATTCGGAAAGTGTGTTTCACTATGACTTGACGGAGAGGGAAAATCCAAAAAGGCTCACTAATCGCATTGTTTTATCTCAACAAAACTAATCAAAATGTGGGAGAGAATTGTTAATTGTCGAAACGGTGGAGGGAAGATGGAATTCGGTAGCTCATTTGGAAATGCCTTATGTGATTTCGACAATGCCACGTTTCGTAAAAAAAAGTCAAGTCTTCGATGCTCTGCCATTGAATGTGTCACCCCCATAATAATATAATATTCGGGAAGTGTGTTTCACTATGACCTGACGAAGAGGGGAATATCCAAAAAGGCTCACTAATGACATTATTTTTTCTCAACAAAACTAATCAAGAAGTGGAGGAGAATTGTTATTTGTCGAAACGGTGAAGGAAAGATGGAATTCGGTAGGTCATTTAGAAAAACGTTATGTGATTCCGACTATGCCACGTTTCGTAAAAAAAAAGTCAAGTCTTCGATTTTCTGCCATTGAATGTGTCACCCCCATAATAATATAATATTCGGAAAGTGTGTTTCACTATGACTTGACGAAGACGGGAAAATCCAAAAAGGCTCACTAATGACATTTTTTCCTAAAAAAACTAATCAAAAAGTGGAAGAGAATTGTTAGTTGTCGAAACGGTGAAGGAAATATGGAATTCGGTAGGTCATTTGGAAAAACGTTATGTGATTCTGACAATGCCAAGTTTCGTAAAAAAAAGTCAAGTCTTTGATGCTCTGCCATTGAAAGTGTCACCCCCATAATAATATAATATTCGGAAAGTGTGTTTCACTATGACTTGACGGAGAGGGAAAATCCAAAAAGGCTCACTAATGGTATTGTTTTTTCTCAACAAAACTAATCAAAAAGTGGGAGAGAATTGTTAATTGTCGAAACGGTGAAGGGAAGATGGAATTCGGTAGCTCATTTGGAAATGTCTTATGTGATTCTGACAATGCCAAGTTTCGTAAAAAAAAGTCAAGTCTTCGATGCTCTGCCATTGAATGTGTCACGCCCATAATAATATAATATTCGGAAAGTGTGTTTCACTATGATTTGACGGAGAGGGAAAATCCAAAAAGGCTCACTAATGGCATTGTTTTTTCTCAACAAAACTAATCAAAATGTGGAAGAGAATTGTTAGTTGTCGAAACGGTGAAGGAAATATGGAATTCGGTAGGTCATTTGGAAAAACGTTATGTGATTCTGACAATGCCAAGTTTCGTAAAAAAAAGTCAAGTCTTCGATGCTCTGCCATTGAATGTGTCACCCCCATAATAATATAATATTCGGGAAGTGTGTTTCACTATGACCTGACGGAGAGGGGAATATCCAAAAAGGCTCACTAATGACATTATTTTTTCTCAACAAAACTAATCAAAAAGTGGAAGAGAATTGTTAGTTGTCGAAACGGTGAAGGGAATATGGAATTCGGTAGGTCATTTAGAAACACGTTATGTGATTCTGACAATGCCAAGTTTCGTAAAAAAAAGTCAAGTCTTTGATGCTCTGCCATTGAGAGTGTCACCCCCATAATAATATAATATTCGGGGAGTGTGTTTCACTATGACCTGACGGAGAGGGGAATATCCAAAAAGGCTCACTAATGACATTATTTTTTCTCAACAAAACTAATCAAAAAGTGGAAGAGAATTGTTAATTGTCGAAACCGTGAAGGGAAGATGGAATTCGGTAGCTCATTTGGAAATGCCTTATGTGATTTCGACAATGCCACGTTTCGTAAAAAAAAGTCAAGTCTTCGATGCTCTACCATTGAATGTGTCACCCCCATAATAATATAATATTCGGGAAGTGTGTTTCACTATGACCTGACGGAGAGGGGAATATCCAAAAAGGCTCACTAATGACATTATTTTTTCTCAACAAAACTAATCAAAGAGTGGAGGAGAAGAGAATTGTTGTTTGTCGAAACGGTGAAGGGAAGATGGAATTCAGTATGTCATTTAGAAAAACGTTATGTGATTCCGACTATGCCACGTTTCGTAAAAAAAAAGTCAAGTCTTCGATTCTCTGCCATTGAATGTGTCACCCCCATAATAATATAATATTCGGAAAGTGTGTTTCACTATGACTTGACGAAGACGGGAAAATCCAAAAAGGCTCACTAATGACATTTTTTCCTAAAAAAACTAATCAAAAAGTGGAAGAGAATTGTTAGTTGTCGAAACGGTGAAGGAAATATGGAATTCGGTAGGTCATTTGGAAAAACGTTATGTGATTCTGACAATGCCAAGTTTCGTAAAAAAAAGTCAAGACTTTGATGCTCTGCCATTGAAAGTGTCACACCCATAATAATATAATATTCGGAAAGTGTGTTTCACTATGACTTGACGGAGAGGGAAAATCCAAAAAGGCTCACTAATGGCATTGTTTTTCTCAACAAAACTAATCAAAAAGTGGGAGAGAATTGTTAATTGTCGAAACGGTGAAGGGAAGATGGAATTCGGTAGCTCATTTGGAAATGCCTTATGTGATTTCGACAATGCCACGTTTCGTAAAAAAAAGTCAAGTCTTCGATGCTCTACCATTGAATGTGTCACCCCCATAATAATATAATATTCGGGAAGTGTGTTTAACTATGACCTGACGGAGAGGGGAATATCCAAAAAGGCTCACTAATGACATTATTTTTTCTCAACAAAACTAATCAAAAAGTGGAGGAGAATTGTTATTTGTCGAAACGGTGAAGGGAAGATGGAATTCGGTAGGTCATTTAGAAAAACGTTATGTGATTCCGACTATGCCACGTTTCGTAAAAAAAAAGTCAAGTCTTCGATGCTCTGCCATTGAAAGTGTCACCCCCATAATAATATAATATTCGGAAAGTGTGTTTCACTATGACTTGACGGAGAGGGAAAATCCAAAAAGGCTCACTAATGGCATCGTTTTTTCTCAACAAAACTAATCAAAAAGTGGGAGAGAATTGTTAATTGTCGAAACGGTGAAGGGAAGATGGAATTCGGTAGCTCATTTGGAAATGCCTTATGTGATTTCGACAATGCCACGTTTCGTAAAAAAAAGTCAAGTCTTCGATGCTCTACCATTGAATGTGTCACCCCCATAATAATATAATATTCGGAAAGTGTGTTTCACTATAACTTGACGGAGACGGGAAAATCCAAAAAGGCTCACTAATGGCATTGTTTTTTCTCAACAAAACTAATCAAAAAGTGGGAGAGAATTGTTAATTGTCGAAACGGTGAAGGGAAGATGGAATTCGGTAGCTCATTTGGAAATGCCTTATGTGATTTCGACAATGCCACGTTTCGTAAAAAAAAAGTCAAGTCTTCGATGCTCTGCCATTGAATGTGTCACCCCCATAATAATATAATATTCGGGAAGTGTGTTTCACTATGACCTGACGGAGAGGGGAATATCCAAAAAGGCTCACTAATGACATTATTTTTTCTCAACAAAACTAATCAAAAAGTGGAAGAGAATTGTTAGTTGTCGAAACGGTGAAGGGAATATGGAATTCGGTAGGTCATTTAGAAACACGTTATGTGATTCTGACAATGCCAAGTTTCGTAAAAAAAAGTCAAGTCTTTGATGCTCTGCCATTGAAAGTGTCACCCCCATAATAATATAATATTCGGAAAGTGTGTTTCATTATGACTTGACGGAGAGGGAAAATCCAAAAAGGCTCACTAATGGCATTGTTTTTTCTCAACAAAACTAATCAAAAAGTGGGAGAGAATTGTTAATTGTCGAAACGGTGAAGGGAAGATGGAATTCGGTAGCTCATTTGGAAATGCCTTATGTGATTTCCACAATGCCACGTTTCGTAAAAAAAAGTCAAGTCTTCGATGCTCTACCATTGAATGTGTCACCCCCATAATAATATAATATTCGGAAAGTGTGTTTCACTATGACTTGACGGAGAGGGAAAATCCAAAAAGGCTCACTAATGGCATTGTTTTTTCTCAACAAAACTAATCAAAAAGTGGGAGAGAATTGTTAATTGTCGAAACGGTGAAGGGAAGATGGAATTCGGTAGCTCATTTGGAAATGCCTTATGTGATTTCGACAATGCCACGTTTCGTAAAAAAAAGTCAAGTCTTCGATGCTCTACCATTGAATGTGTCACCCCCATAACAATATAATATTCGGAAAGTGTGTTTCACTATGACTTGACGGAGAGGGAAAATCCAAAAAGGCTCACTAATGGCATTGTTTTTTCTCAACAAAACTAATCAAAAAGTGGAAGAGAATTGTTAGTTGTCGAAACGGTGAAGGGAATATGGAATTCGGTAGGTCATTTAGAAACACGTTATGTGATTCTGACAATGCCAAGTTTCGTAAAAAAAAGTCAAGTCTTCGATGCTCTGCCATTGGAAGTGTCACCCCCATAATAATATAATATTCGGAAAGTGTGTTTCACTATGACTTGACGGAGAGGGAAAATCCAAAAAGGCTCACTAATGGCATTGTTTTTTCTCAACAAAACTAATCAAAAAGTGGGAGAGAATTGTTAATTGTCGAAACGGTGAAGGGAAGATGGAATTCGGTAGCTCATTTGGAAATGCCTTATGTGATTTCGACAATGCCACGTTTCGTAAAAAAAAGTCAAGTCTTCGATGCTCTGCCATTGAATGTGTCACCCCCATAATAATATAATATTCGGGAAGTGTGTTTCACTATGACCTGACGGAGAGGGGGATATCCAAAAAGGCTCACTAATGACATTATTTTTTCTCAACAAAACTAATCAAAAAGTGGAGGAGAATTGTTATTTGTCGAAACGGTGAAGGGAATATGGAATTCGGTAGGTCATTTAGAAAAACGTTATGTGATTCCGACTAAGCCACGTTTCGTAAAAAATAGTCAAGTCTTCGATGCTCTCCCATTGAAAGTGTCACCCCCATAATAATATAATATTCGGAAAGTGTGTTTCACTATGACTTGACGGAGAGGGAAAATCCAAAAAGGCTCACTAATGGCATTGTTTTTTCTCAACAAAACTAATCAAAAAGTGGGAGAGAATTGTTAATTGTCGAAACGGTGAAGGGAAGATGGAATTCGGTAGCTCATTTGGAAATGCCTTATGTGATTTCGACAATGCCACGTTTCGTAAAAAAAAGTCAAGTCTTCGATGCTCTGCCATTGAATGTGTCACCCCCATAATAATATAATATTCGGGAAGTGTGTTTCACTATGACCTGACGGAGAGGGAAATATCCAAAAAGGCTCACTAATGACATTATTTTTTCTCAACAAAACTAATCAAAAAGTGGAAGAGAATTGTTAGTTGTCGAAACGGTGAAGGGAATATGGAATTCGGTAGGTTATTTAGAAACACGTTATGTGATTCTGACAATGCCAAGTTTCGTAAAAAAAAGTCAAGTCTTCGATGCTCTGCCATTGAAAGTGTCACCCCCATAATAATATAATATTCGGAAAGTGTGTTTCACTATGACTTGACGGAGAGGGAAAATCCAAAAAGGCTCACTAATGGCATTGTTTTTTCTCAACAAATCTAATCAAAAAGTGGGAGAGAATTGTTAATTGTCGAAACGGTGAAGGGAAGATGGAATTCGGTAGCTCATTTGGAAATGCCTTATGTGATTCTGACAATGCCAAGTTTCGTAAAAAAAAGTCAAGTCTTCGATGCTCTGCCATTGAATGTGTCACCCCCATAATAATATAATATTCGGAAAGTGTGTTTCACTATGATTTGACGGAGAGGGAAAATCCAAAAAGGCTCACTAATGGCATTGTTTTTTCTCAAAAAAACTAATCAAAAAGTGGGAGAGAATTGTTAATTGTCGAAACGGTGAAGGAAAGATGGAATTCGGTAGGTCATTTAGAAAAACGTTATGTGATTTCGACAATGCCACGTTTCGTAAAAAAAAGTCAAGTCTTCGATGCTCTGCCATAGAATGTGTCACCCCCATAATAATATAATATTCGGAAAGTGTGTTTCACTATGACTTGACGGAGACGGGAAAATCCAAAAAGGCTCACTAATGGCATTGTTTTTTCTCAACAAAACTGATCAAAAAGTGGGAGAGAATTGTTAATTATCGAAACGGTGAAGGGAAGATGGAATTCGGTAGCTCATTTGGAAATGCCTTATGTGATTCTGACAATGCCAAGTTTCGTAAAAAAAAGTCAAGTCTTCGATGCTCTGCCATTGAATGTGTCACCCCCATAATAATATAATATTCGGAAAGTGTGTTTCACTATGATTTGACGTAGAGGGAAAATCCAAAAAGGCTCACTAATGGCATTGTTTTTTCTCAACAAAACTAATCAAAAAGTGGGAGAGAATTGTTAATTGTCGAAACGGTGAAGGAAAGATGGAATTCGGTAGGTCATTTAGAAAAACGTTATGTGATTCCGACAATGCCACGTTTCGTAAAAAAAAGTCAAGTCTTCTATGCTCTGCCATTGAATGTGTCACCCCCCATAATAATATAATATTCGGAAAGTGTGTTTCACTATGACTTGACGGAGACGGGAAAATCCAAAAAGGCTCACTAATGACATTTTTTCCTAAAAAAACTAATCAAAAAGTGGAAGAGAATTGTTAGTTGTCGAAACGGTGAAGGAAATATGGAATTCGGTAGGTCATTTGGAAACGCCACATGTGATTCCGACAATGCCAAGTTTCGTAAAAAAAAGTCAAGTCTTCGATGCTCTGACATTGAAAGTGTCACCCCCATAATAATATAATATTCGGAAAGTGTGTTTCACTATGACTTGACGGAGAGAGAAAATCCAAAAAGGCTCACTAATGGCATTGTTTTTTCTCAACAAAACTAATCAAAAAGTGGGAGAGAATTGTTAATTGTCGAAACGGTGGAGGGAAGATGGAATTCGGTAGCTCATTTGGAAATGCCTTATGTGATTTCGACAATGCCGCGTTTCGTAAAAAAAAGTCAAGTCTTCGATGCTCTACCATTGAATGTGTCACCCCCATAATAATATAATATTCGGGAAGTGTGTTTCACTATGACCTGACGGAGAGGGGAATATCCAAAAAGGCTCACTAATGACATTATTTTTTCTCAACAAAACTAATCAAAAAGTGGAGGAGAATTGTTATTTGTCGAAACGGTGAAGAGAATATGGAATTCGGTAGGTCATTTAGAAACACGTTATGTGATTCCGACTATGCCACGTTTCGTAAAAAAAAGTCAAGTCTTCGATGCCCTCCCATTGAAAGTGTCACCCCCATAATAATATAATATTCGGAAAGTGTGTTTCACTATGACTTGACGGAGAGGGAAAATCCAAAAAGGTTCACTAATGGCATTGTTTTCTCTCAACATAACTAATCAAAAAGTGGGAGAGAATTGTTAATTGTCGAAACGGTGAAGGGAAGATGGAATTCGGTAGCTCATTTGGAAATGCCTTATGTGATTTCGACAATGCCACGTTTCGTAAAAAAAAGTCAAGTCTTCGATGCTCTGCCATTGAATGTGTCACCCCCATAATAATATAATATTCGGGTAGTGTGTTTCACTATGACCTGACGGAGAGGGGAATATCCAAAAAGGCTCACTAATGACATTATTTTTTCTCAACAAAACTAATCAAAAAGTGGAAGAGAATTGTTAGTTGTCGAAACGGTGAAGGGAATATGGAATTCGGTAGGTCATTTAGAAACACGTTATGTGATTCTGACAATGCCAAGTTTCGTAAAAAAAGTCAAGTCTTCGATGCTCTGCCATTGAAAGTGTCACCCCCATAATAATATAATATTCGGAAAGTGTGTTTCACTATGACTTGATGGAGAGGGAAAATCCAAAAAGGCTCACTAATGGCATTGTTTTTTCTCAACAAAACTAATCAAAAAGTGGGAGAGAATTGTTAATTGTCGAAACGGTGAAGGAAAGATGGAATTCGGTAGGTCATTTAGAAAAACGTTATGTGATTCCGACAATGCCACGTTTCGTAAAAAAAGTCAAGTCTTCGATGCTCTGCCATTGAATGTGTCACCCCCATAATAATATATTATTCGGAAAGTGTGTTTCACTATGACTTGACGGAGACGGGAAAATCCAAAAAGGCTCACTAATGGCATTGTTTTTTCTCAACAAAACTAATCAAAAAGTGGGAGAGAATTGTTAATTGTCGAAACGGTGAAGGGAAGATGGAATTCGGTAGCTCATTTGGAAATGCCTTATGTGATTCTGACAATGCCAAGTTTCGTAAAAAAAAGTCAAGTCTTCGATGCTCTGCCATTGAATGTGTCACCCCCATAATAATATAATATTCGGAAAGTGTGTTTCACTATGATTTGACGGAGAGGGAAAATCCAAAAAGGCTCAATAATGGCATTGTTTTTTCTCAACAAAACTAATCAAAAAGTGGGAGAGAATTGTTAATTGTCGAAACGGTGAAGGAAAGATGGAATTCGGTAGGTCATTTAGGAAAACGTTATGTGATTCCGACAATGCCACGTTTCGTAAAAAAAAGTCAAGTCTTCGATGCTCTACCATTGAATGTGTCACCCCCATAATAATATAATATTCGGAAAGTGTGTTTCACTATGACTTGACGGAGACGGGAAAATCCAAAAAGGCTCACTAATGGCATTGTTTTTTCTCAACAAAACTAATCAAAAAGTGGGAGAGAATTGTTAATTGTCGAAACGGTGAAGGAAAGATGGAATTCGGTAGGTCATTTAGAAAAACGTTATGTGATTCCGACAATGCCAAGTTTCGTAAAAAAAAGTCAAGTCTTCGATCCTCTGCCATTGAATGTGTCACCCCCATAATAATATAATATTCGGAAAGTGTGTTTCACTATGACTTGACGGAGAGAGAAAATCCAAAAAGGCTCACTAATGACATTGTTTTTTCTCAACAAAACTAATCAAAAAGTGGGAGAGAATTGTTAATTGTCGAAACGGTGAAGGGAAGATGGAATTCGGTAGCTCATTTGGAAATGCCTTATGTGATTTCGACAATGCCACGTTTCGTAAAAAAAAGTCAAGTCTTCGATGCTCTACCATTGAATGTGTCACCCCCATAATAATATAATATTCGGGAAGTGTGTTTCACTATGACCTGACGGAGAGGGGAAAATCCAAAAACGCTCACTAATGGCATTGTTTTTTCTCAACAAAACTAATCAAAAAGTGGGAGAGAATTGTTAATTGTCGAAACGGTGAAGGGAAGATGGAATTCGGTAGCTCATTTGGAAATGCCTTATGTGATTTCGACAATGCCACGATTCGTAAAAAAAGTCAAGTCCTCGATGCTCTGCCATTGAATGTGTCACCCCCATAATAATATAATATTCGGGAAGTGTGTTTCACTATGACTTGACGAAGAGAGAAAATCCAAAAAGGCTCACTAATGGCATTGTTTTTTCTCAACAAAACTAATCAAAAAGTGGGAGAGAATTGTTAATTGTCGAAACGGTGAAGGGAAGATGGAATTCGGTAGCTCATTTGGAAATGCCTTATGTGATTTCGACAATGCCACGTTTCGTAAAAAAAAGTCAAGTCTTCGATGCTCTACCATTGAATGGGTCACCCCCATAATAATATAATATTCGGAAAGTGTGTTTCACTATGACTTGACGGAGACGGGAAAATCCAAAAAGGCTCACTAATGGCATTGTTTTTTCTCAACAAAACAAATCAAAAAGTGGGAGAGAATTGTTAATTGTCGAAACGGTGAAGGAAAGATGGAATTCGGTAGGTCATTTAGAAAAACGTTATGTGATTCTGACAATGCCAAGTTTCGTAAAAAAAGTCAAGTCTTTGATGCTCTGCCATTGAAAGTGTCACCCCCATAATAATATAATATTCGGAAAGTGTGTTTCACTATGACTTGACGGAGAGGGAAAATCCAAAAAGGCTCACTAATGGCATTGTTTTTTCTCAACAAAACTAATCAAAAAGTGGGAGAGAATTGTTAATTGTCGAAACGGTGAAGGGAAGATGGAATTCGGTAGCTCATTTGGAAATGCCTTATGTGATTTCGACAATGCCACGTTTCGTAAAAAAAAGTCAAGTCTTCGATGCTCTACCATTGAATGTGTCACCCCCATAATAATATAATATTCGGAAAGTGTGTTTCACTATAACTTGACGGAGACGGGAAAATCCAAAAAGGCTCACTAATGGCATTGTTTTTTCTCAACAAAACTAATCAAAAAGTGGGAGAGAATTGTTAATTGTCGAAACGGTGAAGGGAAGATGGAATTCGGTAGCTCATTTGGAAATGCCTTATGTGATTTCGACAATGCCACGTTTCGTAAAAAAAAGTCAAGTCTTCGATGCTCTGCCATTGATTGTGTCACCCCCATAATAATATAATATTCGGGAAGTGTGTTTCACTATGACCTGACGGAGAGGGGAATATCCAAAAAGGCTCACTAATGACATTATTTTTTCTCAACAAAACTAATCAAAAAGTGGAAGAGAATTGTTAGTTGTCGAAACGGTGAAGGGAATATGGAATTCGGTAGGTCATTTAGAAAAACGTTATGTGATTCCGACTATGCCACGTTTCGTAAAAAATAGTCAAGTCTTCGATGCTCTCCCATTGAATGTGTCACCCCCATAATAATATAATATTCGGAAAGTGTGTTTCACTATGACTTGACGGAGAGGGAAAATCCAAAAAGGCTCACTAATGGCATTGTTTTTTCTCAACAAAACTAATCAAAAAGTGGAAGAGAATTGTTAGTTGTCGAAACGGTGAAGGGAATATGGAATTCGGTAGGTCATTTAGAAACACGTTATGTGATTCTGACAATGCCAAGTTTCGTAAAAAAAAGTCAAGTCTTCGATGCTCTGCCATTGAAAGTGTCAGCCCCATAATAATATAATATTCGGAAAGTGTGTTTCACTATGATTTGACGGAGAGGGAAAATCCAAAAAGGCTCACTAATGGCATTGTTTTTTCTCAACAAAACTAATCAAAAAGTGGGAGAGAATTGTTAATTGTCGAAACGGTGAAGGGAAGATGGAATTCGGTAGCTCATTTGGAAATGCCTTATGTGATTTCGACAATGCCACGTTTCGTAAAAAAAAGTCAAGTCTTCGATGCTCTACCATTGAATGTGTCACCCCCATAATAATATAATATTGGAAAGTGTGTTTCACTATGACTTGACGGAGACGGGAAAATCCAAAAAGGCTCACTAATGGCATTGTTTTTTATCAACAAAACTAATCAAAAAGTGGGAGAGAATTGTTAATTGTCGAAACGGTGAAGGGAAGATGGAATTCGGTAGCTCATTTGGAAATGCCTTATGTGATTTCGACAATGCCACGTTTCGTAAAAAAATGTCAAGTCTTCGATGCTCTGCCATTGAATGTGTCACCCCCATAATAATATAATATTCGGGAAGTGTGTTTCACTATGACCTGACGGAGAGGGAAAATCCAAAAAGGCTCACTAATGGCATTGTTTTTTCTCAACAAAACTAATCAAAAAGTGGGAGAGAATTGTTAATTGTCGAAACGGTGAAGGGAAGATGGAATTCGGTAGCTCATTTGGAAATGCCTTATGTGATTCTGACAATGCCAAGTTTCGTAAAAAAAAGTCAAGTCTTCGATGCTCTGCCATTGAATGTGTCACCCCCATAATAATATAATATTCGGAAAGTGTGTTTCACTATGACTTGACGGAGAGAGAAAATCCAAAAAGGCTCACTAATGGCATTGTTTTTTCTCAACAAAACTAATCAAAAAGTGGGAGAGAATTGTTAATTGTCGAAACGGTGAAGGGAAGATGGAATTCGGTAGGTCATTTAGAAACACGTTATGTGATTCTGACAATGCCAAGTTTCGTAAAAAAAAGTCAAGTCTTCGATGCTCTGCCATTGAAAGTGTCACCCCCATAATAATATAATATTCGGAAAGTGTGTTTCACGGAGAGGGAAAATCCAAAAAGGCTCACTAATGGCATTGTTTTTTCTCAACAAAACTAATCAAAAAGTGGGAGAGAATTGTTAATTGTCGAAACGGTGAAGGAAAGATGGAATTCGGTAGGTCATTTAGAAAAACGTTATGTGATTCTGACAATGCCAAGTTTCGTAAAAAAAAGTCAAGTCTTCGATGCTCTGCCATTGAATGTGTCACCCCCATAATAATATAATATTCGGAAAGTGTGTTTCACTATGACTTGACGGAGAGGGAAAATCCAAAAAGGTTCACTAATGGCATTGTTTTCTCTCAACATAACTAATCAAAAAGTGGGAGAGAATTGTTAATTGTCGAAACGGTGAAGGGAAGATGGAATTCGGTAGGTCATTTAGAAAAACGTTATGTGATTCCGACAATGCCACGTTTCGTAAAAAAAAGTCAAGTCTTCGATGCTCTACCATTGAATGTGTCACCCCCATAATAATATATTATTCGGAAAGTGTGTTTCACTATGACTTGACGGAGACGGGAAAATCCAAAAAGGCTCACTAATGGCATTGTTTTTTCTCAACAAAACTAATCAAAAAGTGGGAGAGAATTGTTAATTGTCGAAACGGTGAAGGAAAGATGGAATTCGGTAGGTCATTTAGAAAAACGTTATGTGATTCCGACAATGCCACGTTTCGTAAAAAAAAGTCAAGTCTTCGATGCTCTGCTATTGAAAGTGTCACCCCCATAATAATATAATATTCGGAAAGTGTGTTTCACTATGACTTGACGGAGAGGGAAAATCCAAAAAGGCTCACTAATGGCATTGTTTTTTCTCAACAAAACTAATCAAAAAGTGGGAGAGAATTGTTAATTGTCGAAACGGTGAAGGGAAGATGGAATTCGGTAGCTCATTTGGAAATGCCTTATGTGATTTCGACAATGCCACGTTTCGTAAAAAAAAGTCAAGTCTTCGATGCTCTGCCATTGAAAGTGTCACCCCCATAATAATATAATATTCGGAAAGTGTGTTTCACGGAGAGGGAAAATCCAAAAAGGCTCACTAATGGCATTGTTTTTTCTCAACAAAACTAATCAAAAAGTGGGAGAGAATTGTTAATTGTCGAAACGGTGAAGGGAAGATGGAATTCGGTAGCTCATTTGGAAATGCCTTATGTGATTCTGACAATGCCAAGTTTCGTAAAAAAAAGTTAAGTCTTCGATGCTCTGCCATTGAATGTGTCACCCCCACAATAATATAATATTCGGAAAGTGTGTTTCACTATGACTTGACGGAGAGAGAAAATCCAAAAAGGCTCACTAATGGCATTGTTTTTTCTCAACAAAACTAATCAAAAAGTGGGAGAGAATTGTTAATTGTCGAGACGGTGAAGGGAAGATGGAATTCGGTAGCTCATTTGGAAATGCCTTATGTGATTTCGACAATGCCACGTTTCGTAAAAAAAAGTCAAGTCTTCGATGCTCTACCATTGAATGTGTCACCCCCATAATAATATAATATTCGGGAAGTGTGTTTCACTATGACCTGACGGAGAGGGGAAAATCCAAAAAGGCTCACTAATGGCATTGTTTTTTCTCAACAAAACTAATCAAAAAGTGGGAGAGAATTGTTAATTGTCGAAACGGTGAAGGGAAGATGGAATTCGGTAGCTCATTTGGAAATGCCTTATGTGATTTCGACAATGCCACGTTTCGTAAAAAAAAGTCAAGTCTTCGATGCTCTGCCATTGAAAGTTCCACCCCCATAATAATATAATATTCGGAAAGTGTGTTTCACTATGACTTGACGGAGAGAGAAAATCCAAAAAGGGTCACTAATGGCATTGTTTTTTCTCAACAAAACTAATCAAAAAGTGGGAGAGAATTGTTAATTGTCGAAACGGTGAAGGGAAGATGGAATTCGGTAGCTCATTTGGAAATGCCTTATGTGATTTCGACAATGCCACGTTTCGTAAAAAAAAGGCAAGTCTTCGATGCTCTGCCATTGAATGTGTCACCCCCCATAATAATATAATATTCGGAAAGTGTGTTTCACTATGACTTGACGGAGACGGGAAAATCCAAAAAGGCTCACTAATGACATTTTTTCCTAAAAAAACTAATCAAAAAGTGGAAGAGAATTGTTAATTGTCGAAACGGTGAAGGAAAGATGGAATTCGGTAGCTCATTTGGAAATGCCTTATGTGATTTCGACAATGCCACGTTTCGTAAAAAAAAGTCAAGTCTTCGATGCTCTGCCATTGAATGTGTCACCCCCATAATAATATAATATTCGGGAAGTGTGTTTCACTATGACCTGACGGAGAGGGGAATATCCAAAAAGGCTCACTAATGACATTATGTTTTCTCAACAAAACTAATCAAAAAGTGGAAGAGAATTGTTAGTTGTCGAAACGGTGAAGGGAATATGGAATTCGGTAGGTCATTTAGAAACACGTTATGTGATTCTGACAATATCAAGTTTCGTAAAAAAAAGTCAAGTCTTTGATGCTCTGCCATTGAAACTGTCACCCCCATAATAATATAATATTCGGAAAGTGTGTTTCACTATGATTTGACGGAGAGGGAAAATCCAAAAAGGCTCACTAATGGCATTGTTTCTTCTCAACAAAACTAATCAAAAAGTGGGAGAGAATTGTTAATTGTCGAAACGGTGAAGGGAAGATGGAATTCTGTAGCTCATTTGGAAATGCCTTATGTGATTTCGACAATGCCACGTTTCGTAAAAAAAAGTCAAGTCTTCGATGCTCTACCATTGAATGTGTCACCTCCATAATAATATAATATTCGGAAAGTGTGTTTCACTATGACTTGACGGAGACGGGAATATCCAAAAAGGCTCACTAATGACATTATTTTTTCTCAACAAAACTAATCAGAAAGTGGAAGAGAATTGTTAGTTGTCGAAACGGTGAAGGGAATATGGAATTCGGTAGGTCATTTAGAAACACGTTATGTGATTCTGACAATGCCAAGTTTCGTAAAAAAAAGTCAAGTCTTTGATGCTCTGCCATTGAAAGTGTCACCCCCATAATAATATAATATTCGGAAAGTGTGTTTCACTATGATTTGACAGAGAGGGAAAATCCAAAAAGGCTCACTAATGGCATTGTTTTTTCTCAACAAAACTAATCAAAAAGTGGGAGAGAATTGTTAATTGTCGAAACGGTGGAGGGAAGATGGAATTCGGTAGCTCATTTGGAAATGCCTTATGTGATTTCGACAATGCCACGTTTCGTAAAAAAAAGTCAAGTCTTCGATGCTCTACCATTGAATGTGTCACCCCCATAATAATATAATATTCGGAAAGTGTGTTTCACTATGACTTGACGGAGACGGGAAAATCCAAAAAGGCTCACTAATGACATTATTTTTTCTCAACAAAACTTATCAAAAAGTGGAAGAGAATTGTTAGTTGTCGAAACGGTGAAGGGAATATGGAATTCGGTAGGTCATTTAGAAACACGTTATGTGATTCTGACAATGCCACGTTTCGTAAAAAAAAGTCAAGTCTTCGATGCTCTGCCATTGAATGTGTCACCCCCCATAATAATATAATATTCGGAAAGTGTGTTTCACTATGACTTGACGGAGACGGGAAAATCCAAAAAGGCTCACTAATGACATTTTTTCCTAAAAAAAACTAATCAAAAAGTGGAAGAGAATTGTTAGTTGTCGAAACGGTGAAGGAAATATGGAATTCGGTAGGTCATTTGGAAACGCCTCATGTGATTCCGACAATGCCAAGTTTCGTAAAAAAAAGTCAAGTCTTCGATGCTCTGCCATTGAAAGTGTCACCCCCATAATAATATAATATTCGGAAAGTGTGTTTCACTATGACTTGACGGAGACGGGAAAATCCAAAAAGGCTCACTAATGGCATTGTTTTTTCTCAACAAAACTAATCAAAAAGTGGGAGAGAATTGTTAATTGTCGAAACGGTGAAGGGAAGATGGAATTCGGTAGCTCATTTGAAAATGTCTTATGTGATTTCGACAATGCCACGTTTCGTAAAAAAAAGTCAAGTCTTCGATGCTCTGCCATTGAATGTGTCACCCCCCATAATAATATAATATTAGGAAAGTGTGTTTCACTATGACTTGAAGGAGACGGGAAAATCCAAAAAGGCTCACTAATGACATTTTTTCCTAAAAAAACTAATCAAAAAGTGGAAGAGAATTGTTAGTTGTCGAAACGGTGAAGGAAATATGGAATTCGGTAGGTCATTTGGAAACGCCTCATGTGATTCCGACAATGCCAAGTTTCGTAAAAAAAAGTCAAGTCTTCGATGCTCTGCCATTGAAAGTGTCACCCCCATAATAATATAATATTCGGAAAGTGTGTTTCACTATGACTTGACGGAGACGGGAAAATCCAAAAAGGCTCACTAATGGCATTGTTTTTTCTCAACAAAACTAATCAAAAAGTGGGAGAGAATTGTTAATTGTCGAAACGGTGAAGGGAAGATGGAATTCGGTAGCTCATTTGGAAATGCCCTATGTGATTTCGACAATGCCACGTTTCGTAAAAAAAAGTCAAGTCTTCGATGCTCTGCCATTGAATGTGTCACCCCCATAATAATATAATATTCGGGAAGTGTGTTTCACTATGACCTGACGGAGAGGGGAATATCCAAAAAGGCTCACTAATGACATTATTTTTTCTCAACAAAACTAATCAAAAAGTGGAAGAGAATTGTTAGTTGTCGAAACGGTGAAGGGAATATGGAATTCGGTAGGTCATTTAGAAACACGTTATGTGATTTCGACAATGCCACGTTTCGTAAAAAAAAGTCAAGTCTTCGATGCTCTGCCATTGAATGTGTCACCCCCCATAATAATATAATATTCGGAAAGTGTGTTTCACTATGACTTGACGGAGACGGGAAAATCCAAAAGGGCTCACTAATGACATTTTTTCCTAAAAAAACTAATCAAAAAGTGGGAGAGAATTGTTAGTTGTCGAAACGGTGAAGGAAATATGGAATTCGGTAGGTCATTTGGAAACGCCACATGTGATTCCGACAATGCCAAGTTTCGTAAAAAAAAGTCAAGTCTTCGATGCTCTGCCATTGAAAGTGTCACCCCCATAATAATATAATATTCGGAAAGAGTGTTTCACTATGACTTGACGGAGAGAGAAAATCCAAAAAGGCTCACTAATGGCATTGTCTTTTCTCAACAAAACTAATCAAAAAGTGGGAGAGAATTGTTAATTGTCGAAACGGTGAAGGGAAGATGGAATTCGGTAGCTCATTTGGAAATGCCTTATGTGATTTCGACAATTCCACGTTGCGTAAAAAAAAGTCAAGTCTTCGATGCTCTGCCATTGAATGTGTCACCCCCATAATAATATAATATTCGGGAAGTGTGTTTCACTATGACCTGACGGAGAGGGGAATATCCAAAAAGGCTCACTAATGACATTATTTTTTCTCAACAAAACTAATCAAAAAGTGGAAGAGAATTGTTAGTTGTCGAAACGGTGAAGGGAATATGGAATTCGGTAGGTCATTTAGAAACACGTTATGTGATTCTGACAATGCCAAGTTTCGTAAAAAAAAGTCAAGTCTTTGATGCTCTGCCATTGAAAGTGTCACCCCCATAATAATATAATATTCGGAAAGTTTGTTTCACTATGACTTGACGGAGAGGGAAAATCCAAAAAGGCTCACTAATGGCATTGTTTTTTCTCAACAAAACTAATCAAAAAGTGGGAGAGAATTGTTAATTGTCGAAACGGTGAAGGGAAGATGGAATTCGGTAGCTCATTTGGAAATGCCTTATGTGATTTCGACAATGCCACGTTTCGTAAAAAAAAGTCAAGTCTTCGATGCTCTACCATTGAATGTGTCACCCCCATAATAATATAGTATTCGGAAAGTGTGTTTCACTATGACTTGACGGAGACGGGAAAATCCAAAAAGGCTCACTAATGGCATTGTTTTTTCTCAACAAAACTAATCAAAAAGTGGAAGAGAATTGTTAGTTGTCGAAACGGTGAAGGGAATATGGAATTCGGTAGGTCATTTAGAAACACGTTATGTGATTCTGACAATGCCAAGTTTCGTAAAAAAAAGTCAAGTCTTCGATGCTCTGCCATTGAAAGTGTCACCCCCATAATAATATGATATTCGGAAAGTGTGTTTCACTATGACTTGACGGAGAGAGAAAATCCAAAAAGGCTCACTAATGGCATTGTTTTTTCTCAACAAAACTAATCAAAAAGTGGGAGAGAATTGTTAATTGTCGAAACGGTGAAGGGAAGATGGAATTCGGTAGCTCATTTGGAAATGCCTTATGTGATTTCGACAATGCCACGTTTCGTAAAAAAAAGTCAAGTCTTCGATGCTCTGCCATTGAATGTGTCACCCCCATAATAATATAATATTCGGGAAGTGTGTTTCACTATGACCTGACGGAGAGGGGAATATCCAAAAAGGCTCACTAATGACATTATTTTTTCTCAACAAAACTAATCAAAAAGTGGAAGAGAATTGTTAGTTGTCGAAACGGTGAAGGGAATATGGAATTCGGTAGGTCATTTAGAAACACGTTATGTGATTCTGACAATGCCAAGTTTCTTAAAAAAAAGTCAAGTCTTTGATGCTCTGCCATTGAAAGTGTCACCCCCATAATAATATAATATTCGGAAAGTGTGTTTCACTATGACTTGACGGAGAGGGAAAATCCAAAAAGGCTCACTAATGGCATTGTTTTTTCTCAACAAAATTAATCAAAAAGTGGGAGAGAATTGTTAATTGTCGAAACGGTGAAGGGAAGATGGAATTCGGTAGCTCATTTGGAAATGCCTTATGTGATTTCGACAATGCCACGTTTCGTAAAAAAAAGTCAAGTCTTCGATGCTCTGCCATTGAATGTGTCACCCCCATAATAATATAATAATCGGGAAGTGTGTTTCACTATGACCTGACGGCGAGGGGAATATCCAAAAAGGCTCACTGATGACATTATTTTTTCTCAACAAAACTAATCAAAAAGTGGAAGAGAATTGTTAGTTGTCGAAACGGTGAAGGGAATATGGAATTCGGTAGGTCATTTAGAAACACGTTATGTGATTCTGACAATGCCAAGTTTCGTAAAAAAAAGTCAAGTCTTTGATGCTCTGCCATTGAAAGTGTCACCCCCATAATAATATAATATTCGGAAAGTGTGTTTCACTATGACTTGACGGAGAGGGAAAATCCAAAAAGGCTCACTAATGGCAATGTTTTTTCTCAACAAAATTAATCAAAAAGTGGGAGAGAATTGTTAATTGTCGAAACGGTGAAGGGAAGATGGAATTCGGTAGCTCATTTGGAAATGCCTTATGTGATTTCGACAATGCCACGTTTCGTAAAAAAAAGTCAAGTCTTCGATGCTCTGCCATTGAATGTGTCACCCCCATAATAATATAATATTCGGGAAGTGTGTTTCACTATGACCTGACGGAGAGGGGAATATCCAAAAAGGCTCACTAATGACATTATTTTTTCTCAACAAAACTAATCAAAAAGTGGAAGAGAATTGTTAGTTGTCGAAACGGTGAAGGGAATATGGAATTCGGTAGGTCATTTAGAAACACGTTATGTGATTCTGACAATGCCACGTTTCGTAAAAAAAGTCAAGTCTTCGATGCTCTGCCATTGAATGTGTCACCCCCCATAATAATATAATATTCGGAAAGTGTGTTTCACTATGACTTGACGGAGAGGGAAAATCCAAAAAGGCTCACTAATGGCATTGTTTTTTCTCAACAAAACTAATCAAAAAGTGGGAGAGAATTGTTAATTGTCGAAACGGTGAAGGGAAGATGGAATTCGGTAGCTCATTTGGAAACGCCTCATGTGATTCCGACAATGCCAAGTTTCGTAAAAAAAGTCAAGTCTTCGATGCTCTGCCATTGAATGTGTCACCCCCATAATAATATAATATTCGGAAAGTGTGTTTCACTATGACTTGACGGAGAGGGAAAATCCAAAAAGGCTCACTAATGGCATTGTTTTTTCTCAACAAAACTAATCAAAAAGTGGAAGAGAATTGTTAGTTGTCGAAACGGTGAAGGGAATATGGAATTCGGTAGGTCATTTAGAAACACGTTATGTGATTCTGACAATATCAAGTTTCGTAAAAAAAAGTCAAGTCTTTGATGCTCTGCCATTGAAAGTGTCACCCCCATAATAATATAATATTCGGAAAGTGTGTTTCACTATGATTTGACGGAGAGGGAAAATCCAGAAAGGCTCACTAATGGCATTGTTTCTTCTCAACAAAACTAATCAAAAAGTGGGAGAGAATTGTTAATTGTCGAAACGGTGAAGGGAAGATGGAATTCTGTAGCTCATTTGGAAATGCCTTATGTGATTTCGACAATGCCACGTTTCGTAAAAAAAAGTCAAGTCTTCGATGCTCTACCATTGAATGTGTCACCTCCATAATAATATAATATTCGGAAAGTGTGTTTCACTATGACTTGACGGAGACGGGAATATCCAAAAAGGCTCACTAATGACATTATTTTTTCTCAACAAAACTAATCAAAAAGTGGAAGAGAATTGTTAGTTGTCGAAACGGTGAAGGGAATATGGAATTCGGTAGGTCATTTAGAAACACGTTATGTGATTCTGACAATGCCAAGTTTCGTAAAAAAAAGTCAAGTCTTTGATGCTCTGCCATTGAAAGTGTCACCCCCATAATAATATAATATTCGGAAAGTGTGTTTCACTATGATTTGACGGAGAGGGAAAATCCAAAAAGGCTCACTAATGGCATTGTTTTTTCTCAACAAAACTAATCAAAAAGTGGGAGAGAATTGTTAATTGTCGAAACGGTGGAGGGAAGATGGAATTCGGTAGCTCATTTGGAAATGCCTTATGTGATTTCGACAATGCCACGTTTCGTAAAAAAAAGTCAAGTCTTCGATGCTCTACCATTGAATGTGTCACCCCCATAATAATATAATATTCGGAAAGTGTGTTTCACTATGACTTGACGGAGACGGGAAAATCCAAAAAGGCTCACTAATGGCATTGTTTTTTCTCAACAAAACTAATCAAAAAGTGGGAGAGAATTGTTAATTGTCGAAACGGTGAAGGGAAGATGGAATTTGGTAGCTCATTTGGAAATGCCTTATGTGATTTCGACAATGCCACGTTTCGTAAAAAAAAGTCAAGTCTTCGATGCTCTGCCATTGAATGTGTCACCCCCATAATAATATAATATTCGGGAAGTGTGTTTCACTATGACCTGACGGAGAGGGGAATATCCAAAAAGGCTCACTAATGACTTTATTTTTTCTCAACAAAACTTATCAAAAAGTGGAAGAGAATTGTTAGTTGTCGAAACGGTGAAGGGAATATGGAATTCGGTAGGTCATTTAGAAACACGTTATGTGATTCTGACAATGCCACGTTTCGTAAAAAAAAGTCAAGTCTTCGATGCTCTGCCATTGAATGTGTCACCCCCCATAATAATATAATATTCGGAAAGTGTGTTTCACTATGACTTGACGGAGACGGGAAAATCCAAAAAGGCTCACTAATGACATTTTTTCCTAAAAAAAACTAATCAAAAAGTGGAAGAGAATTGTTAATTGTCGAAACGGTGAAGGAAAGATGGAATTCGGTAGCTCATTTGAAAATGTCTTATGTGATTTCGACAATGCCACGTTTCGTAAAAAAAAGTCAAGTCTTCGATGCTCTGCCATTGAATGTGTCACCCCCCATAATAATATAATATTCGGAAAGTGTGTTTCACTATGACTTGAAGGAGACGGGAAAATCCAAAAAGGCTCACTAATGACATTTTTTCCTAAAAAAACTAATCAAAAAGTGGAAGAGAATTGTTAGTTGTCGAAACGGTGAAGGAAATATGGAATTCGGTAGGTCATTTGGAAACGCCTCATGTGATTCCGACAATGCCACGTTTCGTAAAAAAAAGTCAAGTCTTCGATGCTCTGCCATTGAAAGTGTCACCCCCATAATAATATAATATTCGGAAAGTGTGTTTCACTATGACTTGACGGAGACGGGAAAATCCAAAAAGGCTCACTAATGGCATTGTTTTTTCTCAACAAAACTAATCAAAAAGTGGGAGAGAATTGTTAATTGTCGAAACGGTGAAGGGAAGATGGAATTCGGTAGCTCATTTGGAAATGCCTTATGTGATTTCGACAATGCCACGTTTCGTAAAAAAAAGTCAAGTCTTCGATGCTCTGCCATTGAATGTGTCACCCCCATAATAATATAATATTCGGGAAGTGTGTTTCACTATGACCTGACGGAGAGGGGAATATCCAAAAAGGCTCACTAATGACATTATTTTTTCTCAACAAAACTAATCAAAAAGTGGAAGAGAATTGTTAGTTGTCGAAACGGTGAAGGGAATATGGAATTCGGTAGGTCATTTAGAAACACGTTATGTGATTTCGACAATGCCACGTTTCGTAAAAAAAAGTCAAGTCTTCGATGCTCTGCCATTGAATGTGTCACCCCCCATAATAATATAATATTCGGAAAGTGTGTTTCACTATGACTTGACGGAGACGGGAGAATCCAAAAAGGCTCACTAATGGCATTGTTTTTTCTCAACAAAACTAATCAAAAAGTGGGAGAGAATTGTTAATTGTCGAAACGGTGAAGGGAAGATGGAATTCAGTAGCTCATTTGGAAATGCCTTATGTGATTTCGACAATGCCACGTTTCGTAAAAAAAAGTCAAGTCTTCGATGCTCCGCCATTGAATGTGTCACCCCCCATAATAATATAATATTCGGAAAGTGTGTTTCACTATGACTTGACGGAGACGGGAAAATCCAAAAGGGCTCACTAATGGCATTGTTTTTTCTCACTAAAACTAATCAAAAAGTGGGAGAGAATTGTTAATTGTCGAAACGGTGAAGGGAAGATGGAATTCGGTAGCTCATTTGGAAATGCCTTATGTGATTTCGACAATGCCACGTTTCGTAAAAAAAAGTCAAGTCTTCGATGCTCTGCCATTGAATGTGTCACCCCCATAATAATATAATATTCGGGAAGTGTGTTTCACTATGACCTGACGGAGAGGGGAATATCCAAAAAGGCTCACTAATGACATTATTTTTTCTCAACAAAACTAATCAAAAAGTGGGAGAGAATTGTTAATTGTCGAAACGGTGAAGGGAAGATGGAATTCGGTAGCTCATTTGGAAATGCCTTATGTGATTTCGACAATGCCACGTTTCGTAAAAAAAAGTCAAGTCTTCGATGCTCTGCCATTGAATGTGTCACCCCCCATAATAATATAATATTCGGAAAGTGTGTTTCACTATGACTTGACGGAGACGGGAAAATCCAAAAAGGCTCACTAATGACATTTTTTCCTAAAAAAACTAATCAAAAAGTGGAAGAGAATTGTTAGTTGTCGAAACGGTGAAGGAAATATGGAATTCGGTAGGTCATTTGGAAACGCCTCATGTGATTCCGACAATGCCAAGTTTCGTAAAAAAAAGTCAAGTCTTCGATGCTCTGCCATTGAAAGTGTCACCCCCATAATAATATAATATTCGGAAAGTGTGTTTCACTATGACTTGACGGAGAGAGAAAATCCAAAAAGGCTCACTAATGGCATTGTTTTTTCTCACTAAAACTAATCAAAAAGTGGGAGAGAATTGTTAATTGTCGAAACGGTGAAGGGAAGATGGAATTCGGTAGCTCATTTGGAAATGCCTTATGTGATTTCGACAATTCCACGTTTCGTAGAAAAAAGTCAAGTCTTCGATGCTCTGCCATTGAATGTGTCACCCCCATAATAATATAATATTCGGGAAGTGTGTTACACTATGACCTGACGGAGAGGGGAATATCCAAAAAGGCTCACTAATGACATTATTTTTTCTCAACAAAACTAATCAAAAAGTGGGAGAGAATTGTTAATTGTCGAAACGGTGAAGGGAAGATGGAATTCGGTAGCTCATTTGGAAATGCCTTATGTGATTTCGACAATGCCACGTTCCGTAAAAAAAAGTCAAGTCTTCGATGCTCTGCCATTGAATGTGTCACCCCCCATAATAATATAATATTCGGAAAGTGTGTTTCACTATGACTTGACAGAGACGGGAAAATCCAAAATGGCTCACTAATGGCATTGTTTTTTCTAAACAAAACTAATCAAAAAGTGGGAGAGAATTGTTAATTGTCGAAACGGTGAAGGGAAGATGGAATTCGGTAGCTCATTTGGAAATGCCTTATGTGATTTCGACAATGCCACGTTTCGTAAAAAAAAGTCAAGTCTTCGATGCTCTGCCATTGAATGTGTCACCCCCCATAATAATATAATATTCGGAAAGTGTGTTTCACTATGACTTGACGGAGACGGGAAAATCCAAAAAGGCTCACTAATGACATTTTTTCCTAAAAAAACTAATCAAAAAGTGGAAGAGAATTGTTAGTTGTCGAAACGGTGAAGGAAATATGGAATTCGGTAGGTCATTTGGAAACGTCTCATGTGATTCCGACAATGCCAAGTTTCGTAAAAAAAAGTCAAGTCTTCGATGCTCTGCCATTGAAAGTGTCACCCCCATAATAATATAATATTCGGAAAGTGTGTTTCACTATGACTTGACGGAGAGAGAAAATCCAAAAAGGCTCACTAATGGCATTGTTTTTTCTCACTAAAACTAATCAAAAAGTGGGAGAGAATTGTTAGTTGTCGAAACGGTGAAGGGAATATGGAATTCGGTAGCTCATTTGGAAATGCCTTATGTGATTTCGACAATTCCACGTTTCGTAGAAAAAAGTCAAGTCTTCGATGCTCTGCCATTGAATGTGTCACCCCCATAATAATATAATATTCGGGAAGTGTGTTACACTATGATCTGACGGAGAGGGGAATATCCAAAAAGGCTCACTAATGACATTATTTTTTCTCAACAAAACTAATCAAAAAGTGGAAGAGAATTGTTAGTTGTCGAAACGGTGAAGGGAATATGGAATTCGGTAGGTCATTTAGAAACACGTTATGTGATTCTGACAATGCCAAGTTTCGTAAAAAAAAGTCAAGTCTTTGATGCTCTGCCATTGAAAGTGTCACCCCCATAATAATATAATATTCGGAAAGTTTGTTTCACTATGACTTGACGGAGAGGGAAAATCCAAAAAGGCTCACTAATGGCATTGTTTTTTCTCAACAAAACTAATCAAAAAGTGGGAGAGAATTGTTAATTGTCGAAACGGTGAAGGGAAGATGGAATTCGGTAGCTCATTTGGAAATGCCTTATGTGATTTCGACAATGCCACGTTTCGTAAAAAAAAGTCAAGTCTTCGATGCTCTACCATTGAATGTGTCACCCCCATAATAATATAATATTCGGGGGGTGTGTTTCACTATGACCTGACGGAGAGGGGAATATCCAAAAAGGCTCACTAATGACATTATTTTTTCTCAACAAAACTAATCAAAAAGTGGAAGAGAATTGTTAGTTGTCGAAACGGTGAAGGGAATATGGAATTCGGTAGGTCATTTAGAAACACGTTATGTGATTCTGACAATGCCAAGTTTCGTAAAAAAAGTCAAGTCTTCGATGCTCTGCCATTGAAAGTGTCACCCCCATAATAATATAATATTCGGAAAGTGTGTTTCACTATGACTTGACGGAGAGAGAAAATCCAAAAAGGCTCACTAATGGCATTGTTTTTTCTCAACAAAACTAATCAAAAAGTGGAAGAGAATTGTTAGTTGTCGAAACGGTGAAGGGAATATGGAATTCGGTAGGTCATTTAGAAACACGTTTTGTGATTCTGACAATGCCAAGTTTCGTAAAAAAAGTCAAGTCTTCGATGCTCTGCCATTGAATGTGTCACCCCCCATAATAATATAATATTCGGAAAGTGTGTTTCACTATGACTTGACGGAGACGGGAAAATCCAAAAAGGCTCACTAATGACATTTTTTCCTAAAAAAACTAATCAAAAAGTGGAAGAGAATTGTTAGTGGTCGAAACGGTGAAGGAAATATGGAATTCGGTAGGTCATTTGGAAACGCCTCATGTGATTCCGACAATGCCAAGTTTCGTAAAAAAAAGTCAAGTCTTCGATGCTCTGCCATTGAAAGTGTCACCCCCATAATAATATAATATTCGGAAAGTGTGTTTCACTATGACCTGACGGAGAGGGGAATATCCAAAAAGGCTCACTAATGACATTATTTTTTCTCAACAAAACTAATCAAAAAGTGGGAGAGAATTGTTAATTGTCGAAACGGTGAAGGGAAGATGGAATTCGGTAGCTCATTTGGAAATGCCTTATGTGATTTCGACAATGCCACGTTTCGTAAAAAAAAGTCAAGTCTTCGATGCTCTGCCATTGAAAGTGTCACCCCCATAATAATATAATATTCGGAAAGTGTGTTTCACTATGACTTGACGGAGAGAGAAAATCCAAAAAGGCTCACTAATGGCATTGTTTTTTCTCAACAAAACTAATCAAAAAGTGGGAGAGAATTGTTAATTGTCGAAACGGTGAAGGGAAGATGGAATTCGGTAGCTCATTTGGAAATGCCTTATGTGATTTCGACAATGCCACGTTTCGTAAAAAAAAGTCAAGTCTTCGATGCTCTGCCATTGAATGTGTCACCCCCCATAATAATATAATATTCGGAAAGTGTGTTTCACTATGACTTGACGGAGACGGGAAAATCCAAAAAGGCTCACTAATGACATTTTTTCCTAAAAAAACTAATCAAAAAGTGGAAGAGAATTGTTAGTTGTCGAAACGGTGAAGGAAATATGGAATTCGGTAGGTCATTTGGAAACGCCTCATGTGATTCCGACAATGCCAAGTTTCGTAAAAAAAAGTCAAGTCTTCGATGCTCTGCCATTGAAAGTGTCACCCCCATAATAATATAATATTCGGAAAGTGTGTTTCACTATGACTTGACGGAGAGAGAAAATCCAAAAAGGCTCACTAATGGCATTGTTTTTTCTCAACAAAACTAATCAAAAAGTGGGAGAGAATTGTTAATTGTCGAAACGGTGAAGGGAAGATGGAATTCGGTAGCTCATTTGGAAATGCCTTATGTGATTTCGACAATGCCACGTTTCGTAAAAAAAAGTCAAGTCTTCGATGCTCTACCATTGAATGTGTCACCCCCATAATAATATAATATTCGGAAAGTGTGTTTCACTATGACCTGACGGAGAGGGGAATATCCAAAAAGGCTCACTAATGACATTATTTTTTCTCAACAAAACTAATCAAAAAGTGGGAGAGAATTGTTAATTGTCGAAACGGTGAAGGGAAGATGGAATTCGGTAGCTCATTTGGAAATGCCTTATGTGATTTCGACAATGCCACGTTTCGTAAAAAAAAGTCAAGTCTTCGATGCTCTACCATTGAATGTGTCACCCCCATAATAATATAATATTCGGAAAGTGTGTTTCACTATGACTTGACGGAGACGGGAAAATCCAAAAAGGCTCACTAATGGCATTGTTTTTTCTCAACAAAACTAATCAAAAAGTGGAAGAGAATTGTTAGTTGTCGAAACGGTGAAGGGAATATGGAATTCGGTAGGTCATTTAGAAACACGTTATGTGATTCTGACAATGCCAAGTTTCGTAAAAAAAAGTCAAGTCTTTGATGCTCTGCCATTGAAAGTGTCACCCCCATAATAATATAATATTCGGAAAGTGTGTTTCACTATGACTTGACGGAGAGGGAAAATCCAAAAAGGCTCACTAATGGCAATGTTTTTTCTCAACAAAATTAATCAAAAAGTGGGAGAGAATTGTTAATTGTCGAAACGGTGAAGGGAAGATGGAATTCGGTAGCTCATTTGGAAATGCCTTATGTGATTTCGACAATGCCACGTTTCGTAAAAAAAAGTCAAGTCTTCGATGCTCTGCCATTGAATGTGTCACCCCCATAATAATATAATATTCGGGAAGTGTGTTTCACTATGACCTGACGGAGAGGGGAATATCCAAAAAGGCTCACTAATGACATTATTTTTTCTCAACAAAACTAATCAAAAAGTGGAAGAGAATTGTTAGTTGTCGAAACGGTGAAGGGAATATGGAATTCGGTAGGTCATTTAGAAACACGTTATGTGATTCTGACAATGCCACGTTTCGTAAAAAAAGTCAAGTCTTCGATGCTCTGCCATTGAATGTGTCACCCCCCATAATAATATAATATTCGGAAAGTGTGTTTCACTATGGCTTGACGGAGACGGGAAAATCCAAAAAGGCTCACTAATGACATTTTTTTCTAAAAAAACTAATCAAAAAGTGGAGGATAATTGTTAGTTGTCGAAACGGTGAAGGAAATATGGAATTCGGTAGGTCATTTGGAAACGCCTCATGTGATTCCGACAATGCCAAGTTTCGTAAAAAAAAGTCAAGTCTTCGATGCTCTGCCATTGAAAGTGTCACCCCCATAATAATATAATATTCGGAAAGTGTGTTTCACTATGACTTGACGGAGACGGGAAAATCCAAAAAGGCTCACTAATGACATTTTTTCCTAAAAAAACTAATCAAAAAGTGGAAGAGAATTGTTAGTTGTCGAAACGGTGAAGGAAATATGGAATTCGGTAGGTCATTTGGAAACGCCTCATGTGATTCCGACAATGCCAAGTTTCGTAAAAAAAAGTCAAGTCTTCGATGCTCTGCCATTGAAAGTGTCACCCCCATAATAATATAATATTCGGAAAGTGTGTTTCACTATGACTTGACGGAGAGAGAAAATCCAAAAAGGCTCACTAATGGCATTGTTTTTTCTCACTAAAACTAATCAAAAAGTGGGAGAGAATTGTTAATTGTCGAAACGGTGAAGGGAAGATGGAATTCGGTAGCTCATTTGGAAATGCCTTATGTGATTTCGACAATGCCACGTTTCGTAAAAAAAAGTCAAGTCTTCGATACTCTGCCATTGAATGTGTCACCCCCATAATAATATAATATTCGGGAAGTGTGTTTCACTATGACCTGACGGAGAGGGGAATATCCAAAAAGGCTCACTAATGACATTATTTTTTCTCAACAAAACTAATCAAAAAGTGGGAGAGAATTGTTAATTGTCGAAACGGTGAAGGGAAGATGGAATTCGGTAGCTCATTTGGAAATGCCTTATGTGATTTCGACAATGCCACGTTTCGTAAAAAAAAGTCAAGTCTTCGATGCTCTGCCATTGAATGTGTCACCCCCCATAATAATATAATATTCGGAAAGTGTGTTTCACTATGACTTAACGGAGACGGGAAAATCCAAAAAGGCTCACTAATGACATTTTTTCCTAAAAAAACTAATCAAAAAGTGGAAGAGAATTGTTAGTTGTCGAAACGGTGAAGGAAATATGGAATTCGGTAGGTCATTTGGAAACGCCTCATGTGATTCCGACAATGCCAAGTTTCGTAAAAAAAAGTCAAGTCTTCGATGCTCTGCCATTGAAAGTGTCACCCCCATAATAATATAATATTCGGAAAGTGTGTTTCACTATGACTTGACGGAGAGAGAAAATCCAAAAAGGCTCACTAATGGCATTGTTTTTTCTCACTAAAACTAATCAAAAAGTGGGAGAGAATTGTTAATTGTCGAAACGGTGAAGGGAAGATGGAATTCGGTAGCTCATTTGGAAATGCCTTATGTGATTTCGACAATTCCACGTTTCGTAGAAAAAAGTCAAGTCTTCGATGCTCTGCCATTGAATGTGTCACCCCCATAATAATATAATATTCGGGAAGTGTGTTACACTATGACCTGACGGAGAGGGGAATATCCAAAAAGGCTCACTAATGACATTATTTTTTCTCAACAAAACTAATCAAAAAGTGGGAGAGAATTGTTAATTGTCGAAACGGTGAAGGGAAGATGGAATTCGGTAGCTCATTTGGAAATGCCTTATGTGATTTCGACAATGCCACGTTCCGTAAAAAAAAGTCAAGTCTTCGATGCTCTGCCATTGAATGTGTCACCCCCCATAATAATATAATATTCGGAAAGTGTGTTTCACTATGACTTGACAGAGACGGGAAAATCCAAAATGGCTCACTAATGGCATTGTTTTTTCTAAACAAAACTAATCAAAAAGTGGGAGAGAATTGTTAATTGTCGAAACGGTGAAGGGAAGATGGAATTCGGTAGCTCATTTGGAAATGCCTTATGTGATTTCGACAATGCCACGTTTCGTAAAAAAAAGTCAAGTCTTCGATGCTCTGCCATTGAATGTGTCACCCCCCATAATAATATAATATTCGGAAAGTGTGTTTCACTATGACTTGACGGAGACGGGAAAATCCAAAAAGGCTCACTAATGACATTTTTTCCTAAAAAAACTAATCAAAAAGTGGAAGAGAATTGTTAGTTGTCGAAACGGTGAAGGAAATATGGAATTCGGTAGGTCATTTGGAAACGTCTCATGTGATTCCGACAATGCCAAGTTTCGTAAAAAAAAGTCAAGTCTTCGATGCTCTGCCATTGAAAGTGTCACCCCCATAATAATATAATATTCGGAAAGTGTGTTTCACTATGACTTGACGGAGAGAGAAAATCCAAAAAGGCTCACTAATGGCATTGTTTTTTCTCACTAAAACTAATCAAAAAGTGGGAGAGAATTGTTAGTTGTCGAAACGGTGAAGGGAATATGGAATTCGGTAGCTCATTTGGAAATGCCTTATGTGATTTCGACAATTCCACGTTTCGTAGAAAAAAGTCAAGTCTTCGATGCTCTGCCATTGAATGTGTCACCCCCATAATAATATAATATTCGGGAAGTGTGTTACACTATGACCTGACGGAGAGGGGAATATCCAAAAAGGCTCACTAATGACATTATTTTTTCTCAACAAAACTAATCAAAAAGTGGAAGAGAATTGTTAGTTGTCGAAACGGTGAAGGGAATATGGAATTCGGTAGGTCATTTAGAAACACGTTATGTGATTCTGACAATGCCAAGTTTCGTAAAAAAAAGTCAAGTCTTTGATGCTCTGCCATTGAAAGTGTCACCCCCATAATAATATAATATTCGGAAAGTTTGTTTCACTATGACTTGACGGAGAGGGAAAATCCAAAAAGGCTCACTAATGGCATTGTTTTTTCTCAACAAAACTAATCAAAAAGTGGGAGAGAATTGTTAATTGTCGAAACGGTGAAGGGAAGATGGAATTCGGTAGCTCATTTGGAAATGCCTTATGTGATTTCGACAATGCCACGTTTCGTAAAAAAAAGTCAAGTCTTCGATGCTCTACCATTGAATGTGTCACCCCCATAATAATATAATATTCGGGGGGTGTGTTTCACTATGACCTGACGGAGAGGGGAATATCCAAAAAGGCTCACTAATGACATTATTTTTTCTCAACAAAACTAATCAAAAAGTGGAAGAGAATTGTTAGTTGTCGAAACGGTGAAGGGAATATGGAATTCGGTAGGTCATTTAGAAACACGTTATGTGATTCTGACAATGCCAAGTTTCGTAAAAAAAGTCAAGTCTTCGATGCTCTGCCATTGAAAGTGTCACCCCCATAATAATATAATATTCGGAAAGTGTGTTTCACTATGACTTGACGGAGAGAGAAAATCCAAAAAGGCTCACTAATGGCATTGTTTTTTCTCAACAAAACTAATCAAAAAGTGGAAGAGAATTGTTAGTTGTCGAAACGGTGAAGGGAATATGGAATTCGGTAGGTCATTTAGAAACACATTATGTGATTCTGACAATGCCAAGTTTCGTAAAAAAAGTCAAGTCTTCGATGCTCTGCCATTGAATGTGTCACCCCCCATAATAATATAATATTCGGAAAGTGTGTTTCACTATGACTTGACGGAGACGTGAAAATCCAAAAAGGCTCACTAATGACATTTTTTCCTAAAAAAACTAATCAAAAAGTGGAAGAGAATTGTTAGTTGTCGAAACGGTGAAGGAAATATGGAATTCGGTAGGTCATTTGGAAACGCCTCATGTGATTCCGACAATGCCAAGTTTCGTAAAAAAAAGTCAAGTCTTCGATGCTCTGCCATTGAAAGTGTCACCCCCATAATAATATAATATTCGGAAAGTGTGTTTCACTATGACCTGACGGAGAGGGGAATATCCAAAAAGGCTCACTAATGACATTATTTTTTCTCAACAAAACTAATCAAAAAGTGGGAGAGAATTGTTAATTGTCGAAACGGTGAAGGGAAGATGGAATTCGGTAGCTCATTTGGAAATGCCTTATGTGATTTCGACAATGCCACGTTTCGTAAAAAAAAGTCAAGTCTTCGATGCTCTGCCATTGAAAGTGTCACCCCCATAATAATATAATATTCGGAAAGTGTGTTTCACTATGACTTGACGGAGAGAGAAAATCCAAAAAGGCTCACTAATGGCATTGTTTTTTCTCAACAAAACTAATCAAAAAGTGGGAGAGAATTGTTAATTGTCGAAACGGTGAAGGGAAGATGGAATTCGGTAGCTCATTTGGAAATGCCTTATGTGATTTCGACAATGCCACGTTTCGTAAAAAAAAGTCAAGTCTTCGATGCTCTGCCATTGAATGTGTCACCCCCCATAATAATATAATATTCGGAAAGTGTGTTTCACTATGACTTGACGGAGACGGGAAAATCCAAAAAGGCTCACTAATGACATTTTTTCCTAAAAAAACTAATCAAAAAGTGGAAGAGAATTGTTAGTTGTCGAAACGGTGAAGGAAATATGGAATTCGGTAGGTCATTTGGAAACGCCTCATGTGATTCCGACAATGCCAAGTTTCGTAAAAAAAAGTCAAGTCTTCGATGCTCTGCCATTGAAAGTGTCACCCCCATAATAATATAATATTCGGAAAGTGTGTTTCACTATGACTTGACGGAGAGAGAAAATCCAAAAAGGCTCACTAATGGCATTGTTTTTTCTCAACAAAACTAATCAAAAAGTGGGAGAGAATTGTTAATTGTCGAAACGGTGAAGGGAAGATGGAATTCGGTAGCTCATTTGGAAATGCCTTATGTGATTTCGACAATGCCACGTTTCGTAAAAAAAAGTCAAGTCTTCGATGCTCTACCATTGAATGTGTCACCCCCATAATAATATAATATTCGGAAAGTGTGTTTCACTATGACTTGACGGAGACGGGAAAATCCAAAGAGGCTTACTAATGGCATTGTTTTTTCTCAACAAAACTAATCAAAAAGTGGGAGAGAATTGTTAATTGTCGAAACGGTGAAGGGAAGATGGAATTCGGTAGCTCATTTGGAAATGCCTTATGTGATTTCGACAATGCCACGTTTCGTAAAAAAAAGTCAAGTCTTCGATGCTCTGCCATTGAATGTGTCACCCCCATAATAATATAATATTCGGGAAGTGTGTTTCACTATGACCTGACGGAGAGGGGAATATCCAAAAAGGCTCACTAATGACATTATTTTTTCTCAACAAAACTAATCAAAAAGTGGGAGAGAATTGTTAATTGTCGAAACGGTGAAGGGAAGATGGAATTCGGTAGCTCATTTGGAAATGCCTTATGTGATTTCGACAATGCCACGTTTCGTAAAAAAAAGTCAAGTCTTCGATGCTCTGCCATTGAAAGTGTCACCCCCATAATAATATAATATTCGGAAAGTGTGTTTCACTATGACTTGACGGAGAGAGAAAATCCAAAAAGGCTCACTAATGGCATTGTTTTTTCTCAACAAAACTAATCAAAAAGTGGGAGAGAATTGTTAATTGTCGAAACGGTGAAGGGAAGATGGAATTCGGTAGCTCATTTGGAAATGCCTTATGTGATTTCGACAATGCCACGTTTCGTAAAAAAAAGTCAAGTCTTCGATGCTCTGCCATTGAATGTGTCACCCCCATAATAATATAATATTCGGGAAGTGTGTTTCACTATGACCTGACGGAGAGGGGAATATCCAAAAAGGCTCACTAATGACATTATTTTTTCTCAACAAAACTAATCAAAAAGTGGAAGAGAATTGTTAGTTGTCGAAACGGTGAAGGGAATATGGAATTCGGTAGGTCATTTAGAAACACGTTATGTGATTCTGACAATGCCAAGTTTCGTAAAAAAAAGTCAAGTCTTTGATGCTCTGCCATTGAAAGTGTCACCCCCATAATAATATAATATTCGGAAAGTGTGTTTCACTATGACTTGACGGAGAGGAAAATCCAAAAAGGCTCACTAATGGCATTGTTTTTTCTCAACAAAATTAATCAAAAAGTGGGAGAGAATTGTTAATTGTCGAAACGGTGAAGGGAAGATGGAATTCGGTAGCTCATTTGGAAATGCCTTATGTGATTTCGACAATGCCACGTTTCGTAAAAAAAAGTCAAGTCTTCGAGGCTCTGCCATTGAATGTGTCACCCCCATAATAATATAATATTCGGGAAGTGTGTTTCACTATGACCTGACGGAGAGGGGAATATCCAAAAAGGCTCACTAATGACATTATTTTTCCTCAACAAAACTAATCAAAAAGTGGAAGAGAATTGTTAGTTGTCGAAACGGTGAAGGGAATATGGAATTCGGTAGGTCATTTAGAAACACGTTATGTGATTCTGACAATGCCAAGTTTCGTAAAAAAAAGTCAAGTCTTTGATGCTCTGCCATTGAAAGTGTCACCCCCATAATAATATAATATTCGGGAAGTGTGTTTCACTATGACCTGACGGAGAGGGGAATATCCAAAAAGGCTCACTAATGACATTATTTTTTCTCAACAAAACTAATCAAAAAGTGGAAGAGAATTGTTAGTTGTCGAAACGGTGAAGGGAATATGGAATTCGGTAGGTCATTTAGAAACACGTTATGTGATTCTGACAATGCCAAGTTTCGTAAAAAAAAGTCAAGTCTTTGATGCTCTGCCATTGAAAGTGTCACCCCCATAATAATATAATATTCGGAAAGTGTGTTTCACTATGACTTGACGGAGAGGAAAATCCAAAAAGGCTCACTAATGGCATTGTTTTTTCTCAACAAAATTAATCAAAAAGTGGGAGAGAATTGTTAATTGTTGAAACGGTGAAGGGAAGATGGAATTCGGTAGCTCATTTGGAAATGCCTTATGTGATTTCGACAATGCCACGTTTCGTAAAAAAAAGTCAAGTCTTCGATGCTCTGCCATTGAATGTGTCACCCCCATAATAATATAATATTCGGGAAGTGTGTTTCACTATGACCTGACGGAGAGGGGAATATCCAAAAAGGCTCACTAATGACATTATTTTTTCTCAACAAAACTAATCAAAAAGTGGAAGAGAATTGTTAGTTGTCGAAACGGTGAAGGGAATATGGAATTCGGTAGGTCATTTAGAAACACGTTATGTGATTCTGACAATGCCAAGTTTCGTAAAAAAAAGTCAAGTCTTTGATGCTCTGCCATTGAAAGTGTCACCCCCATAATAATATAATATTCGGAAAGTGTGTTTCACTATGACTTGACGGAGAGGGAAAATCCAAAAAGGCTCACTAATGGCATTGTTTTTTCTCAACAAAATTAATCAAAAAGTGGGAGAGAATTGTTAATTGTCGAAACGGTGAAGGGAAGATGGAATTCGGTAGCTCATTTGGAAATGCCTTATGTGATTTCGACAATGCCACGTTTCGTAAAAAAAAGTCAAGTCCTCGATGCTCTGCCATTGAATGTGTCACCCCCATAATAATATAATATTCGGGAAGTGTGTTTCACTATGACCTGACGGAGAGGGGAATATCCAAAAAGGCTCACTAATGACATTATTTTTTCTCAACAAAACTAATCAAAAAGTGGAAGAGAATTGTTAGTTGTCGAAACGGTGAAGGGAATATGGAATTCGGTAGGTCATTTAGAAACACGTTATGTGATTCTGACAATGCCAAGTTTCGTAAAAAAAAGTCAAGTCTTTGATGCTCTGCCATTGAAAGTGTCACCCCCATAATAATATAATATTCGGAAAGTGTGTTTCACTATGATTTGACGGAGAGGGAAAATCCAAAAAGGCTCACTAATGGCATTGTTTTTTCTCAACAAAACTAATCAAAAAGTGGGAGAGAATTGTTAATTGTCGAAACGGTGAAGGGAAGATGGAATTCGGTAGCTCATTTGGAAATGCCTTATGTGATTTCGACAATGCCACGTTTCGTAAAAAAAAGTCAAGTCTTTGATGCTCTGCCATTGAAAGTGTCACCCCCATAATAATATAATATTCGGAAAGTGTGTTTCACTATGACTTGACGGAGAGAGAAAATCCAAAAAGGCTCACTAATGGCATTGTTTTTTCTCAACAAAACTAATCAAAAAGTGGGAGAGAATTGTTAATTGTCGAAACGGTGAAGGGAAGATGGAATTCGGTAGGTCATTTGGAAATGCCTTATGTGATTTCGACAATGCAACGTTTCGTAAAAAAAAGTCAAGTCTTCGATGCTCTACCATTGAAAGTGTCACCCCCATAATAATATAATATTCGGAAAGTGTGTTTCACTATGACTTGACGGAGAGGAAAATCCAAAAAGGCTCACTAATGGCATTGTTTTTTCTCAACAAAATTAATCAAAAAGTGGGAGAGAATTGTTAATTGTTGAAACGGTGAAGGGAAGATGGAATTCGGTAGCTCATTTGGAAATGCCTTATGTGATTTCGACAATGCCACGTTTCGTAAAAAAAAGTCAAGTCTTCGATGCTCTGCCATTGAATGTGTCACCCCCATAATAATATAATATTCGGGAAGTGTGTTTCACTATGACCTGACGGAGAGGGGAATATCCAAAAAGGCTCACTAATGACATTATTTTTTCTCAACAAAACTAATCAAAAAGTGGAAGAGAATTGTTAGTTGTCGAAACGGTGAAGGGAATATGGAATTCGGTAGGTCATTTAGAAACACGTTATGTGATTCTGACAATGCCAAGTTTCGTAAAAAAAAGTCAAGTCTTTGATGCTCTGCCATTGAAAGTGTCACCCCCATAATAATATAATATTCGGAAAGTGTGTTTCACTATGACTTGACGGAGAGGGAAAATCCAAAAAGGCTCACTAATGGCATTGTTTTTTCTCAACAAAATTAATCAAAAAGTGGGAGAGAATTGTTAATTGTCGAAACGGTGAAGGGAAGATGGAATTCGGTAGCTCATTTGGAAATGCCTTATGTGATTTCGACAATGCCACGTTTCGTAAAAAAAAGTCAAGTCCTCGATGCTCTGCCATTGAATGTGTCACCCCCATAATAATATAATATTCGGGAAGTGTGTTTCACTATGACCTGACGGAGAGGGGAATATCCAAAAAGGCTCACTAATGACATTATTTTTTCTCAACAAAACTAATCAAAAAGTGGAAGAGAATTGTTAGTTGTCGAAACGGTGAAGGGAATATGGAATTCGGTAGGTCATTTAGAAACACGTTATGTGATTCTGACAATGCCAAGTTTCGTAAAAAAAAGTCAAGTCTTTGATGCTCTGCCATTGAAAGTGTCACCCCCATAATAATATAATATTCGGAAAGTGTGTTTCACTATGATTTGACGGAGAGGGAAAATCCAAAAAGGCTCACTAATGGCATTGTTTTTTCTCAACAAAACTAATCAAAAAGTGGGAGAGAATTGTTAATTGTCGAAATGGTGAAGGGAAGATGGAATTCGGTAGCTCATTTGGAAATGCCTTATGTGATTTCGACAATGCCACGTTTCGTAAAAAAAAGTCAAGTCTTTGATGCTCTGCCATTGAAAGTGTCACCCCCATAATAATATAATATTCGGAAAGTGTGTTTCACTATGACTTGACGGAGAGAGAAAATCCAAAAAGGCTCACTAATGGCATTGTTTTTTCTCAACAAAACTAATCAAAAAGTGGGAGAGAATTGTTAATTGTCGAAACGGTGAAGGGAAGATGGAATTCGGTAGGTCATTTGGAAATGCCTTATGTGATTTCGACAATGCAACGTTTCGTAAAAAAAAGTCAAGTCTTCGATGCTCTACCATTGAATGTGTAACCCCCATAATAATATAATATTCGGAAAGTGTGTTTCACTATGACTTGACGGAGACGGGAAAATCCAAAAAGGCTTACTAATGACATTATTTTTTCTCAACAAAACTAATCAAAAAGTGGAAGAGAATTGTTAGTTGTCGAAACGGTGAAGGGAATATGGAATTCGGTAGGTCATTTAGAAACACGTTATGTGATTCTGACAATGCCAAGTTTCGTAAAAAAAAGTCAAGTCTTTGATGCTCTGCCATTGAAAGTGTCACCCCCATAATAATATAATATTCGGAAAGTGTGTTTCACTATGACTTGACGGAGAGAGAAAATCCAAAAAGGCTCACTAATGGCATTGTTTTTTCTCAACAAAACTAATCAAAAAGTGGGAGAGAATTGTTAATTGTCGAAACGGTGAAGGGAAGATGGAATTCGGTAGCTCATTTGGAAATGCCTTATGTGATTTCGACAATGCCACGTTTCGTAAAAAAAAGTCAAGTCTTCGATGCTCTACCATTGAATGTGTCTGCCCCATAATAATATAATATTCGGAAAGTGTGTTTCACTATGACTTGACGGAGACGGAAAAATCCAAAAAGGCTCACTAATGGCATTGTTTTTTCTCAACAAAACTAATCAAAAAGTGGGAGAGAATTGTTAATTGTCGAAACGGTGAAGGGAAGATGGAATTCGGTAGCTCATTTGGAAATGCCTTATGTGATTTCGACAATGCCACGTTTCGTAAAAAAAGTCAAGTCTTCGATGCTCTGCCATTGAATGTGTCACCCCCCATAATAATATAATATTCGGAAAGTGTGTTCCACTATGACTTGACGGAGACGGGAAAATCCAAAAAGGCTCACTAATGACATTTTTTCCTAAAAAAACTAATCAAAAAGTGGAAGAGAATTGTTAGTTGTCGAAACGGTGAAGGAAATATGGAATTCGGTAGGTCATTTGGAAACGCCTCATGTGATTCCGACAATGCCAAGTTTCGTAAAAAAAAGTCAAGTCTTCGATACTCTGCCATTGAAAGTGTCACCCCCATAAAAATATAATATTCGGAAAGTGTGTTTCACTATGACTTGACGGAGAGGGAAAATCCAAAAAGGCTCACTAATGGCATTGTTTTTTCTCAACAAAACTAATCAAAAAGTGGGAGAGAATTGTTAATTGTCGAAACGGTGAAGGGAAGATGGAATTCGGTAGCTCATTTGGAAATGCCTTATGTGATTTCGACAATGCCACGTTTCGTAAAAAAAAGTCAAGTCTTCGATGCTCTACCATTGAATGTGTCACCCCCATGATAATATAATATTCGGAAAGTGTGTTTCACTATGACTTGACGGAGACGGGAAAATCCAAAAAGGCTCACTAATGGCATTGTTTTTTCTCAACAAAACTAATCAAAAAGTGGGAGAGAATTGTTAATTGTCGAAACGGTGAAGGGAAGATGGAATTCGGTAGCTCATTTAGAAATGCCTTATGTGATTTCGACAATGCCACGATTCGTAAAAAAAAGTCAATTCTTCGATGCTCTGCCATTGAATGTGTCACCCCCCTAATAATATAATATTCGGGAAGTGTGTTTCACTATGACCTGACGGAGAGGGGAATATCCAAAAAGGCTCACTAATGACATTATTTTTTCTCAACAAAACTAATCAAAAAGTGGAAGAGAATTGTTAGTTGTCGAAACGGTGAAGGGAATATGGAATTCGGTAGGTCATTTAGAAACACGTTATGTGATTCTGACAATGCCAAGTTTCGTAAAAAAAAGTCAAGTCTTTGATGCTCTGCCATTGAAAGTGTCACCCCCATAATAATATAATATTCGGAAAGTGTGTTTCACTATGACTTGACGGAGAGGGAAAATCCAAAAAGGCTCCCTAATGGCATTGTTTTTTCTCAACAAAACTAATCAAAAAGTGGGAGAGAATTGTTAGTTGTCGAAACGGTGAAGGGAATATGGAATTCGGTAGGTCATTTAGAAACACGTTATGTGATTCTGACAATGCCAAGTTTCGTAAAAAAAAGTCAAGTCTTTGATGCTCTGCCATTGAAAGTGTCACCCCCATAATAATATAATATTCGGGAAGTGTGTTTCACTATGACCTGACGGAGAGGGGAATATCCAAAAAGGCTCACTAATGACATTATTTTTTCTCAACAAAACTAATCAAAAAGTGGAAGAGAATTGTTAGTTGTCGAAACGGTGAAGGGAATATGGAATTCGGTAGGTCATTTAGAAACACGTTATGTGATTCTGACAATGCCAAGTTTCGTAAAAAAAAGTCAAGTCTTTGATGCTCTGCCATTGAAAGTGTCACCCCCATAATAATATAATATTCGGAAAGTGTGTTTCACTATGATTTGACGGAGAGGGAAAATCCAAAAAGGCTCACTAATGGCATTGTTTTTTCTCAACAAAACTAATCAAAAAGTGGGAGAGAATTGTTAATTGTCGAAACGGTGAAGGGAAGATGGAATTCGGTAGCTCATTTGGAAATGCCTTATGTGATTTCGACAATGCCACGTTTCGTAAAAAAAAGTCAAGTCTTCGATGCTCTACCATTGAATGTGTCACCCCCATAATAATATAATATTCGGAAAGTGCGTTTCACTATGACTTGACGGAGACGGGAATATCCAAAAAGGCTCACTAATGACATTATTTTTTCTCAACAAAACTAATCAAAAAGTGGAAGAGAATTGTTAGTTGTCGAAACGGTGAAGGGAATATGGAATTCGGTAGGTCATTTAGAAACACGTTATGTGATTCTGACAATGCCAAGTTTCGTAAAAAAAAGTCAAGTCTTTGATGCTCTGCCATTGAAAGTGTCACCCCCATAATAATATAATATTCGGAAAGTGTGTTTCACTATGATTTGACGGAGAGGGAAAATCCAAAAAGGCTCACTAATGGCATTGTTTTTTCTCAACAAAACTAATCAAAAAGTGGGAGAGAATTGTTAATTGTCGAAACGGTGAAGGGAAGATGGAATTCGGTAGCTCATTTGGAAATGCCTTATGTGATTTCGACAATGCCACGTTTCGTAAAAAAAAGTCAAGTCTTCGATGCTCTACCATTGAATGTGTCACCCCCATAATAATATAATATTCGGAAAGTGTGTTTCACTATGACTTGACGGAGACGGGAAAATCCAAAAAGGCTCACTAATGTCATTTTTTCCTAAAAAAACTAATCAAAAAGTGGAAGAGAATTGTTAGTTGTCGAAACGGTGAAGGGAAGATGGAATTCGGTAGCTCATTTGGAAATGCCTTATGTGATTTCGACAATGCCACGTTTCGTAAAAAAAAGTCAAGTCTTCGATGCTCTACCATTGAATGTGTCACCCCCATAATAATATAATATTCGGGAAGTGTGTTTCACTATGACCTGACGGAGAGGGGAATATCCAAAAAGGCTCACTAATGACATTATTTTTTCTCAACAAAACTAATCAAAAAGTGGAAGAGAATTGTTAGTTGTCGAAACGGTGAAGGGAATATGGAATTCGGTAGGTCATTTAGAAACACGTTATGTGATTCTGACAATGCCAAGTTTCGTAAAAAAAAGTCAAGTCTTCGATGCTCTGCCATTGAAAGTGTCACCCCCATAATAATATAATATTCGGAAAGTGTGTTTCACTATGACTTGACGGAGAGAGAAAATCCAAAAAGGCTCACTAATGGCATTGTTTTTTCTCAACAAAACTAATCAAAAAGTGGGAGAGAATTGTTAATTGTCGAAACGGTGAAGGGAAGATGGAATTTGGTAGCTCATTTGGAAATGCCTTATGTGATTTCGACAATGCCACGTTTCGTAAAAAAAAGTCAAGTCTTCGATGCTCTACCATTGAATGTGTCACCCCCATAATAATATAATATTCGGAAAGTGTGTTTCACTATGACTTGACGGAGACGGGAAAATCCAAAAAGGCTCACTAATGGCATTGTTTTTTCTCAACAAAACTAATCAAAAAGTGGGAGAGAATTGTTAATTGTCGAAACGGTGAAGGGAAGATGGAATTCGGTAGCTCATTTGGAAATGCCTTATGTGATTTCGACAATGCCACGTTTCGTAAAAAAAAGTCAAGTCTTCGATGCTCTGCCATTGAATGTGTCACCCCCCATAATAATATAATATTCGGAAAGTGTGTTTCACTATGACTTGACGGAGACGGGAGAATCCAAAAAGGCTCACTAATGACATTTTTTCCTAAAAAAACTAATCAAAAAAAGGAAGAGAATTGTTATTTGTCGAAACGGTGAAGGAAATATGGAATACGGTAGGTCATTTGGAAACGCCTCATGTGATTCCGACAATGCCAAGTTTCGTAAAAAAAAGTCAAGTCTTCGATGCTCTGCCATTGAAAGTGTCACCCCCATAATAATATAATATTCGGAAAGTGTGTTTAACTATGACTTGACGGAAAGAGAAAATCCAAAAAGGCTCACTAATGGCATTGTTTTTTCTCATCAAAACTAATCAAAAAGTGGGAGAGAATTGTTAATTGTCGAAACGGTGAAGGGAAGATGGAATTCGGTAGCTCATTTGGAAATGCCTTATGTGATTTCGACAATGCCACGTTTCGTAAAAAAAAGTCAAGTCTTCGATGCTCTACCATTGAATGTGTCACCCCCATAATAATATAATATTCGGAAAGTGTGTTTCACTATGACTTGACGGAGACGGGAAAATCCAAAAAGGCTCACTAATGGCATTGTTTTTTCTCAACAAAACTAATCAAAAAGTGGGAGAGAATTGTTAATTGTCGAAACGGTGAAGGGAAGATGGAATTCGGTAGCTCATTTGGAAATGCCTTATGTGATTTCGACAATGCCACGTTTCGTAAAAAAAAGTCAAGTCTTCGATGCTCTACCATTGAATGTGTCACCCCCATAATAATATAATATTCGGGAAGTGTGTTTCACTATGACCTGACGGAGAGGGGAATATCCAAAAAGGCTCACTAATGACATTATTTTTTCTCAACAAAACTAATCAAAAAGTGGAAGAGAATTGTTAGTTGTCGAAACGGTGAAGGGAATATGGAATTCGGTAGGTCATTTAGAAACACGTTATGTGATTCTGACAATGCCAAGTTTCGTAAAAAAAAGTCAAGTCTTTGATGCTCTGCCATTGAAAGTGTCACCCCCATAATAATATAATATTCGGAAAGTGTGTTTCACTATGATTTGACGGAGAGGGAAAATCCAAAAAGGCTCACTAATGGCATTGTTTTTTCTCAACAAAACTAATCAAAAAGTGGGAGAGAATTGTTAATTGTCGAAACGGTGGAGGGAAGATGGAATTCGGTAGCTCATTTGGAAATGCCTTATGTGATTTCGACAATGCCACGTTTCGTAAAAAATAGTCAAGTCTTCGATGCTCTGCCATTGAATGTGTCACCCCCATAATAATATAATATTCGGGAAGTGTGTTTCACTATGACCTGACGGAGAGGGGAATATCCAAAAAGGCTCACTAATGACATTATTTTTTCTCAACAAAACTAATCAAAAAGTGGAAGAGAATTGTTAGTTGTCGAAACGGTGAAGGGAATATGGAATTCGGTAGGTCATTTAGAAACACGTTATGTGATTCTGACAATGCCAAGTTTCGTAAAAAAAAGTCAAGTCTTTGATGCTCTGCCATTGAAAGTGTCACCCCCATAATAATATAATATTCGGAAAGTGTGTTTCACTATGATTTGACGGAGAGGGAAAATCCAAAAAGGCTCACTAATGGCATTGTTTTTTCTCAACAAAACTAATCAAAAAGTGAGAGAGAATTGTTATTTGTCGAAACGGTGAAGGAAATATGGAATACGGTAGGTCATTTGGAAACGCCTCATGTGATTCCGACAATGCCAAGTTTCGTAAAAAAAAGTCAAGTCTTCGATGCTCTGCCATTGAAAGTGTCACCCCCATAATAATATAATATTCGGAAAGTGTGTTTCACTATGACTTGACGGAGAGAGAAAATCCAAAAAGGCTCACTAATGGCATTGTTTTTTCTCATCAAAACTAATCAAAAAGTGGGAGAGAATTGTTAATTGTCGAAACGGTGAAGGGAAGATGGAATTCGGTAGCTCATTTGGAAATGCCTTATGTGATTTCGACAATGCCACGTTTCGTAAAAAAAAGTCAAGTCTTCGATGCTCTACCATTGAATGTGTCACCCCCATAATAATATAATATTCGGAAAGTGTGTTTCACTATGATTTGACGGAGAGGGAAAATCCAAAAAGGCTCACTAATGGCATTGTTTTTTCTCAACAAAACTAATCAAAAAGTGGGAGAGAATTGTTAATTGTCGAAACGGTGAAGGGAAGATGGAATTCGGTAGCTCATTTGGAAATGCCTTATGTGATTTCGACAATGCCACGTTTCGTAAAAAAAAGTCAATTCTTCGATGCTGTGCCATTGAATGTGTCACCCCCATAATAATATAATATTCGGGAAGTGTGTTTCACTATGACCTGACGGAGAGGGGAATATCCAAAAAGGCTCACTAATGGCATTGTTTTTTCTCAACAAAACTAATCAAAAAGTGGGAGAGAATTGTTAATTGTCGAAACGGTGAAGGGAAGATGGAATTCGGTAGCTCATTTGGAAATGCCTTATGTGATTTCGACAACGCCACGTTTCGTAAAAAAACGTCAAGTCTTCGATGCTCTGCCATTGAATGTGTCACCCCGATAATAATATAATATTCGGAAAGTGTGTTTCACTATGATTTGACGGAGAGGGAAAATCCAAAAAGGCTCACTAATGGCATTGTTTTTTCTCAACAAAACTAATCAAAAAGTGGGAGAGAATTGTTAATTGTCGAAACGGTGAAGGGAAGATGGAATTCGGTAGCTCATTTGGAAATGCCTTATGTGATTTCGACAATGCCACGTTTCGTAAAAAAAAGTCAAGTCTTCGATGCTCTACCATTGAATGTGTCACCCCCATAATAATATAATATTCGGAAAGTGTGTTTCACTATGACTTGACGGAGACGGGAAAATCCAAAAAGGCTCACTAATGGCATTGTTTTTTCTCAACAAAACTAATCAAAAAGTGGGAGAGAATTGTTAATTGTCGAAACGGTGAAGGGAAGATGGAATTCGGTAGCTCATTTGGAAATGCCTTATGTGATTTCGACAATGCCACGTTTCGTAAAAAAAAGTCAAGTCTTCGATGCTCTACCATTGAATGTGTCACCCCCATAATAATATAATATTCGGAAAGTGTGTTTCACTATGATTTGACGGAGAGGGAAAATCCAAAAAGGCTCACTAATGGCATTGTTTTTTCTCAACAAAACTAATCAAAAAGTGGGAGAGAATTGTTAATTGTCGAAACGGTGAAGGGAAGATGGAATTCGGTAGCTCATTTGGAAATGCCTTATGTGATTTCGACAATGCCACGTTTCGTAAAAAAAAGTCAATTCTTCGATGCTGTGCCATTGAATGTGTCACCCCCATAATAATATAATATTCGGGAAGTGTGTTTCACTATGACCTGACGGAGAGGGGAATATCCAAAAAGGCTCACTAATGGCATTGTTTTTTCTCAACAAAACTAATCAAAAAGTGGGAGAGAATTGTTAATTGTCGAAACGGTGAAGGGAAGATGGAATTCGGTAGCTCATTTGGAAATGCCTTATGTGATTTCGACAACGCCACGTTTCGTAAAAAAACGTCAAGTCTTCGATGCTCTGCCATTGAATGTGTCACCCCCATAATAATATAATATTCGGAAAGTGTGTTTCACTATGATTTGACGGAGAGGGAAAATCCAAAAAGGCTCACTAATGGCATTGTTTTTTCTCAACAAAACTAATCAAAAAGTGGGAGAGAATTGTTAATTGTCGAAACGGTGAAGGGAAGATGGATTTCGGTAGCTCATTTGGAAATGCCTTATGTGATTTCGACAATGCCACGTTTCGTGAAAAAAAGTCAAGTCTTCGATGCTCTACCATTGAATGTGTCACCCCCATAATAATATAATATTCGGAAAGTGTGTTTCACTATGACTTGACGGAGACGGGAATATCCAAAAAGGCTCACTAATGACATTATTTTTTCTCAACAAAACTAATCAAAAAGTGGAAGAGAATTGTCAGTTGTCGAAACGGTGAAGGGAAGATGGAATTCGGTAGCTCATTTGGAAATGCCTTATGTGATTTCGACAATGCCACGTTTCGTAAAAAAAAGTCAAGTCTTCGATGCTCTACCATTGAATGTGTCACCCCCATAATAATATAATATTCGGAAAGTTTGTTTCACTATGACTTGACGGAGACGGGAAAATCCAAAAAGGCTCACTAATGGCATTGTTTTTTCTCAACAAAACTAATCAAAAAGTGGGAGAGAATTGTTAATTGTCGAAACGGTGAAGGGAAGATGGAATTCGGTAGCTCATTTGGAAATGCCTTATGTGATTTCGACAATGCCACGTTTCGTAAAAAAAAGTCAAGTCTTCGATGCTCTACCATTGAATGTGTCACCCCCATAATAATATAATATTCGGAAAGTGTGTTTCACTATGACTTGACGGAGACGGGAAAATCCAAAAAGGCTCACTAATGGCATTGTTTTTTCTCAACAAAACTAATCAAAAAGTGGGAGAGAATTGTTAATTGTCGAAACGGTGAAGGGAAGATGGAATTCGGTAGCTCATTTGGAAATGCCTTATGTGATTTCGACAATGCCACGTTTCGTAAAAAAAAGTCAAGTCTTCGATGCTCTACCATTGAAAGTGTCACCCCCATAATAATATAATATTCGGAAAGTGTGTTTCAATATGACTTGACGGAGAGAGAAAATCCAAAAAGGCTCACTAATGGCATTGTTTTTTCTCAACAAAACTAATCAAAAAGTGGGAGAGAATTGTTAATTGTCGAAACGGTGAAGGGAAGATGGAATTCGGTAGCTCATTTGGAAATGCCTTATGTGATTTCGACAATGCCACGTTTCGTAAAAAAAAGTCAAGTCTTCGATGCTCTGCCATTGAAAGTGTCACCCCCCATAATAATATAATATTCGGAAAGTGTGTTTCACTATGACTTGACGGAGACGGGAAAATCCAAAAAGGCTCACTAATGACATTTTTTCCTGAAAAACCTAATCAAAAAGTGGAAGAGAATTGTTAGTTGTCGAAACGGTGAAGGAAATATGGAATTCGGTAGGTCATTTGGAAACGCCTCATGTGATTCCGACAATGCCAAGTTTCGTAAAAAATAGTCAAGTCTTCGATGCTCTGCCATTGAAAGTGTCACCCCCATAATAATATAATATTCGGAAAGTGTGTTTCACTATGACTTGACGGAGAGAGAAAATCCAAAAAGGCTCACTAATGGCATTGTTTTTTCTCAACAAAACTAATCAAAAAGTGGGAGAGAATTGTTAATTGTCGAAACGGTGAAGGGAAGATGGAATTCGGTAGCTCATTTGGAAATGCCTTATGTGATTTCGACAATGCCACGTTTCGTAAAAAAAAGTCAAGTCTTCGATGCTCTACCATTGAATGTGTCACCCCCATAATAATATAATATTCGGAAAGTGTGTTTCACTATGACTTGACGGAGACGGGAAAATCCAAAAAGGCTCACTAATGGCATTTTTTTTTCTCACCAAAACTAATCAAAAAGTGGGAGAGAATTGTTAATTGTCGAAACGGTGAAGGGAAGATGGAATTCGGTAGCTCATTTGGAAATGCCTTATGTGATTTCGACAATGCCACGTTTCGTAAAAAAAAGTCAAGTCTTCGATGCTCTGCCATTGAATGTGTCACCCCCATAATAATATAATATTCGGGAAGTGTGTTTCACTATGACCTGACGGAGAGGGGAATATCCAAAAAGGCTCACTAATGACATTATTTTTTCTCAACAAAACTAATCAAAAAGTGGAAGAGAATTGTTAGTTGTCGAAACGGTGAAGGGAATATGGAATTCGGTAGGTCATTTAGAAACACGTTATGTGATTCTGACAATGCCAAGTTTCGTAAAAAAAAGTTAAGTCTTCGATGCTCTGCCATTGAAAGTGTCACCCCCATAATAATATAATATTCGGGAAATGTGTGTTTCACTATGACTTGACGGAGAGAGAAAATCCAAAAAGGCTCACTAATGGCATTGTTTTTTCTCAACAAAACTGATCAAAAAGTGGGAGAGAATTGTTAATTGTCGAAACGGTGAAGGGAAGACGGAATTCGGTAGCTCATTTGGAAATGCCTTATGTGATTTCGACAATGCCACGTTTCGTAAAAAAAAGTCAAGTCTTCGATGCTCTACCATTGAATGTGTCACCCCCATAATAATATAATATTCGGGAAGTGTGTTTCACTATGACTTGACGGAGACGGGAAAATCCAAAAAGGCTCACTAATGGCATTGTTTTTTCTCAACAAAACTAATCAAAAAGTGGAAGAGAATTGTTAGTTGTCGAAACGGTGAAGGGAATATGGAATTCGGTAGGTCATTTAGAAACACGTTATGTGATTCTAACAATGCCAAGTTTCGTAAAAAAAAGTCAAGTCTTTGATGCTCTGCCATTGAAAGTGTCACCCCCATAATAATATAATATTCGGAAAGTGTGTTTCACTATGATTTGACGGAGAGGGAAAATCCAAAAAGGCTCACTAATGGCATTGTTTTTTCTCAACAAAACTAATCAAAAAGTGGGAGAGAATTGTTAATTGTCGAAACGGTGAAGGGAAGATGGAATTCGGTAGCTCATTTGGAAATGCCTTATGTGATTTCGACAATGCCACGTTTCGTGAAAAAAGTGAAGTCTTCGATGCTCTACCATTGAATGTGTCACCCCCATAATAATATAATAATCGGAAAGTGTGTTTCACTATGACTTGACGGAGACGGGAAAATCCAAAAAGGCTCACTAATGACATTTTTTCCTAAAAAAACTAATCAAAAAGTGGAAGAGAATTGTTAGTTGTCGAAACGGTGAAGGGAAGATGGATTCGGTAGCTCATTTGGAAATGCCTTATGTGATTTCGACAATGCCACGTTTCGTAAAAAAAAGTCAAGTCTTCGATGCTCTACCATTGAATGTGTCACCCCCATAATAATATAATATTCGGGAAGTGTGTTTCACTATGACCTGACGGAGAGGGGAATATCCAAAAAGGCTCACTAATGACATTATTTTTTCTCAACAAAACTAATCAAAAAGTGGAAGAGAATTGTTAGTTGTCGAAACGGTGAAGGTAATATGGAATTCGGTAGGTCATTTAGAAACACGTTATGTGATTCTGACAATGCCAAGTTTCGTAAAAAAAAGTTAAGTCTTCGATGCTCTGCCATTGAAAGTGTCACCCCCATAATAATATAATATTCGGGAAATGTGTGTTTCACTATGACTTGACGGAGAGAGAAAATCCAAAAAGGCTCACTAATGGCATTGTTTTTTCTCAACAAAACTGATCAAAAAGTGGGAGAGAATTGTTAATTGTCGAAACGGTGAAGGGAAGATGGAATTCGGTAGCTCATTTGGAAATGCCTTATGTGATTTCGACAATGCCACGTTTCGTAAAAAAAAGTCAAGTGTTCGATGCTCTACCATTGAATGTGTCACCCCCATAATAATATAATATTCGGAAAGTGTGTTTCACTATGACTTGACGGAGACGGGAAAATCCAAAAAGGCTCACTAATGGCATTGTTTTTTCTCAACAAAACTAATCAAAAAGTGGGAGAGAATTGTTAATTGTCGAAACGGTGAAGGGAAGATGGAATTCGGTAGCTCATTTGGAAATGCCTTATGTGATTTCGACAATGCCACGTTTCGTAAAAAAAGTCAAGTCTTCGATGCTCTGCCATTGAATGTGTCACCCCCCATAATAATATAATATTCGGAAAGTGTGTTTCACTATGACTTGACGGAGACGGGAAGATCCAAAAAGGCTCACTTATGACATTTTTTCCTAAAAAAACTAATCAAAAAGTGGAAGAGAATTGTTAGTTGTCGAAACGGTGAAGGAAATATGGAATTCGGTAGGTCATTTGGAAACGCCTCATGTGATTCCGACAATGCCAAGTTTCGTAAAAAAAAGTCAAGTCTTCGATGCTCTGCCATTGAAAGTGTCACCCCCATAATAATATAATATTCGGAAAGTGTGATTCACTATGACTTGACGGAGAGAGAAAATCCAAAAAGGCTCACTAATGGCATTGTTTTTTCTCAACAAAACTAATCAAAAAGTGGGAGAGAATTGTTAATTGTCGAAACGGTGAAGGGAAGATGGAATTCGGTAGCTCATTTGGAAATGCCTTATGTGATTTCGACAATGCCACGTTTCATAAAAAAAAGTCAAGTCTTCGATGCTCTACCATTGAATGTGTCACCCCCATAATAATATAATATTCGGAAAGTGTGTTTCACTATGACTTGACGGAGACGGGAAAATCCAAAAAGGCTCACTAATGGCATTGTTTTTTCTCAACAAAACTAATCAAAAAGTGGGAGAGAATTGTTAATTGTCGAAACGGTGAAGGGAAGATGGAATTCGGTAGCTCATTTGGAAATGCCTTATGTGATTTCGACAATGCCACGTTTCGTAAAAAAAAGTCAAGTCTTCGATGCTCTGCCATTGAATGTGTCACCCCCATAATAATATAATATTCGGCAAGTGTGTTTCACTATGACCTGACGGAGAGGGGAATATCCAAAAAGGCTCACTAATGACATTATTTTTTCTCAACAAAACTAATCAAAAAGTGGAAGAGAATTGTTAGTTGTCGAAACGGTGAAGGGAATATGGAATTCGGTAGGTCATTTAGAAACACGTTATGTGATTCTGACAATGCCAAGTTTCGTAAAAAAAAGTTAAGTCTTCGATGCTCTGCCATTGAAAGTGTCACCCCCATAATAATATAATATTCGGGAAATGTGTGTTTCACTATGACTTGACGGAGAGAGAAAATCCAAAAAGGCTCACTAATGGCATTGTTTTTTCTCAACAAAACTGATCAAAAAGTGGGAGAGAATTGTTAATTGTCGAAACGGTGAAGGGAAGATGGAATTCGGTAGCTCATTTGGAAATGCCTTATGTGATTTCGACAATGCCACGTTTCGTAAAAAAAAGTCAAGTCTTCGATGCTCTACCATTGAATGTGTCACCCCCATAATAATATAATATTCGGGAAGTGTGTTTCACTATGACTTGACGGAGACGGGAAAATCCAAAAAGGCTCACTAATGGCATTGTTTTTTCTCAACAAAACTAATCAAAAAGTGGAAGAGAATTGTTAGTTGTCGAAACGGTGAAGGGAATATGGAATTCGGTAGGTCATTTAGAAACACGTTATGTGATTCTGACAATGCCAAGTTTCGTAAAAAAAAGTCAAGTCTTTGATGCTCTGCCATTGAAAGTGTCACCCCCATAATAATATAATATTCGGAAAGTGTGTTTCACTATGATTTGACGGAGAGGGAAAATCCAAAAAGGCTCACTAATGGCATTGTTTTTTCTCAACAAAACTAATCAAAAAGTGGGAGAGAATTGTTAATTGTCGAAACGGTGAAGGGAAGATGGAATTCGGTAGCTCATTTGGAAATGCCTTATGTGATTTCGACAATGCCACGTTTCGTGAAAAAAGTGAAGTCTTCGATGCTCTACCATTGAATGTGTCACCCCCATAATAATATAATAAACGTAAAGTGTGTTTCACTATGACTTGACGGAGACGGGAAAATCCAAAAAGGCTCACTAATGACATTTTTTCCTAAAAAAACTAATCAAAAAGTGGAAGAGAATTGTTAGTTGTCGAAACGGTGAAGGGAAGATGGATTCGGTAGCTCATTTGGAAATGCCTTATGTGATTTCGACAATGCCACGTTTCGTAAAAAAAAGTCAAGTCTTCGATGCTCTACCATTGAATGTGTCACCCCCATAATAATATAATATTCGGGAAGTGTGTTTCACTATGACCTGACGGAGAGGGGAATATCCAAAAAGGCTCACTAATGACATTATTTTTTCTCAACAAAACTAATCAAAAAGTGGAAGAGAATTGTTAGTTGTCGAAACGGTGAAGGGAATATGGAATTCGGTAGGTCATTTAGAAACACGTTATGTGATTCTGACAATGCCAAGTTTCGTAAAAAAAAGTTAAGTCTTCGATGCTCTGCCATTGAAAGTGTCACCCCCATAATAATATAATATTCGGGAAATGTGTGTTTCACTATGACTTGACGGAGAGAGAAAATCCAAAAAGGCTCACTAATGGCATTGTTTTTTCTCAACAAAACTGATCAAAAAGTGGGAGAGAATTGTTAATTGTCGAAACGGTGAAGGGAAGATGGAATTCGGTAGCTCATTTGGAAATGCCTTATGTGATTTCGACAATGCCACGTTTCGTAAAAAAAAGTCAAGTCTTCGATGCTCTGCCATTGAATGTGTCACCCCCCATAATAATATAATATTCGGAAAGTGTGTTTCACTATGACTTGACGGAGACGGGAAAATCCAAAAAGGCTCACTTATGACATTTTTTCCTAAAAAAACTAATCAAAAAGTGGAAGAGAATTGTTAGTTGTCGAAACGGTGAAGGAAATATGGAATTCGGTAGGTCATTTGGAAACGCCTCATGTGATTCCGACAATGCCAAGTTTCGTAAAAAAAAGTCAAGTCTTCGACGCTCTGCCATTGAAAGTGTCACCCCCATAATAATATAATATTCGGAAAGTGTGATTCACTATGACTTGACGGAGAGAGAAAATCCAAAAAGGCTCACTAATGGCATTGTTTTTTCTCAACAAAACTAATCAAAAAGTGGGAGAGAATTGTTAATTGTCGAAACGGTGAAGGGAAGATGGAATTCGGTAGCTCATTTGGAAATGCCTTATGTGATTTCGACAATGCCACGTTTCATAAAAAAAAGTCAAGTCTTCGATGCTCTACCATTGAATGTGTCACCCCCATAATAATATAATATTCGGAAAGTGTGTTTCACTATGACTTGACGGAGACGGGAAAATCCAAAAAGGCTCACTAATGGCATTGTTTTTTCTCAACAAAACTAATCAAAAAGTGGGAGAGAATTGTTAATTGTCGAAACGGTGAAGGGAAGATGGAATTCGGTAGCTCATTTGGAAATGCCTTATGTGATTTCGACAATGCCACGTTTCATAAAAAAAAGTCAAGTCTTCGATGCTCTACCATTGAATGTGTCACCCCCATAATAATATAATATTCGGGAAGTGTGTTTCACTATGACCTGACGGAGAGGGGAATATCCAAAAAGGCTCACTAATGACATTATTTTTTCTCAACAAAACTAATCAAAAAGTGGAAGAGAATTGTTAGTTGTCGAAACGGTGAAGGGAATATGGAATTCGGTAGGTCATTTAGAAACACGTTATGTGATTCTGACAATGCCAAGATTCGTAAAAAAAAGTCAAGTCTTTGATGCTCTGCCATTGAAAGTGTCACCCCCATAATAATATAATATTCGGAAAGTGTGTTTCACTATGATTTGACGGAGAGGGAAAATCCAAAAAGGCTCACTAATGGCATTGTTTTTTCTCAACAAAACTAATCAAAAAGTGGGAGAGAATTTTTAATTGTCGAAACGGTGAAGGGAAGATGGAATTCGGTAGCTCATTTGGAAATGCCTTATGTGATTTCGACAATGCCACGTTTCGTAAAAAGAGTCAAGTCTTCGATGCTCTACCATTGAATGTGTCACCACCATAATAATATAATATTCGGAAAGTGTGTTCCACTATGACTTGACGGAGACGGGAAAATCCAAAAAGGCTCACTAATGACATTTTTTCCTAAAAAAACTAATCAAAAAGTGGAAGAGAATTGTTAGTTTTCGAAACGGTGAAGGAAATATGGAATTCGGTATGTCATTTGGAAACGCCTCATGTGATTCCGACAATGCCAAGTTTCGTAAAAAAAAGTCAAGTCTTCGATGCTCTGCCATTGAAAGTGTCACCCCCATAATAATATAATATTCGGAAAGTGTGTTTCACTATGACTTGACGGAGAGAGAAAATCCAAAAAGGCTCACTAATGGCATTGTTTTTTCTCAACAAAACTAATCAAAAAGTGGGAGAGAATTGTTAATTGTCGAAACGGTGAAGGGAAGATGGAATTCGGTAGCTCATTTGGAAATGCCTTATGTGATTTCGACAATGCCACGTTTCGTAAAAAAAAGTCAAGTCTTCGATGCTCTGCCATTGAAAGTGTCACCCCCATAATAATATAATATTCGGAAAGTGTGTTTCACTATGATTTGACGGAGAGGGAAAATCCAAAAAGGCTCACTAATGGCATTGTTTTTTCTCAACAAAACTAATCAAAAAGTGGGAGAGAATTGTTAATTGTCGAAACGATGAAGGGAAGATGGAATTCGGTAGCTCATTTGGAAATGCCTTATGTGATTTCGACAATGCCACGTTTCGTAAAAAAAAGTCAAGTCTTCGATGCTCTACCATTGAATGTGTCACCCCCATAATAATATAATATTCGGAAAGTGTGTTTCACTATGATTTGACGGAGAGGGAAAATCCAAAAAGGCTCACTAATGGCATTGTTTTTTCTCAACAAAACTAATCAAAAAGTGGGAGAGAATTGTTAATTGTCGAAACGGTGAAGGGAAGATGGAATTCGGTAGCTCATTTGGAAATGCTTTATGTGATTTCGACAATGCCACGTTTCGTAAAAAAAAGTCAAGTCTTCGATGCTCTACCATTGAATGTGTCACCCCCATAATAATATAATATTCGGAAAGTGTGTTTCACTATGACTTGACGGAGACGGGAAAATCCAAAAAGGCTCACTAATGGCATTGTTTTTTCTCAACAAAACTAATCAAAAAGTGGGAGAGAATTGTTAATTGTCGAAACGGTGAAGGGAAGATGGAATTCGGTAGCTCATTTGGAAATGCCTTATGTGATTTCGACAATGCCACGTTTCGTAAAAAAAAGTCAAGTCTTCGATGCTCTGCCATTGAATGTGTCACCCCCATAATAATATAATATTCGGGAAGTGTGTTTCACTATGACCTGACAGAGAGGGGAATATCCAAAAAGGCTCACTAATGACATTATTTTTTCTCAACAAAACTAATCAAAAAGTGGAAGAGAATTGTTAGTTGTCGAAACGGTGAAGGGAATATGGAATTCGGTAGGTCATTTAGAAACACGTTATGTGATTCTGACAATGCCAAGATTCGTAAAAAAAAGTCAAGTCTTTGATGCTCTGCCATTGAAAGTGTCACCCCCATAATAATATAATATTCGGAAAGTGTGTTTCACTATGATTTGACGGAGAGGGAAAATCCAAAAAGGCTCACTAATGGCATTGTTTTTTCTCAACAAAACTAATCAAAAAGTGGGAGAGAATTTTTAATTGTCGAAACGGTGAAGGGAAGATGGAATTCGGTAGCTCATTTGGAAATGCCTTATGTGATTTCGACAATGCCACGTTTCGTAAAAAAAACTCAAGTCTTCGATGCTCTACCATTGAATGTGTCACCCCCATAATAATATAATATTCGGAAAGTGTGTTCCACTATGACTTGACGGAGACGGGAAAATCCAAAAAGGCTCACTAATGACATTGTTTTTTCTCAACAAAACTAATCAAAAAGTGGGAGAGAATTGTTAATTGTCGAAACGGTGAAGGGAAGATGGAATTCGGTAGCTCATTTGGAAATGCCTTATGTGATTTCGACAATGCCACGTTTCGTAAAAAAAAGTCAAGTCTTCGATGCTCTGCCATTGAATGTGTCACCCCCATAATAATATAATATTCGGGAAGTGTGTTTCACTATGACCTGACGGAGAGGGGAATATCCAAAAAGGCTCACTAATGACATTAATTTTTCTCAACAAAACTAATCAAAAAGTGGAAGAGAATTGTTAGTTATCGAAACGGTGAAGGGAATATGGAATTCGGTAGGTCATTTAGAAACACGTTATGTGATTCTGACAATGCCAAGTTTCGTAAAAAAAAGTCAAGTCTTTGATGCTCTGCCATTGAAAGTGTCACCCCCATAATAATATAATATTCGGAAAGTGTGTTTCACTATGACTTGACGGAGAGGGAAAATCCAAAAAGGCTCACTAATGGCATTGTTTTTTCTCAACAAAACTAATCAAAAAGTGGGAGAGAATTGTTAATTGTCGAAACGGTGAAGGGAAGATGGAATTCGGTAGCTCATTTGGAAATGCCTTATGTGATTTCGACAATGCCACGTTTCGTAAAAAAAAGTCAAGTCTTCGATGCTCTACCATTGAATGTGTCACCCCCATAATAATATAATATTCGGAAAGTGTGTTTCACTATGACTTGACGGAGACGGGAAAATCCAAAAAGGCTCACTAATGGCATTGTTTTTTCTCAACAAAACTAATCAAAAAGTGAGAGAGAATTGTTAATTGTCGAAACGGTGGAGGGAAGATGGAATTCGGTAGATCATTTGGAAATGCCTTATGTGATTTCGACAATGCCACGTTTCGTAAAAAAAGTCAAGTCTTCGATGCTCTGCCATTGAATGTGTCACCCCTATAATAATATAATATTCGGAAAGTGTGTTTCACTATGACTTGACGGAGACGGGAAAATCCAAAAAGGCTCACTAATGGCATTGTTTTTTCTCAACAAAACTAATCAAAAAGTGGGAGAGAATTGTTAGTTGTCGAAACGGTGAAGGGAATATGGAATTCGGTAGGTCATTTAGAAACACGTTATGTGATTCTGACAATGCCAAGTTTCGTAAAAAAAAGTCAAGTCTTCGATGCTCTACCATTGAATGTGTCACCCCCATAATAATATAATATTCGGAAAGTGTGTTTCACTATGACTTGACGGAGACGGGAAAATCCAAAAAGGCTCACTAATGGCATTGTTTTTTCTCAACAAAACTAATCAAAAAGTGGGAGAGAATTGTTAATTGTCGAAACGGTGAAGGGAAGATGGAATTCGGTAGCTCATTTGGAAATGCCTTATGTGATTTCGACAATGCCACGTTTCGTAAAAAAAAGTCAAGTCTTCAATGCTCTGCCATTGAATGTGTCACCCCCCATAATAATATAATATTCGGAAAGTGTGTTTCACTATGACTTGACGGAGACGGGAAAATCCAAAAAGGCTCACTAATGACATTTTTTCCTAAAAAAACTAATCAAAAAGTGGAAGAGAATTGTTAGTTGTCGAAACGGTGAAGGAAATATGGAATTCGGTAGGTCATTTGGAAACGCCTTATGTGATTCCGACAATGCCAAGTTTCGTAAAAAAAAGTCAAGTCTTCGATGCTCTGCCATTGAAAGTGTCACCCCCATAATAATATAATATTCGGAAAGTGTGTTTCACTATGACTTGACGGAGAGAGAAAATCCAAAAAGGCTCACTAATGGCATTGTTTTTTCTCAACAAAACTAATCAAAAAGTGGGAGAGAATTGTTAATTGTCGAAACGGTGAAGGGAAGTGGGAATTCGGTAGCTCATTTGGAAATGCCTTATGTGATTTCGACAATGCCACGTTTCGTAAAAAAAAGTCAAGTCTTCGATGCTCTACCATTGAATGTGTCACCCCCATAATAATATAATATTCGGAAAGTGTGTTTCACTATGACTTAACGGAGACGGGAAAATCCAAAAAGGCTCACTAATGGCATTGTTTTTTCTCAACAAAACTAATCAAAAAGTGGGAGAGAATTGTTAATTGTCGAAACGGTGAAGGGAAGATGGAATTCGGTAGCTCATTTGGAAATGCCTTATGTGATTTCGACAATGCCACGTTTCGTAAAAAAAAGTCAAGTCTTCGATGCTCTGCCATTGAATGTGTCACCCCCATAATAATATAATATTCGGGAAGTGTGTTTCACTATGACCTGACGGAGAGGGGAATATCCAAAAAGGCTCACTAATGACATTATTTTTTCTCAACAAAACTAATCAAAAAGTGGAAGAGAATTGTTAGTTGTCGAAACGGTGAAGGGAATATGGAATTCGGTAGGTCATTTAGAAACACGTTATGTGATTCTGACAATGCCAAGTTTCGTAAAAAAAAGTCAAGTCTTCGATGCTCTGCCATTGAAAGTGTCACCCCCATAATAATATAATATTCGGAAAGTGTGTTTCACTATGACTTGACGGAGAGAGAAAATCCAAAAAGGCTCACTAATGGCATTGTTTTTTCTCAACAAAACTAATCAAAAAGTGGGAGAGAATTGTTAATTGTCGAAACGGTGAAGGGAAGATGGAATTCGGTAGCTCATTTGGAAATGCCTTATGTGATTTCGACAATGCCACGTTTCGTAAAAAAAAGTCAAGTCTTCGATGCTCTACCATTGAATGTGTCACCCCCATAATAATATAATATTCGGAAAGTGTGTTTCACTATGACTTGACGGAGACGGGAAAATCCAAAAAGGCTCACTAATGGCATTGTTTTTTCTCAACAAAACTAATCAAAAAGTGGGAGAGAATTGTTAATTGTCGAAACGGTGAAGGGAAGATGGAATTCGGTAGCTCATTTGGAAATGCCTTATGTGATTTCGACAATGCCACGTTTCGTAAAAAAAAGTCAAGTCTCGATGCTCTGCCATTGAATGTGTCACCCCCATAATAATATAATATTCGGAAAGTGTGTTTCACTATGACTTGACGGAGACGGGAAAATCCAAAAAGGCTCACTAATGGCATTGTTTTTTCTCAACAAAACTAATCAAAAAGTGGGAGAGAATTGTTAATTGTCGAAACGGTGAAGGGAAGATGGAATTCGGTAGCTCATTTGGAAATGCCTTATGTGATTTCGACAATGCCACGTTTCGTAAAAAAAAGTCAAGTCTTCAATGCTCTGCCATTGAATGTGTCACCCCCATAATAATATGATATTCGGGAAGTGTGTTTCACTATGACCTGACGGAGAGGGGAATATCCAAAAAGGCTCACTAATGACATTATTTTTTCTCAACAAAACTAATCAAAAAGTGGAAGAGAATTGTTAGTTGTCGAAACGGTGAAGGGAATATGGAATTCGGTAGGTCATTTAGAAACACGTTATGTGATTCTGACAATGCCAAGTTTCGTAAAAAAAAGTCAAGTCTTCGATGCTCTGCCATTGAAAGTGTCACCCCCATAATAATATAATATTCGGAAAGTGTGTTTCAATATGACTTGACGGAGAGAGAAAATCCAAAAAGGCTCACTAATGGCATTGTTTTTTCTCAACAAAACTAATCAAAAAGTGGGAGAGAATTGTTAATTGTCGAAACGGTGAAGGGAAGATGGAATTCGGTAGCTCATTTGGAAATGCCTTATGTGATTTCGACAATGCCACGTTTCGTAAAAAAAAGTCAAGTCTTCGATGCTCTGCCATTGAATGTGTCACCCCCATAATAATATAATATTCGGAAAGTGTGTTTCACTATGACTTGACGGAGACGGGAAAATCCAAAGAGGCTCACTAATGACATTTTTTCCTAAAAAAACTAATCAAAAAGTGGAAGAGAATTGTTAGTTGTCGAAACGGTGAAGGGAAGATGGAATTCGGTAGCTCATTTGGAAATGCCTTATGTGATTTCGACAATGCCACGTTTCGTAAAAAAAAGTCAAGTCTTCGATGCTCTGCCATTGAATGTGTCACCCCCATAATAATATAATATTCGGAAAGTGTGTTTCACTATGACTTGACGGAGACGGGAAAATCCAAAAAGGCTCACTAATGACTTTGATTTTTCTCAACAAAACTAATCAAAAAGTGGGAGAGAATTGTTAATTGTCGAAACGGTGAAGGGAAGATGGAATTCGGTAGCTCATTTGGAAATGCCTTATGTGATTTCGACAATGCCACGTTTCGTAAAAAAAAGTCAAGTCTTCGATGCTCTGCCATTGAAAGTGTCACCCCCATAATAATATAATATTCGGAAAGTGTGTTTCACTATGACTTGACGGAGAGAGAAAATCCAAAAAGGCTCACTAATGGCATTGTTTTTTCTCAACAAAACTAATCAAAAAGTGGGAGAGAATTGTTAATTGTCGAAACGGTGAAGGGAAGATGGAATTCGGTAGCTCATTTGGAAATGCCTTATGTGATTTCGACAATGCCACGTTTCGTAAAAAAAAGTCAAGTCTTCGATGCTCTGCCATTGAAAGTGTCACCCCCATAATAATATAATATTCGGAAAGTGTGTTTCAATATGACTTGACGGAGAGAGAAAATCCAAAAAGGCTCACTAATGGCATTGTTTTTTCTCAACAAAACTAATCAAAAAGTGGGAGAGAATTGTTAATTGTCGAAACGGTGAAGGGAAGATGGAATTCGGTAGCTCATTTGGAAATGCCTTATGTGATTTCGACAATGCCACGTTTCGTAAAAAAAAGTCAAGTCTTCGATGCTCTGCCATTGAAAGTGTCACCCCCATAATAATATAATATTCGGAAAGTGTGTTTCAATATGACTTGACGGAGAGAGAAAATCCAAAAAGGCTCACTAATGGCATTGTTTTTTCTCAACAAAACTAATCAAAAAGTGGGAGAGAATTGTTAATTGTCGAAACGGTGAAGGGAAGATGGAATTCGGTAGCTCATTTGAAAATGCCTTATGTGATTTCGACAATGCCACGTTTCGTAAAAAAAAGTCAAGTCTTCGATGCTCTGCCATTGAAAGTGTCACCCCCATAATAATATAATATTCGGAAAGTGTGTTTCAATATGACTTGACGGAGAGAGAAAATCCAAAAAGGCTCACTAATGGCATTGTTTTTTCTCAACAAAACTAATCAAAAAGTGGGAGAGAATTGTTAATTGTCGAAACGGTGAAGGGAAGATGGAATTCGGTAGCTCATTTGGAAATGCCTTATGTGATTTCGACAATGCCACGTTTCGTAAAAAAAAGTCAAGTCTTCGATGCTCTGCCATTGAAAGTGTCACCCCCATAATAATATAATATTCGGAAAGTGTGTTTCAATATGACTTGACGGAGAGAGAAAATCCAAAAAGGCTCACTAATGGCATTGTTTTTTCTCAACAAAACTAATCAAAAAGTGGGAGAGAATTGTTAATTGTCGAAACGGTGAAGGGAAGATGGAATTCGGTAGCTCATTTGGAATTGCCTTATGTGATTTCGACAATGCCACGTTTCGTAAAAAAAAGTCAAGTCTTCGATGCTCTGCCATTGAATGTGTCACCCCCATAATAATATAATATTCGGAAAGTGTGTTTCACTATGACTTGACGGAGACGGGAAAATCCAAAAAGGCTCACTAATGACATTTTTTCCTAAAAAAACTAATCAAAAAGTGGAAGAGAATTGTTAGTTGTCGAAACGGTGAAGGGAAGATGGAATTCGGTAGCTCATTTGGAAATGCCTTATGTGATTTCGACAATGCCACGTTTCGTAAAAAAAAGTCAAGTCTTCGATGCTCTGCCATTGAATGTGTCACCCCCATAATAATATAATATTCGGAAAGTGTGTTTCACTATGACTTGACGGAGACGGGAAAATCCAAAAAGGCTCACTAATGGCATTGTTTTTTCTCAACAAAACTAATCAAAAAGTGGGAGAGAATTGTTAATTGTCGAAACGGTGAAGGGAAGATGGAATTCGGTAGCTCATTTGGAAATGCCTTATGTGATTTCGACAATGCCACGTTTCGTAAAAAAAAGTCAAGTCTTCGATGCTCTGCCATTGAATGTGTCACCCCCATAATAATATAATATTCGGGAAGTGTGTTTCACTATGACCTGACGGAGAGGGGAATATCCAAAAAGGCTCACTAATGACATTATTTTTTCTCAACAAAACTAATCAAAAAGTGGAAGAGAATTGTTAGTTGTCGAAACGGTGAAGGGAATATGGAATTCGGTAGGTCATTTAGAAACACGTTATGTGATTCTGACAATGCCAAGTTTCGTAAAAAAAAGTCAAGTCTTCGATGCTCTGCCATTGAAAGTGTCACCCCCATAATAATATAATATTCGGAAAGTGTGTTTCACTATGACTTGACGGAGAGAGAAAATCCAAAAAGGCTCACTAATGGCATTGTTTTTTCTAAACAAAACTAATCAAAAAGTGGGAGAGAATTGTTAATTGTCGAAACGGTAAAGGGAAGATGGAATTCGGTAGCTCATTTGGAAATGCCTTATGTGATTTCGACAATGCCACGTTTCGTAAAAAAAAGTCAAGTCTTCGATGCTCTACCATTGAATGAGTCACCCCCATAATAATATAATATTCGGAAAGTGTGTTTCACTATGACTTGACGGAGACGGGAAAATCCAAAAAGGCTCACTAATGACATTTTTTCCTAAAAAAACTAATCAAAAAGTGGAAGAGAATTGTTAGTTGTCGAAACGGTGAAGGGAAGATGGAATTGGGTAGCTCATTTGGAAATGCCTTATGTGATTTCGACAATGCTACGTTTCGTAAAAAAAAGTCAAGTCTTCGATGCTCTGCCATTGAATGTGTCACCCCCATAATAATATAATATTCGGAAAGTGTGTTTCACTATGACTTGACGGAGACGGGAAAATCCAAAAAGGCTCACTAATGGCATTGTTTTTTCTCAACAAAACTAATCAAAAAGTGGGAGAGAATTGTTAATTGTCGAAACGGTGAAGGGAAGATGGAATTCGGTAGCTCATTTGGAAATGCCTTATGTGATTTCGACAATGCCACGTTTCGTAAAAAAAAGTCAAGTCTTCGATGCTCTGCCATTGAATGTGTCACCCCCATAATAATATAATATTCGGGAAGTGTGTTTCACTATGACCTGACGGAGAGGGGAATATCTAAAAAGGCTCACTAATGACATTATTTTTTCTCAACAAAACTAATCAAAAAGTGGAAGAGAATTGTTAGTTGTCGAAACGGTGAAGGGAATATGGAATTCGGTAGGTCATTTAGAAACACGTAATGTGATTCTGACAATGCCTAGTTTCGTAAAAAAAAGTCAAGTCTTCGATGCTCTGCCATTGAAAGTGTCACCCCCATAATAATATAATATTCGGAAAGTGTGTTTCACTATGACTTGACGGAGAGAGAAAATCCAAAAAGGCTCACTAATGGCATTGTTTTTTCTCAACAAAACTAATCAAAAAGTGGGAGAGAATTGTTAATTGTCGAAACGGTGAAGGGAAGATGGAATTCGGTAGCTCATTTGGAAATGCCTTATGTGATTTCGACAATGCCACGTTTCGTAAAAAAAAGTCAAGTCTTCGATGCTCTACCATTGAATGTGTCACCCCCATAATAATATAATATTCGGAAAGTGTGTTTCACTATGACTTGACGGAGACGGGAAAATCCAAAAAGGCTCACTAATGGCATTGTTTTTTCTCAACAAAACTAATCAAAAAGTGGAAGAGAATTGTTAGTTGTCGAAACGGTGAAGGGAATATGGAATTCGGTAGGTCATTTAGAAACACGTTATGTGATTCTGACAATGCCAAGTTTCGTAAAAAAAAGTCAAGTCTTCGATGCTCTGCCATTGAATGTATCACCCCCATAATAATATAATATTCGGGAAGTGTGTTTCACTATGACCTGACGGAGAGGGGAATATCCAAAAAGGCTCACTAATGACATTATTTTTTCTCAACAAAACTAATCAAAAAGTGGAAGAGAATTGTTAGTTGTCGAAACGGTGAAGGGAATATGGAATTCGGTAGGTCATTTAGAAACACGTTATGTGATTCTGACAATGCCAAGTTTCGTAAAAAAAAGTCAAGTCTTTGATGCTCTGCCATTGAAAGTGTCACCCCCATAATAATATAATATTCGGAAACTGTGTTTCACTATGACTTGACGGAGACGGGAAAATCCAAAAAGGCTCACTAATGGCATTGTTTTTTCTCAACAAAACTAATCAAAAAGTGGGAGAGAATTGTTAATTGTCGAAACGGTGAAGGGAAGATGGAATTCGGTAGCTCATTTGGAAATGCCTTATGTGATTTCGACAATGCCACGTTTCGTAAAAAAAAGTCAAGTCTTCGATGCTCTGCCATTGAATGTGTCACCCCCATAATAATATAATATTCGGGAAGTGTGTTTCACTATGACCTGACGGAGAGGGGAATATCCAAAAAGGCTCACTAATGACATTATTTTTTCTCAACAAAACTAATCAAAAAGTGGAAGAGAATTGTTAGTTGTCGAAACGGTGAAGGGAATATGGAATTCGGTAGGTCATTTAGAAACACGTTATGTGATTCTGACAATGCCAAGTTTCGTAAAAAAAAGTCAAGTCTTCGATGCTCTGCCATTGAAAGTGTCACCCCCATAATAATATAATATTCGGAAACTGTGTTTCACTATGACTTGACGGAGACGGGTAAATCCAAAAAGGCTCACTAATGGCATTGTTTTTTCTCAACAAAACTAATCAAAAAGTGGGAGAGAATTGTTAATTGTCGAAACGGTGAAGGGAAGATGGAATTCGGTAGCTCATTTGGAAATGCCTTATGTGATTTCGAAAATGCCACGTTTCGTAAAAAAAAGTCAAGTCTTCGATGCTCTACCATTGAATGTGTCACCCCCATAATAATATAATATTCGGAAAGTGTGTTTCACTATGACTTGACGGAGACGGGAAAATCCAAAAAGGCTCACTAATGACATTTTTTCCTAAAAAAACTAATCAAAAAGTGGAAGAGAATTGTTAGTTGTCGAAACGGTGAAGGGAAGATTGAATTCGGTAGCTCATTTGGAAATGCCTTATGTGATTTCGACAATGCCACGTTTCGTAAAAAAAAGTCAAGTCTTCGATGCTCTGCCATTGAATGTGTCACCCCCATAATAATATAATATTCGGAAAGTGTGTTTCACTATGACTTGACGGAGACGGGAAAATCCAAAAAGGCTCACTAATGGCATTGTTTTTTCTCAACAAAACTAATCAAAAAGTGGAAGAGAATTGTTAGTTGTCGAAACGGTGAAGGGAATATGGAATTCGGTAGGTCATTTAGAAACACGTTATGTGATTCTGACAATGCCAAGTTTCGTAAAAAAAAGTCAAGTCTTCGATGCTCTGCCATTGAATGTATCACCCCCATAATAATATAATATTCGGGAAGTGTGTTTCACTATGACCTGACGGAGAGGGGAATATCCAAAAAGGCTCACTAATGACATTATTTTTTCTCAACAAAACTAATCAAAAAGTGGAAGAGAATTGTTAGTTGTCGAAACGGTGAAGGGAATATGGAATTCGGTAGGTCATTTAGAAACACGTTATGTGATTCTGCCAATGCCAAGTTTCGTAAAAAAAAGTCAAGTCTTTGATGCTCTGCCATTGAAAGTGTCACCCCCATAATAATATAATATTCGGAAACTGTGTTTCACTATGACTTGACGGAGACGGGAAAATCCAAAAAGGCTCACTAATGGCATTGTTTTTTCTCAACAAAACTAATCAAAAAGTGGGAGAGAATTGTTAATTGTCGAAACGGTGAAGGGAAGATGGAATTCGGTAGCTCATTTGGAAATGCCTTATGTGATTTCGACAATGCCACGTTTCGTAAAAAAAAGTCAAGTCTTCGATGCTCTGCCATTGAATGTGTCACCCCCATAATAATATAATATTCGGGAAGTGTGTTTCACTATGACCTGACGGAGAGGGGAATATCCAAAATGGCTCACTAATGACATTATTTTTTCTCAACAAAACTAATCAAAAAGTGGAAGAGAATTGTTAGTTGTCGAAACGGTGAAGGGAATATGGAATTCGGTAGGTCATTTAGAAACACGTTATGTGATTCTGAAAATGCCAAGTTTCGTAAAAAAAAGTCAAGTCTTCGATGCTCTGCCATTGAAAGTGTCACCCCCATAATAATATAATATTCGGAAAGTGTGTTTCACTATGACTTGACGGAGAGAGAAAATCCAAAAAGGCTCACTAATGGCATTGTTTTTTCTCAACAAAACTAATCAAAAAGTGGGAGAGAATTGTTAATTGTCGAAACGGTGAAGGGAAGATGGAATTCGGTAGCTCATTTGGAAATGCCTTATGTGATTTCGACAATGCCACGTTTCGTAAAAAAAAGTCAAGTCTTCGATGCTCTACCATTGAATGTGTCACCCCCATAATAATATAATATTCGTAAAGTGTGTTTCACTATGACTTGACGGAGACGGGAAAATCCAAAAAGGCTCACTAATGGCATTGTTTTTTCTCAACAAAACTAATCAAAAAGTGGAAGAGAATTGTTAGTTGTCGAAACGGTGAAGGGAATATGGAATTCGGTAGGTCATTTAGAAACACGTTATGTGATTCTGACAATGCCAAGTTTCGTAAAAAAAAGTCAAGTCTCCGATGCTCTGCCATTGAATGTATCACCCCCATAATAATATAATATTCGGGAAGTGTGTTTCACTATGACCTGACGGAGGGGGGAATATCCAAAAAGGCTCACTAATGACATTATTTTTTCTCAACAAAACTAATCAAAAAGTGGAAGAGAATTGTTAGTTGTCGAAACGGTGAAGGGAATATGGAATTCGGTAGGTCATTTAGAAACACGTTATGTGATTCTGACAATGCCAAGTTTCGTAAAAAAAAGTCAAGTCTTCGATGCTCTGCCATTGAAAGTGTCACCCCCATAATAATATAATATTCGGAAAGTGTGTTTCACTATGACTTGACGGAGAGAGAAAATCCAAAAAGGCTCACTAATGGCATTGTTTTTTCTCAACAAAACTAATCAAAAAGTGGGAGAGAATTGTTAATTGTCGAAACGGTGAAGGGAAGATGGAATTCGGTAGCTCATTTGGAAATGCCTTATGTGATTTCGACAATGCCACGTTTCGTAAAAAAAAGTCAAGTCTTCGATGCTCTGCCATTGAATGTGTCACCCCCATAATAATATAATATTCGGAAAGTGTGTTTCACTATGACTTGACGGAGACGGGAAAATCCAAAAAGGCTCACTAATGGCATTGTTTTTTCTCAACAAAACTAATCAAAAAGTGGGAGAGAATTGTTAATTGTCGAAACGGTGAAGGGAAGATGGAATTCGGTAGCTCATTTGGAAATGCCTTATGTGATTTCGACAATGCCACGTTTCGTAAAAAAAAGTCAAGTCTTCGATGCTCTGCCATCGAATGTGTCACCCCCATAATAATATAATATTCGGGAAGTGTGTTTCACTATGACCTGACGGAGAGGGGAATATCCAAAAAGGCTCACTAATGACATTATTTTTTCTCAACAAAACTAATCAAAAAGTGGAAGAGAATTGTTAGTTGTCGAAACGGTGAAGGGAATATGGAATTCGGTAGGTCATTTAGAAACACGTTATGTGATTCTGACAATGCCAAGTTTCGTAAAAAAGAGTCAAGTCTTCGATGCTCTGCCATTGAAAGTGTCACCCCCATAATAATATAATATTCGGAAAGTGTATTTCACTATGACTTGACGGAGAGAGAAAATCCAAAAAGGCTCACTAATGGCATTGTTTTTTCTCAACAAAACTAATCAAAAAGTGGGAGAGAATTGTTAATTGTCGAAACGGTGAAGGGAAGATGGAATTCGGTAGCTCATTTGGAAATGCCTTATGTGATTTCGACAATGCCACGTTTCGTAAAAAAAAGTCAAGTCTTCGATGCTCTACCATTGAATGTGTCACCACCATAATAATATAATATTCGGAAAGTGTGTTTCACTATGACTTGACGGAGACGGGAAAATCCAAAAAGGCTCACTAATGACATTGTTTTTTCTCAACAAAACTAATCAAAAAGTGGGAGAGAATTGTTAATTGTCGAAACGGTGAAGGGAAGATGGAATTCGGTAGCTCATTTGGAAATGCCTTATGTGATTTCGACAATGCCACGTTTCGTAAAAAAAAAGTCAAGTCTTCGATGCTCTGCCATTGAATGTGTCACCCCCCATAATAATATAATATTCGGAAAGTGTGTTTCACTATGACTTGACGGAGACGGGAAAATCCAAAAAGGCTCACTAATGACATTTTTTCCTAAAAAAACTAATCAAAAAGTGGAAGAGAATTGTTAGTTGTCGAAACGGTGAAGGAAATATGGAATTCGGTAGGTCATTTGGAAACGCCTCATGTGATTCCGACAATGCGAAGTTTCGTAAAAAAAAGTCAAGTCTTCGATGCTCTGCCATTGAAAGTGTCACCCCCATAATAATATAATATTCGGAAAGTGTGTTTCACTATGACTTGACGGAGAGAGAAAATCCAAAAAGGCTCACTAATGGCATTGTTTTTTCTCAACAAAACTAATCAAAAAGTGGGAGAGAATTGTTAATTGTCGAAACGGTGAAGGGAAGATGGAATTCGGTAGCTCATTTGGAAATGCCTTATGTGATTTCGACAATGCCACGTTTCGTAAAAAAAAGTCAAGTATTCGATGCTCTACCATTGAATGTGTCACCCCCATAATAATATAATATTCGGAAAGTGTGTTTCACTATGACTTGACGGAGACGGGAAAATCCAAAAAGGCTCACTAATGGCATTGTTTTTTCTCAACAAAACTAATCAAAAAGTGGGAGAGAATTGTTAATTGTCGAAACGGTGAAGGGAAGATGGAATTCGGTAGCTCATTTGGAAATGCCTTATGTGATTTCGACAATGCCACGTTTCGTAAAAAAAAGTCAAGTCTTCGATGCTCTACCATTGATGTGTCACCCCCATAATAATATAATATTCGGAAAGTGTGTTTCACTATGACTTGACGGAGACGGGAAAATCCAAAAAGGCTCACTAATGGCATTGTTTTTTCTCAACAAAACTAATCAAAAAGTGGGAGAGAATTGTTAGTTGTCGAAACGGTGAAGGGAATATGGAATTCGGTAGGTCATTTAGAAACACGTTATGTGATTCTGACAATGCCAAGTTTCGTAAAAAAAAGTCAAGTCTTTGATGCTCTGCCATTGAAAGTGTCACCCCCATAATAATATAATATTCGGAAAGTGTGTTTCACTATGACTTGACGGAGAGGGAAAATCCAAAAAGGCTCACTAATGGCATTGTTTTTTCTCAACAAAACTAATCAAAAAGTGGGAGAGAATTGTTAATTGTCGAAACGGTGAAGGGAAGATGGAATTCGGTAGCTCATTTGGAAATGCCTTATGTGATTTCGACAATGCCACGTTTCGTAAAAAAAAGTCAAGTCTTCGATGCTCTACCATTGAATGTGTCACCCCCATAATAATATAATATTCGGAAAGTGTGTTTCACTATGACTTGACGGAGACGGGAAAATCCAAAAAGGCTCACTAATGACATTTTTTCCTAAAAAACTAATCAAAAAGTGGAAGAGAATTGTTAGTTGTCGAAACGGTGAAGGGAAGATGGAATTCGGTAGCTCATTTGGAAATGCCTTATGTGATTTCGACAATGCCAAGTTTCGTAAAAAAAAGTCAAGTCTTCGATGCTCTGCCATTGATGTGTCACCCCCATAATAATATAATATTCGGAAAGTGTGTTTCACTATGACTTGACGGAGAGAGAAAATCCAAAAAGGCTCACTAATGGCATTGTTTTTTCTCAACAAAACTAATCAAAAAGTGGGAGAGAATTGTTAATTGTCGAAACGGTGAAGGGAAGATGGAATTCGGTAGCTCATTTGGAAATGCCTTATGTGATTTCGACAATGCCACGTTTCGTAAAAAAAAATCAAGTCTTCGATGCTCTACCATTGAATGTGTCACCCCCATAATAATATAATATTCGGAAAGTGTGTTTCACTATGACTTGACGGAGACGGGAAAATCCAAAAAGGCTCACTAATGGCATTGTTTTTTCTCAACAAAACTAATCAAAAAGTGGGAGAGAATTGTTAATTGTCGAAACGGTGAAGGGAAGATGGAATTCGGTAGCTCATTTGGAAATGCCTTATGTGATTTCGACAATGCCACGTTTCGTAAAAAAAAGTCAAGTCTTCGATGCTCTACCATTGAAAGTGTCACCCCCATAATAATATAATATTCGGAAAGTGTGTTTCACTATGACTTGACGGAGAGAGAAAATCCAAAAAGGCTCACTAATGGCATTGTTTTTTCTCAACAAAACTAATCAAAAAGTGGGAGAGAATTGTTAATTGTCGAAACGGTGAAGGGAAGATGGAATTCGGTAGCTCATTTGGAAATGCCTTATGTGATTTCGACAATGCCACGTTTCGTAAAAAAAAGTCAAGTCTTCGATGCTCTACCATTGAATGTGTCACCCCCATAATAATATAATATTCGGAAAGTGTGTTTCACTATGACTTGACGGAGACGGGAAAATCCAAAAAGGCTCACTAATGGCATTGTTTTCTCTCAACAAAACTAATCAAAAAGTGGGAGAGAATTATTAATTGTCGAAACGGTGAAGGGAAGATGGAATTCGGTAGCTCATTTGGAAATGCCTTATGTGATTTCGACAATGCCACGTTTCGTAAAAAAAAGTCAAGTCTTCGATGCTCTACCATTGAAAGTGTCACCCCCATAATAATATAATATTCGGAAAGTGTGTTTCACTATGACTTGACGGAGAGAGAAAATCCAAAAAGGCTCACTAATGGCATTGTTTTTTCTCAACAAAACTAATCAAAAAGTGGAAGAGAATTGTTAGTTGTCGAAACGGTGAAGGAAATATGGAATTCGGTAGGTCATTTGGAAACGCCTCATGTGATTCCGACAATGCGAAGTTTCGTAAAAAAAAGTCAAGTCTTCGATGCTCTGCCATTGAAAGTGTCACCCCCATAATAATATAATATTCGGAAAGTGTGTTTCACTATGACTTGACGGAGAGAGAAAATCCAAAAAGGCTCACTAATGGCATTGTTTTTTCTCAACAAAACTAATCAAAAAGTGGGAGAGAATTGTTAATTGTCGAAACGGTGAAGGGAAGATGGAATTCGGTAGCTCATTTGGAAATGCCTTATGTGATTTCGACAATGCCACGTTTCGTAAAAAAAAGTCAAGTCTTCGATGCTCTACCATTGAATGTGTCACCCCCATAATAATATAATATTCGGAAAGTGTGTTTCACTATGACTTGACGGAGACGGGAAAATCCAAAAAGGCTCACTAATGACATTTTTTCCTAAAAAACTAATCAAAAAGTGGAAGAGAATTGTTAGTTGTCGAAACGGTGAAGGGAATATGGAATTCGGTAGCTCATTTGGAAATGCCTTATGTGATTTCGACAATGCCACGTTTCGTAAAAAAAAGTCAAGTCTTCGATGCTCTACCATTGAAAGTGTCACCCCCATAATAATATAATATTCGGAAAGTGTGTTTCACTATGACTTGACGGAGAGAGAAAATCCAAAAAGGCTCACTAATGGCATTGTTTTTTCTCAACAAAACTAATCAAAAAGTGGGAGAGAATTGTTAATTGTCGAAACGGTGAAGGGAAGATGGAATTCGGTAGCTCATTTGGAAATGCCTTATGTGATTTCGACAATGCCACGTTTCGTAAAAAAAAGTCAAGTCTTCGATGCTCTACCATTGAATGTGTCACCCCCATAATAATATAATATTCGGAAAGTGTGTTTCACTATGACTTGACGGAGACGGGAAAATCCAAAAAGGCTCACTAATGGCATTGTTTTCTCTCAACAAAACTAATCAAAAAGTGGGAGAGAATTGTTAATTGTCGAAACGGTGAAGGGAAGATGGAATTCGGTAGCTCATTTGGAAATGCCTTATGTGATTTCGACAATGCCACGTTTCGTAAAAAAAAGTCAAGTCTTCGATGCTCTGCCATTGAAAGTGTCACCCCCATAATAATATAATATTCGGAAAGTGTGTTTCACTATGACTTGACGGAGAGAGAAAATCCAAAAAGGCTCACTAATGGCATTGTTTTTTCTCAACAAAACTAATCAAAAAGTGGGAGAGAATTGTTAATTGTCGAAACGGTGAAGGGAAGATGGAATTCGGTAGCTCATTTGGAAATGCCTTATGTGATTTCGACAATGCCACGTTTCGTAAAAAAAAGTCAAGTCTTCGATGCTCTACCATTGAATGTGTCACCCCCATAATAATATAATATTCGGAAAGTGTGTTTCACTATGACTTGACGGAGACGGGAAAATCCAAAAAGGCTCACTAATGGCATTGTTTTTTCTCAACAAAACTAATCAAAAAGTGGGAGAGAATTGTTAATTGTCGAAACGGTGAAGGGAAGATGGAATTCGGTAGCTCATTTGGAAATGCCTTATGTGATTTCGACAATGCCACGTTTCGTAAAAAAAAGTCAAGTCTTCGATGCTCTACCATTGAATGTGTCACCCCCATAATAATATAATATTCGGAAAGTGTGTTTCACTATGACTTGACGGAGACGGGAAAATCCAAAAAGGCTCACTAATGGCATTGTTTTTTCTCAACAAAACTAATCAAAAAGTGGGAGAGAATTGTTAATTGTCGAAACGGTGAAGGGAAGATGGAATTCGGTAGCTCATTTGGAAATGCCTTATGTGATTTCGACAATGCCACGTTTCGTAAAAAAAAGTCAAGTCTTCGATGCTCTACCATTGAAAGTGTCACCCCCATAATAATATAATATTCGGAAAGTGTGTTTCACTATGACTTGACGGAGAGAGAAAATCCAAAAAGGCTCACTAATGGCATTGTTTTTTCTCAACAAAACTAATCAAAAAGTGGGAGAGAATTGTTAATTGTCGAAACGGTGAAGGGAAGATGGAATTCGGTAGCTCATTTGGAAATGCCTTATGTGATTTCGACAATGCCACGTTTCGTAAAAAAAAGTCAAGTCTTCGATGCTCTACCATTGAATGTGTCACCCCCATAATAATATAATATTCGGAAAGTGTGTTTCACTATGACTTGACGGAGACGGGAAAATCCAAAAAGGCTCACTAATGGCATTGTTTTCTCTCAACAAAACTAATCAAAAAGTGGGAGAGAATTGTTAATTGTCGAAACGGTGAAGGGAAGATGGAATTCGGTAGCTCATTTGGAAATGCCTTATGTGATTTCGACAATGCCACGTTTCGTAAAAAAAAGTCAAGTCTTCGATGCTCTGCCATTGAAAGTGTCACCCCCATAATAATATAATATTCGGAAAGTGTGTTTCACTATGACTTGACGGAGAGAGAAAATCCAAAAAGGCTCACTAATGGCATTGTTTTTTCTCAACAAAACTAATCAAAAAGTGGGAGAGAATTGTTAATTGTCGAAACGGTGAAGGGAAGATGGAATTCGGTAGCTCATTTGGAAATGCCTTATGTGATTTCGACAATGCCACGTTTCGTAAAAAAAAGTCAAGTCTTCGATGCTCTACCATTGAATGTGTCACCCCCATAATAATATAATATTCGGAAAGTGTGTTTCACTATGACTTGACGGAGACGGGAAAATCCAAAAAGGCTCACTAATGGCATTGTTTTTTCTCAACAAAACTAATCAAAAAGTGGGAGAGAATTGTTAATTGTCGAAACGGTGAAGGGAAGATGGAATTCGGTAGCTCATTTGGAAATGCCTTATGTGATTTCGACAATGCCACGTTTCGTAAAAAAAAGTCAAGTCTTCGATGCTCTACCATTGAAAGTGTCACCCCCATAATAATATAATATTCGGAAAGTGTGTTTCACTATGACTTGACGGAGAGAGAAAATCCAAAAAGGCTCACTAATGGCATTGTTTTTTCTCAACAAAACTAATCAAAAAGTGGGAGAGAATTGTTAATTGTCGAAACGGTGAAGGGAAGATGGAATTCGGTAGCTCATTTGGAAATGCCTTATGTGATTTCGACAATGCCACGTTTCGTAAAAAAAAGTCAAGTCTTCGATGCTCTACCATTGAATGTGTCACCCCCATAATAATATAATATTCGGAAAGTGTGTTTCACTATGACTTGACGGAGACGGGAAAATCCAAAAAGGCTCACTAATGGCATTGTTTTCTCTCAACAAAACTAATCAAAAAGTGGGAGAGAATTGTTAATTGTCGAAACGGTGAAGGGAAGATGGAATTCGGTAGCTCATTTGGAAATGCCTTATGTGATTTCGACAATGCCACGTTTCGTAAAAAAAAGTCAAGTCTTCGATGCTCTACCATTGAATGTGTCACCACCATAATAATATAATATTCGGAAAGTGTGTTTCACTATGACTTGACGGAGACGGGAAAATCCAAAAAGGCTCACTAATTACATTTTTTCCTAAAAAAACTAATCAAAAAGTGGAAGAGAATTGTTAGTTGTCGAAACGGTGAAGGAAATATGGAATTCGGTAGGTCATTTGGAAACGCCTCATGTGATTCCGACAATGCGAAGTTTCGTAAAAAAAAGTCAAGTCTTCGATGCTCTACCATTGAATGTGTCACCCCCATAATAATATAATATTCGGAAAGTGTGTTTCACTATGACTTGACGGAGACGGGAAAATCCAAAAAGGCTCACTAATGGCATTGTTTTTTCTCAACAAAACTAATCAAAAAGTGGGAGAGAATTGTTAATTGTCGAAACGGTGAAGGGAAGATGGAATTCGGTAGCTCATTTGGAAATGCCTTATGTGATTTCGACAATGCCACGTTTCGTAAAAAAAAGTCAAGTCTTCGATGCTCTACCATTGAAAGTGTCACCCCCATAATAATATAATATTCGGAAAGTGTGTTTCACTATGACTTGACGGAGAGAGAAAATCCAAAAAGGCTCACTAATGGCATTGTTTTTTCTCAACAAAACTAATCAAAAAGTGGGAGAGAATTGTTAATTGTCGAAACGGTGAAGGGAAGATGGAATTCGGTAGCTCATTTGGAAATGCCTTATGTGATTTCGACAATGCCACGTTTCGTAAAAAAAAGTCAAGTCTTCGATGCTCTACCATTGAATGTGTCACCCCCATAATAATATAATATTCGGAAAGTGTGTTTCACTATGACTTGACGGAGACGGGAAAATCCAAAAAGGCTCACTAATGGCATTGTTTTCTCTCAACAAAACTAATCAAAAAGTGGGAGAGAATTGTTAATTGTCGAAACGGTGAAGGGAAGATGGAATTCGGTAGCTCATTTGGAAATGCCTTATGTGATTTCGACAATGCCACGTTTCGTAAAAAAAAGTCAAGTCTTCGATGCTCTGCCATTGAAAGTGTCACCCCCATAATAATATAATATTCGGAAAGTGTGTTTCACTATGACTTGACGGAGAGAGAAAATCCAAAAAGGCTCACTAATGGCATTGTTTTTTCTCAACAAAACTAATCAAAAAGTGGGAGAGAATTGTTAATTGTCGAAACGGTGAAGGGAAGATGGAATTCGGTAGCTCATTTGGAAATGCCTTATGTGATTTCGACAATGCCACGTTTCGTAAAAAAAAGTCAAGTCTTCGATGCTCTACCATTGAATGTGTCACCCCCATAATAATATAATATTCGGAAAGTGTGTTTCACTATGACTTGACGGAGACGGGAAAATCCAAAAAGGCTCACTAATGGCATTGCTTTTTCTCAACAAAACTAATCAAAAAGTGGGAGAGAATTGTTAATTGTCGAAACGGTGAAGGGAAGATGGAATTCGGTAGCTCATTTGGAAATGCCTTATGTGATTTCGACAATGCCACGTTTCGTAAAAAAAAGTCAAGTCTTCGATGCTCTACCATTGAATGTGTCACCCCCATAATAATATAATATTCGGAAAGTGTGTTTCACTATGACTTGACGGAGACGGGAAAATCCAAAAAGGCTCACTAATGGCATTGTTTTTTCTCAACAAAACTAATCAAAAAGTGGGAGAGAATTGTTAATTGTCGAAACGGTGAAGGGAAGATGGAATTCGGTAGCTCATTTGGAAATGCCTTATGTGATTTCGACAATGCCACGTTTCGTAAAAAAAAGTCAAGTCTTCGATGCTCTACCATTGAAAGTGTCACCCCCATAATAATATAATATTCGGAAAGTGTGTTTCACTATGACTTGACGGAGAGAGAAAATCCAAAAAGGCTCACTAATGGCATTGTTTTTTCTCAACAAAACTAATCAAAAAGTGGGAGAGAATTGTTAATTGTCGAAACGGTGAAGGGAAGATGGAATTCGGTAGCTCATTTGGAAATGCCTTATGTGATTTCGACAATGCCACGTTTCGTAAAAAAAAGTCAAGTCTTCGATGCTCTACCATTGAATGTGTCACCCCCATAATAATATAATATTCGGAAAGTGTGTTTCACTATGACTTGACGGAGACGGGAAAATCCAAAAAGGCTCACTAATGGCATTGTTTTCTCTCAACAAAACTAATCAAAAAGTGGGAGAGAATTGTTAATTGTCGAAACGGTGAAGGGAAGATGGAATTCGGTAGCTCATTTGGAAATGCCTTATGTGATTTCGACAATGCCACGTTTCGTAAAAAAAAGTCAAGTCTTCGATGCTCTGCCATTGAAAGTGTCACCCCCATAATAATATAATATTCGGAAAGTGTGTTTCACTATGACTTGACGGAGAGAGAAAATCCAAAAAGGCTCACTAATGGCATTGTTTTTTCTCAACAAAACTAATCAAAAAGTGGAAGAGAATTGTTAGTTGTCGAAACGGTGAAGGAAATATGGAATTCGGTAGGTCATTTGGAAACGCCTCATGTGATTCCGACAATGCGAAGTTTCGTAAAAAAAAGTCAAGTCTTCGATGCTCTACCATTGAATGTGTCACCCCCATAATAATATAATATTCGGAAAGTGTGTTTCACTATGACTTGACGGAGACGGGAAAATCCAAAAAGGCTCACTAATGGCATTGTTTTTTCTCAACAAAACTAATCAAAAAGTGGGAGAGAATTGTTAATTGTCGAAACGGTGAAGGGAAGATGGAATTCGGTAGCTCATTTGGAAATGCCTTATGTGATTTCGACAATGCCACGTTTCGTAAAAAAAAGTCAAGTCTTCGATGCTCTACCATTGAAAGTGTCACCCCCATAATAATATAATATTCGGAAAGTGTGTTTCACTATGACTTGACGGAGAGAGAAAATCCAAAAAGGCTCACTAATGGCATTGTTTTTTCTCAACAAAACTAATCAAAAAGTGGGAGAGAATTGTTAATTGTCGAAACGGTGAAGGGAAGATGGAATTCGGTAGCTCATTTGGAAATGCCTTATGTGATTTCGACAATGCCACGTTTCGTAAAAAAAAGTCAAGTCTTCGATGCTCTACCATTGAATGTGTCACCCCCATAATAATATAATATTCGGAAAGTGTGTTTCACTATGACTTGACGGAGACGGGAAAATCCAAAAAGGCTCACTAATGGCATTGTTTTCTCTCAACAAAACTAATCAAAAAGTGGGAGAGAATTGTTAATTGTCGAAACGGTGAAGGGAAGATGGAATTCGGTAGCTCATTTGGAAATGCCTTATGTGATTTCGACAATGCCACGTTTCGTAAAAAAAAGTCAAGTCTTCGATGCTCTGCCATTGAAAGTGTCACCCCCATAATAATATAATATTCGGAAAGTGTGTTTCACTATGACTTGACGGAGAGAGAAAATCCAAAAAGGCTCACTAATGGCATTGTTTTTTCTCAACAAAACTAATCAAAAAGTGGGAGAGAATTGTTAATTGTCGAAACGGTGAAGGGAAGATGGAATTCGGTAGCTCATTTGGAAATGCCTTATGTGATTTCGACAATGCCACGTTTCGTAAAAAAAAGTCAAGTCTTCGATGCTCTACCATTGAATGTGTCACCCCCATAATAATATAATATTCGGAAAGTGTGTTTCACTATGACTTGACGGAGACGGGAAAATCCAAAAAGGCTCACTAATGGCATTGTTTTTTCTCAACAAAACTAATCAAAAAGTGGGAGAGAATTGTTAATTGTCGAAACGGTGAAGGGAAGATGGAATTCGGTAGCTCATTTGGAAATGCCTTATGTGATTTCGACAATGCCACGTTTCGTAAAAAAAAGTCAAGTCTTCGATGCTCTACCATTGAATGTGTCACCCCCATAATAATATAATATTCGGAAAGTGTGTTTCACTATGACTTGACGGAGACGGGAAAATCCAAAAAGGCTCACTAATGGCATTGTTTTTTCTCAACAAAACTAATCAAAAAGTGGGAGAGAATTGTTAATTGTCGAAACGGTGAAGGGAAGATGGAATTCGGTAGCTCATTTGGAAATGCCTTATGTGATTTCGACAATGCCACGTTTCGTAAAAAAAAGTCAAGTCTTCGATGCTCTACCATTGAAAGTGTCACCCCCATAATAATATAATATTCGGAAAGTGTGTTTCACTATGACTTGACGGAGAGAGAAAATCCAAAAAGGCTCACTAATGGCATTGTTTTTTCTCAACAAAACTAATCAAAAAGTGGGAGAGAATTGTTAATTGTCGAAACGGTGAAGGGAAGATGGAATTCGGTAGCTCATTTGGAAATGCCTTATGTGATTTCGACAATGCCACGTTTCGTAAAAAAAAGTCAAGTCTTCGATGCTCTACCATTGAATGTGTCACCCCCATAATAATATAATATTCGGAAAGTGTGTTTCACTATGACTTGACGGAGACGGGAAAATCCAAAAAGGCTCACTAATGGCATTATTTTCTCTCAACAAAACTAATCAAAAAGTGGGAGAGAATTGTTAATTGTCGAAACGGTGAAGGGAAGATGGAATTCGGTAGCTCATTTGGAAATGCCTTATGTGATTTCGACAATGCCACGTTTCGTAAAAAAAAGTCAAGTCTTCGATGCTCTGCCATTGAAAGTGTCACCCCCATAATAATATAATATTCGGAAAGTGTGTTTCACTATGACTTGACGGAGAGAGAAAATCCAAAAAGGCTCACTAATGGCATTGTTTTTTCTCAACAAAACTAATCAAAAAGTGGGAGAGAATTGTTAATTGTCGAAACGGTGAAGGGAAGATGGAATTCGGTAGCTCATTTGGAAATGCCTTATGTGATTTCGACAATGCCACGTTTCGTAAAAAAAAGTCAAGTCTTCGATGCTCTGCCATTGAAAGTGTCACCCCCATAATAATATAATATTCGGAAAGTGTGTTTCACTATGACTTGACGGAGAGAGAAAATCCAAAAAGGCTCACTAATGGCATTGTTTTTTCTCAACAAAACTAATCAAAAAGTGGGAGAGAATTGTTAATTGTCGAAACGGTGAAGGGAAGATGGAATTCGGTAGCTCATTTGGAAATGCCTTATGTGATTTCGACAATGCCACGTTTCGTAAAAAAAAGTCAAGTCTTCGATGCTCTACCATTGAATGTGTCACCCCCATAATAATATAATATTCGGAAAGTGTGTTTCACTATGACTTGACGGAGACGGGAAAATCCAAAAAGGCTCACTAATGACATTTTTTCCTAAAAAAACTAATCAAAAAGTGGAAGAGAATTGTTAGTTGTCGAAACGGTGAAGGGAAGATGGAATTCGGTAGCTCATTTGGAAATGCCTTATGTGATTTCGACAATGCCACGTTTCGTAAAAAAAAGTCAAGTCTTCGATGCTCTGCCATTGAATGTGTCACCCCCATAATAATATAATATTCGGAAAGTGTGTTTCACTATGACTTGACGGAGAGAGAAAATCCAAAAAGGCTCACTAATGGCATTGTTTTTTCTCAACAAAACTAATCAAAAAGTGGGAGAGAATTGTTAATTGTCGAAACGGTGAAGGGAAGATGGAATTCGGTAGCTCATTTGGAAATGCCTTATGTTATTTCGACAATGCCACGTTTCGTAAAAAAAAGTCAAGTCTTCGATGCTCTACCATTGAATGTGTCACCCCCATAATAATATAATATTCGGAAAGTGTGTTTCACTATGACTTGACGGAGACGGGAAAATCCAAAAAGGCTCACTAATGACATTTTTTCCTAAAAAAACTAATCGAAAAGTGGAAGAGAATTGTTAGTTGTCGAAACGGTGAAGGGAAGATGGAATTCGGTAGCTCATTTGGAAATGCCTTATGTGATTTCGACAATGCCACGTTTCGTAAAAAAAAGTCAAGTCTTCGATGCTCTGCCATTGAATGTGTCACCCCCATAATAATATAATATTCGGGAAGTGTGTTTCACTATGACCTGACGGAGAGGGGAATATCCAAAAAGGCTCACTAATGACATTATTTTTTCTCAACAAAACTAATCAAAAAGTGGAAGAGAATTGTTAGTTGTCGAAACGGTGAAGGGAATATGGAATTCGGTAGGTCATTTAGAAACACGTTATGTGATTCTGACAATGCCAAGTTTCGTAAAAAAAAGTCAAGTCTTCGATGCTCTGCCATTGAAAGTGTCACCCCCATAATAATATAATATTCGGAAAGTGTGTTTCACTATGACTTGACGGAGAGAGAAAATCCAAAAAGGCTCACTAATGGCATTGTTTTTTCTCAACAAAACTAATCAAAAAGTGGGAGAGAATTGTTAATTGTCGAAACGGTGAAAGGAAGATGGAATTCGGTAGCTCATTTGGAAATGCCTTATGTGATTTCGACAATGCCACGTTTCGTAAAAAAAAGTCAAGTCTTCGATGCTCTGCCATTGAATGTGTCACCCCCATAATAATATAATATTCGGAAAGTGTGTTTCACTATGACTTGACGGAGACGGGAAAATCCAAAAAGGCTCACTAATGGCATTGTTTTTTCTCAACAAAACTAATCAAAAAGTGGGAGAGAATTGTTAATTGTCGAAACGGTGAAGGGAAGATGGAATTCGGTAGCTCATTTGGAAATGCCTTATGTGATTTCGACAATGCCACGTTTCGTAAAAAAAAGTCAAGTCTTCGATGCTCTGCCATTGAATGTGTCACCCCCATAATAATATAATATTCGGAAAGTGTGTTTCACTATGACTTGACGGAGACGGGAAAATCCAAAAAGGCTCACTAATGGCATTGTTTTTTCTCAACAAAACTATTCAAAAAGTGGGAGAGAATTGTTAATTGTCGAAACGGTGAAGGGAAGATGGAATTCGGTAGCTCATTTGGAAATGCCTTATGTGATTTCGACAATGCCACGTTTCGTAAAAAAAAGTCAAGTCTTCGATGCTCTGCCATTGAATGTGTCACCCCCATAATAATATAATATTCGGAAAGTGTGTTTCACTATGACTTGACGGAGACGGGAAAATCCAAAAAGGCTCACTAATGGCATTGTTTTTTCTCAACAAAACTAATCAAAAAGTGGGAGAGAATTGTTAATTGTCGAAACGGTGAAGGGAAGATGGAATTCGGTAGATCATTTGGAAATGCCTTATGTGATTTCGACAATGCCACGTTTCGTAAAAAAAAGTCAAGTCTTCGATGCTCTGCCATTGAATGTGTCACCCCCATAATAATATAATATTCGGGAAGTGTGTTTCACTATGACCTGACGGAGAGGGGAATATCCAAAAAGGCTCACTAATGACATTATTTTTTCTCAACAAAACTAATCAAAAAGTGGAAGAGAATTGTTAGTTGTCGAAACGGTGAAGGGAATATGGAATTCGGTAGGTCATTTAGAAACACGTTATGTGATTCTGACAATGCCAAGTTGCGTAAAAAGAAGTCAAGTCTTCGATGCTCTGCCATTAAAAGTGTCACCCCCATAATAATATAATATTCGGAAAGTGTGTTTCACTATGACTTGACGGAGAGAGAAAATCCAAAAAGGCTCACTAATGGCATTGTTTTTTCTCAACAAAACTAATCAAAAAGTGGGAGAGAATTGTTAATTGTCGAAACGGTGAAGGGAAGATGGAATTCGGTAGCTCATTTGGAAATGCCTTATGTGATTTCGACAATGCCACGTTTCGTAAAAAAAAGTCAAGTCTTCGATGCTCTACCATTGAATGTGTCACCCCCATAATAATATAATATTCGGAAAGTGTGTTTCACTATGACTTGACGGAGACGGTAAAATCCAAAAAGGCTCACTAATGGCATTGTTTCTTCTCAACAAAACTAATCAAAAAGTGAGAGAGAATTGTTAATTGTCGAAACGGTGAAGGGAAGATGGAATTCGGTAGCTCATTTGGAAATGCCTTATGTGATTTCGACAATGCCACGTTTCGTAAAAAAAAAGTCAAGTCTTCGATGCTCTGCCATTGAATGTGTCACCCCCCATAATAATATAATATTCGGAAAGTGTGTTTCACTATGACTTGACGGAGACGGGAAAATCCAAAAAGGCTCACTAATGACATTTTTTCCTAAAAAAACTAATCAAAAAGTGGAAGAGAATTGTTAGTTGTCGAAACGGTGAAGGAAATATGGAATTCGGTAGGTCATTTGGAAACGCCTCATGTGATTCCGACAATGCCAAGTTTCGTAAAAAAAAGTCAAGTCTTCGATGCTCTGCCATTGAAAGTGTCACACCCATAATAATATAATATTCGGAAAGTGTGTTTCACTATGACTTGACGGAGAGAAAAAATCCAAAAAGGCTCACTAATGGCATTGTTTTTTCTCAACAAAACTAATCAAAAAGTGGGAGAGAATTGTTAATTGTCGAAACGGTGAAGGGAAGATGGAATTCGGTAGCTCATTTGGAAATGCCTTATGTGATTTCGACAATGCCACGTTTCGTAAAAAAAAGTCAAGTCTTCGATGCTCTACCATTGAATGTGTCACCCCCATAATAATATAATATTCGGAAAGTGTGTTTCACTATGACTTGACGGAGACGGGAAAATCCAAAAAGGCTCACTAATGACATTTTTTCCCAAAAAAAACTAATCAAAAAGTGGAAGAGAATTGTTAGTTGTCGAAACGGTGAAGGGAAGATGGAATTCGGTAGCTCATTTGGAAATGCCTTATGTGATTTCGACAATGCCACGTTTCGTAAAAAAAAGTCAAGTCTTCGATGCTCTACCATTGAATGTGTCACCCCCATAATAATATAATATTCGGAAAGTGTGTTTCACTATGATTTGACGGAGAGGGAGAATCCAAAAAGGCTCACTAATGGCATTGTTTTTTCTCAACAAAACTAATCAAAAAGTGGGAGAGAATTGTTAATTGTCGAAACGGTGAAGGGAAGATGGAATTCGGTAGCTCATTTGGAAATGCCTTATGTGATTTCGACAATGCCACGTTTCGTAAAAAAAAGTCAAGTCTTCGATGCTCTGCCATTGAATGTGTCACCCCCATAATAATATAATATTCGGAAAGTCTGTTTCACTATGACTTGACGGAGATGGGAAAATCCAAAAAGGCTCACTAATGGCATTGTTTTTTCTCAACAAAACTAATCAAAAAGTGGGAGAGAATTGTTAATTGTCGAAACGGTGAAGGGAAGATGGAATTCGGTAGCTCATTTGGAAATGCCTTATGTGATTTCGACAATGCCACGTTTCGTAAAAAAAAGTCAAGTCTTCGATGCTCTGCCATTGAATGTGTCACCCCCATAATAATATAATATTCGGGAAGTGTGTTTCACTATGACCTGACGGAGAGGGGAATATCCAAAAAGGCTCACTAATGACATCATTTTTTCTCAACAAAACTAATCAAAAAGTGGAAGAGAATTGTTAGTTGTCGAAACGGTGAAGGGAAGATGGAATTCGGTAGCTCATTTGGAAATGCCTTATGTGATTTCGACAATGCCACGTTTCGTAAAAAAAAGTCAAGTCTTCGATGCTCTGCCATTGAATGTGTCACCCCCATAATAATATAATATTCGGAAAGTGTGTTTCACTATGACTTGACGGAGACGAGGAAATCCAAAAAGGCTCACTAATGGCATTGTTTTTTCTCAACAAAACTAATCAAAAAGTGGAAGAGAATTGTTAGTTGTCGAAACGGTGAAGGGAATATGGAATTCGGTAGGTCATTTAGAAACACGTTATGTGATTCTGACAATGCCAAGTTTCGTAAAAAAAAGTCAAGTCTTCGATGCTCTGCCATTGAATGTATCACCCTTATAATAATATAATATTCGGGAAGTGTGTTACACTATGACCTGACGGAGAGGGGAATATCCAAAAAGGCTCACTAATGACATTATTTTTTCTCAACAAAACTAATCAAAAAGTGGAAGAGAATTGTTAGTTGTCGAAACGGTGAAGGGAATATGGAATTCGGTAGGTCATTTAGAAACACGTTATGTGATTCTGACAATGCCAAGTTTCGTAAAAAAAAGTCAAGTCTTCGATGCTCTGCCATTGAAAGTGTCACCCCCATAATAATATAATATTCGGAAAGTGTGTTTCACTATGACTTGACGGAGAGAGAAAATCCAAAAAGGCTCACTAATGGCATTGTTTTTTCTCAACAAAACTAATCAAAAAGTGGGAGAGAATTGTTAATTGTCGAAACGGTGAAGGGAAGATGGAATTCGGTAGCTCATTTGGAAATGCCTTATGTGATTTCGACAATGCCACGTTTCGTAAAAAAAAGTCAGTCTTCGATGCTCTACCATTGAATGTGTCACCCCCATAATAATATAATATTCGGAAAGTGTGTTTCACTATGACTTGACGGAGAGAGAAAATCCAAAAAGGCTCACTAATGGCATTGTTTTTTCTCAACAAAACTAATCAAAAAGTGGGAGAGAATTGTTAATTGTCGAAACGGTGAAGGGAAGATGGAATTCGGTAGCTCATTTGGAAATGCCATATGTGATTTCGACAATGCCACGTTTCGTAAAAAAAAATCAGTCTTCGATGCTCTACCATTGAATGTGTCACCCCCATAATAATATAATATTCGGAAAGTGTGTTTCACTATGACTTGACGGAGACGGGAAAATCCGAAAAGGCTCACTAATGGCATTGTTTTTTCTCAACAAAACTAATCAAAAAGTGAGAGAGAATTGTTAATTGTCGAAACGGTGAAGGGAAGATGGAATTCGGTAGCTCATTTGGAAATGCCTTATGTGATTTCGACAATGCCACGTTTCGTAAAAAAAAAGTCAAGTCTTCGATGCTCTGCCATTGAATGTGTCACCCCCCATAATAATATAATATTCGGAAAGTGTGTTTCACTATGACTTGACGGAGACGGGAAAATCCAAAAAGGCTCACTAATGACATTTTTTCCTAAAAAAACTAATCAAAAAGTGGAAGAGAATTGTTAGTTGTCGAAACGGTGAAGGAAATATGGAATTCGGTAGGTCATTTGGAAACGCCTCATGTGATTCCGACAATGCCAAGTTTCGTAAAAAAAAGTCAAGTCTTCGATGCTCTGCCATTGAAAGTGTCACCCCCATAATAATATAATATTCGGAAAGTGTGTTTCACTATGACTTGACGGAGAGAGAAAATCCAAAAAGGCTCACTAATGGCATTGTTTTTTCTCAACAAAACTAATCAAAAAGTGGGAGAGAATTGTTAATTGTCGAAACGGTGAAGGGAAGATGGAATTCGGTAGCTCATTTGGAAATGCCTTATGTGATTTCGACAATGCCACGTTTCGTAAAAAAAAGTCAAGTCTTCGATGCTCTACCATTGAATGTGTCACCCCCATAATAATATAATATTCGGAAAGTGTGTTTCACTATGACTTGACGGAGACGGGAAAATCCAAAAAGGCTCACTAATGGCATTGTTTTTTCTCAACAAAAATAATCAAAAAGTGGGAGAGAATTGTTAATTGTCGAAACGGTGAAGGGAAGATGGAATTCTGTAGCTCATTTGGAAATGCCTTATGTGATTTCGACAATGCCACGTTTCGTAAAAAAAAGTCAAGTCTTCGATGCTCTACCATTGAATGTGTCACCCCCATAATAATATAATATTCGGAAAGTGTGTTTCACTATGACTTGACGGAGACGGGAAAATCCAAAAAGGCTCACTAATGACATTTTTTCCTAAAAAAACTAATCAAAAAGTGGAAGAGAATTGTTAATTGTCGAAACGGTGAAGGGAAGATGGAATTCTGTAGCTCATTTGGAAATGCCTTATGTGATTTCGACAATGCCACGTTTCGTAAAAAAAAGTCAAGTCTTCGATGCTCTACCATTGAATGTGTCACCCCCATAATAATATAATATTCGGAAAGTGTGTTTCACTATGACTTGACGGAGACGGGAAAATCCAAAAAGGCTCACTAATGGCATTGTTTTTTCTCAACAAAACTAATCAAAAAGTGGGAGAGAATTGTTAATTGTCGAAACGGTGAAGGGAAGATGGAATTCTGTAGCTCATTTGGAAATGCCTTATGTGATTTCGACAATGCCACGTTTCGTAAAAAAAAGTCAAGTCTTCGATGCTCTACCATTGAATGTGTCACCCCCATAATAATATAATATTCGGAAAGTGTGTTTCACTATGACTTGACGGAGACGGGAAAATCCAAAAAGGCTCACTAGTGACATTTTTTCCTAAAAAAACTAATCAAAAAGTGGAAGAGAATTGTTAGTTGTCGGAACGGTGAAGGGAAGATGGAATTCGGTAGCTCATTTGGAAATGCCTTATGTGATTTCGACAATGCCACGTTTCGTAAAAAAAAGTCAAGTCTTTGATGCTCTGCCATTGAAAGTGTCACCCCCATAATAATATAATATTCGGAAAGTGTGTTTCACTATGATTTGACGGAGAGGGAAAATCCAAAAAGGCTCACTAATGGCATTGTTTTTTCTCAACAAAACTAATCAAAAAGTGGGAGAGAACTGTTAATTGTCGAAACGGTGAAGGGAAGATGGAATTCTGTAGCTCATTTGGAAATGCCTTATGTGATTTCGACAATGCCACGTTTCGTAAAAAAAAGTCAAGTCTTCGATGCTCTACCATTGAATGTGTCACCCCCATAATAATATAATATTCGGAAAGTGTGTTTCACTATGACTTGACGGAGACGGGAAAATCCAAAAAGGCTCACTAGTGACATTTTTTCCTAAAAAAACTAATCAAAAAGTGGAAGAGAATTGTTAGTTGTCGGAACGGTGAAGGGAAGATGGAATTCGGTAGCTCATTTGGAAATGCCTTATGTGATTTCGACAATGCCACGTTTCGTAAAAAAAAGTCAAGTCTTCGATGCTCTACCATTGAATGTGTCACCCCCATAATAATATAATATTCGGAAAGTGTGTTTCACTATGACTTGACGGAGACGGGAAAATCCAAAAAGGCTCACTAGTGACATTTTTTCCTAAAAAAACTAATCAAAAAGTGGAAGAGAATTGTTAGTTGTCGAAACGGTGAAGGAAATATGGAATTCGGTAGGTCATTTGGAAACGCCTCATGTGATTCCGACAATGCCAAGTTTCGTAAAAAAAAGTCAAGTCTTCGATGCTCTGCCATTGAAAGTGTCACCCCCATAATAATATAATATTCGGAAAGTGTGTTTCACTATGACTTGACGGAGAGAGAAAATCCAAAAAGGCTCACTAATGGCATTGTTTTTTCTCAACAAAACTAATCAAAAAGTGGGAGAGAATTGTTAATTGTCGAAACGGTGAAGGGAAGATGGAATTCGGTAGCTCATTTGGAAATGCCTTATGTGATTTCGACAATGCCACGTTTCGTAAAAAAAAGTCAAGTCTTCGATGCTCTACCATTGAATGTGTCACCCCCATAATAATATAATATTCGGAAAGTGTGTTTCACTATGACTTGACGGAGACGGGAAAATCCAAAAAGGCTCACTAATGGCATTGTTTTTTCTCAACAAAACTAATCAAAAAGTGAGAGAGAATTGTTAATTGTCGAAACGGTGAAGGGAAGATGGAATTCGGTAGCTCATTTGGAAATGCCTTATGTGATTTCGACAATGCCACGTTTCGTAAAAAAAAAGTCAAGTCTTCGATGCTCTGCCATTGAATGTGTCACCCCCCATAATAATATAATATTCGGAAAGTGTGTTTCACTATGACTTGACGGAGACGGGAAAATCCAAAAAGGCTCACTAATGACATTTTTTCCTAAAAAAACTAATCAAAAAGTGGAAGAGAATTGTTAGTTGTCGAAACGGTGAAGGAAATATGGAATTCGGTAGGTCATTTGGAAACGCCTCATGTGATTCCGACAATGCCAAGTTTCGTAAAAAAAAGTCAAGTCTTCGATGCTCTGCCATTGAAAGTGTCACCCCCATAATAATATAATATTCGGAAAGTGTGTTTCACTATGACTTGACGGAGAGAGAAAATCCAAAAAGGCTCACTAATGGCATTGTTTTTTCTCAACAAAACTAATCAAAAAGTGGGAGAGAATTGTTAATTGTCGAAACGGTGAAGGGAAGATGGAATTCGGTAGCTCATTTGGAAATGCCTTATGTGATTTCGACAATGCCACGTTTCGTAAAAAAAAGTCAAGTCTTCGATGCTCTACCATTGAATGTGTCACCCCCATAATAATATAATATTCGGAAAGTGTGTTTCACTATGACTTGACGGAGACGGGAAAATCCAAAAAGGCTCACTAATGGCATTGTTTTTTCTCAACAAAAATAATCAAAAAGTGGGAGAGAATTGTTAATTGTCGAAACGGTGAAGGGAAGATGGAATTCTGTAGCTCATTTGGAAATGCCTTATGTGATTTCGACAATGCCACGTTTCGTAAAAAAAAGTCAAGTCTTCGATGCTCTACCATTGAATGTGTCACCCCCATAATAATATAATATTCGGAAAGTGTGTTTCACTATGACTTGACGGAGACGGGAAAATCCAAAAAGGCTCACTAATGGCATTGTTTTTTCTCAACAAAACTAATCAAAAAGTGAGAGAGAATTGTTAATTGTCGAAACGGTGAAGGGAAGATGGAATTCGGTAGCTCATTTGGAAATGCCTTATGTGATTTCGACAATGCCACGTTTCGTAAAAAAAAGTCAAGTCTTCGATGCTCTACCATTGAATGTGTCACCCCCATAATAATATAATATTCGGAAAGTGTGTTTCACTATGACTTGACGGAGACGGGAAAATCCAAAAAGGCTCACTAATGACATTTTTTCCTAAAAAAACTAATCAAAAAGTGGAAGAGAATTGTTAGTTGTCGAAACGGTGAAGGGAAGATGGAATTCGGTAGCTCATTTGGAAATGCCTTATGTGATTTCGACAATGCCACGTTTCGTAAAAAAAAGTCAAGTCTTTGATGCTCTGCCATTGAAAGTGTCACCCCCATAATAATATAATATTCGGAAAGTGTGTTTCACTATGATTTGACGGAGAGGGAAAATCCAAAAAGGCTCACTAATGGCATTGTTTTTTCTCAACAAAACTAATCAAAAAGTGGGAGAGAACTGTTAATTGTCGAAACGGTGAAGGGAAGATGGAATTCGGTAGCTCATTTGGAAATGCCATATGTGATTTCGACAATGCCACGTTTCGTAAAAAAAAATCAGTCTTCGATGCTCTACCATTGAATGTGTCACCCCCATAATAATATAATATTCGGAAAGTGTGTTTCACTATGACTTGACGGAGACGGGAAAAACCAAAAAGGCTCACTAATGACATTTTTTCCTAAAAAAACTAATCAAAAAGTGGGAGAGAATTGTTAATTGTCGAAACGGTGAAGGGAAGATGGAATTCGGTAGCTCATTTGGAAATGCCTTATGTGATTTCGACAATGCCACGTTTCGTAAAAAAAAGTCAAGTCTTCGATGCTCTGCTATTGAATGTGTCACCCCCCATAATAATATAATATTCGGAAAGTGTGTTTCACTATGACTTGACGGAGACGGGAAAATCCAAAAAGGCTCACTAATGACATTTTTTCCTAAAAAAACTAATCAAAAAGTGGAAGAGAATTGTTAGTTGTCGAAACGGTGAAGGAAATATGGAATTCGGTAGGTCATTTGGAAACGCCTCATGTGATTCCGACAATGCCAAGTTTCGTAAAAAAAAGTCAAGTCTTCGATGCTCTGCCATTGAAAGTGTCACCCCCATAATAATATAATATTCGGAAAGTGTGTTTCACTATGACTTGACGGAGAGAGAAAATCCAAAAAGGCTCACTAATGGCATTGTTTTTTCTCAACAAAACTAATCAAAAAGTGGGAGAGAATTGTTAATTGTCGAAACGGTGAAGGGAAGATGGAATTCGGTAGCTCATTTGGAAATGCCTTATGTAATTTCGACAATGCCACGTTTCGTAAAAAAAAGTCAAGTCTTCGATGCTCTGCCATTGAATGTGTCACCCCCATAATAATATAATATTCGGAAAGTGTGTTTCACTATGACTTGACGGAGACGGGAAAATCCAAAAAGGCTCACTAATGGCATTGTTTTTTCTCAACAAAACTAATCAAAAAGTGGGAGAGAATTGTTAGTTGTCGAAACGGTGAAGGGAATATGGAATTCGGTAGGTCATTTAGAAACACGTTATGTGATTCTGACAATGCCAAGTTTCGTAAAAAAAAGTCAAGTCTTTGATGCTCTGCCATTAAAAGTGTCACCCCCATAATAATATAATATTCAGAAAGTGTGTTTCACTATGACTTGACGGAGAGGGAAAATCCAAAAAGGCTTACTAATGGCATTGTTTTTTCTCAACAAAACTAATCAAAAAGTGAGAGAGAATTGTTAATTGTCGAAACGGTGAAGGGAAGATGGAATTCGGTAGCTCATTTGGAAATGCCTTATGTGATTTCGACAATGCCACGTTTCGTAAAAAAAAGTCAAGTCTTCGATGCTCTACCATTGAAACTGTCACCCCCATAATAATATAATATTCGGAAAGTGTGTTTCACTATGACTTGACGGAGACGGGAAAATCCAAAAAGGCTCACTAATGACATTTTTTCCTAAAAAAACTAATCAAAAAGTGGAAGAGAATTGTTAGTTGTCGGAACGGTGAAGGGAAGATGGAATTCGGTAGCTCATTTGGAAATGCCTTATGTGATTTCGACAATGCCACGTTTCGTAAAAAAAAGTCAAGTCTTTGATGCTCTGCCATTGAAAGTGTCAACCCCATAATAATATAATATTCGGAAAGTGTGTTTCACTATGATTTGACGGAGAGGGAAAATCCAAAAAGGCTCACTAATGGCATTGTTTTTTCTCAACAAAACTAATCAAAAAGTGGGAGAGAACTGTTAATTGTCGAAACGGTGAAGGGAAGATGGAATTCGGTAGCTCATTTGGAAATGCCATATGTGATTTCGACAATGCCACGTTTCGTAAAAAAGAATCAGTCTTCGATGCTCTACCATTGAATGTGTCACCCCCATAATAATATAATATTCGGAAAGTGTGTTTCACTATGACTTGACGGAGACGGGAAAAACCAAAAAGGCTCACTAATGACATTTTTTCCTAAAAAAACTAATCAAAAAGTGGGAGAGAATTGTTAATTGTCGAAACGGTGAAGGGAAGATGGAATTCGGTAGCTCATTTGGAAATGCCTTATGTGATTTCGACAATGCCACGTTTCGTAAAAAAAAGTCAAGTCTTCGATGCTCTGCCATTGAATGTGTCACCCCCCATAATAATATAATATTCGGAAAGTGTGTTTCACTATGACTTGACGGAGACGGGAAAATCCAAAAAGGCTCACTAATGACATTTTTTCCTAAAAAAACTAATCAAAAAGTGGAAGAGAATTGTTAGTTGTCGAAACGGTGAAGGAAATATGGAATTCGGTAGGTCATTTGGAAACGCCTCATGTGATTCCGACAATGCCAAGTTTCGTAAAAAAAAGTCAAGTCTTCGATGCTCTGCCATTGAAAGTGTCACCCCCATAATAATATAATATTCGGAAAGTGTGTTTCACTATGACTTGACGGAGAGAGAAAATCCAACAAGGCTCACTAATGGCATTGTTTTTTCTCAACAAAACTAATCAAAAAGTGGGAGAGAATTGTTAATTGTCGAAACGGTGAAGGGAAGATGGAATTCGGTAGCTCATTTGGAAATGCCTTATGTAATTTCTTCAATGCCACGTTTCGTAAAAAAAAGTCAAGTCTTCGATGCTCTGCCATTGAATGTGTCCCCCCCATAATAATATAATATTTGGGAAGTGTGTTTCACTATGACCTGACGGAGAGGGGAATATCCAAAAAGGCTCACTAATGACATTATTTTCTCAACAAAACTAATCAAAAAGTGGAAGAGAATTGTTAGTTGTCGAAACGGTGAAGGGAATATGGAATTCGGTAGGTCATTTAGAAACACGTTATGTGATTCTGACAATGCCAAGTTTCGTAAAAAAAAGTCAAGTCTTTGATGCTCTGCCATTGAAAGTGTCACCCCCATAATACTATAATATTCGGAAAGTGTGTTTCACTATGACTTGACGGAGACGGGAAAATCCAAAAAGGCTCACTAATGACATTTTTTCCTAAAAAAACTAATCAAAAAGTGGAAGAGAATTGTTAGTTGTCGAAACGGTGAAGGAAATATGGAATTCGGTAGGTCATTTGGAAACGCCTCATGTGATTCCGACAATGCCAAATTTCCTAAAAAAAAGTCAAGTCTTCGATGCTCTGCCATTGAAAGTGTCACCCCCATAATAAAATAATATTCGGAAAGTGTGTTTCACTATGACTTGACGGAGAGAGAAAATCCAAAAAGGCTCACTAATGGCATTGTTTTTTCTCAACAAAACTAATCAAAAAGTGGGAGAGAATTGTTAATTGTCGAAACGGTGAAGGGAAGATGGAATTCGGTAGCTCATTTGGAAATGCCTTATGTAATTTCGACAATGCCACGTTTCGTAAAAAAAAGTCAAGTCTTCGATGCTCTGCCATTGAATGTGTCACCCCCATAATAATATAATATTCGAGAAGTGTGTTTCACTATGACCTGACGGAGAGGGGAATATCCAAAAAGGCTCACTAATGACATTATTTTTTCTCAACAAAACTAATCAAAAAGTGGAAGAGAATTGTTAGTTGTCGAAACGGTGAAGGGAATATGGAATTCGGTAGGTCATTTAGAAACACGTTATGTGATTCTGACAATGCCAAGTTTCGTAAAAAAAAGTCAAGTCTTTGATGCTCTGCCATTGAAAGTGTCACCCCCATAATAATATAATATTCGGAAAGTGTGTTTCACTATGACTTGACGGAGAGGGAAAATCCAAAAAGGCTCACAATGGCATTGTTTTTTCTCAACAAAACTAATCAAAAAGTGGGAGAGAATTGTTAATTGTCGAAACGGTGAGGGGAAGATGGAATTCGGTAGCTCATTTGGAAATGCCTTATGTGATTTCGACAATGCCACGTTTCGTAAAAAAAAGTCAAGTCTTCGATGCTCTGCCATTGAATGTATCACCCTTATAATAATATAATATTCGGGAAGTGTGTTTCACTATGACCTGACGGAGAGGGGAATATCCAAAAAGGCTCACTAATGACATTATTTTTTCTCAACAAAACTAATCAAAAAGTGGAAGAGAATTGTTAGTTGTCGAAACGGTGAAGGGAATATGAAATTCGGTAGGTCATTTAGAAACACGTTATGTGATTCTGACAATGCCAAGTTTCGTAAAAAAAAGTCAAGTCTTCGATGCTCTGCCATTGAAAGTGTCACCCCCATAATAATATAATATTCGGAAAGTGTGTTTCACTATGACTTGACGGAGAGAGAAAATCCAAAAAGGCTCACTAATGGCATTGTTTTTTCTCAACAAAACTAATCAAAAAGTGGGAGAGAATTGTTAATTGTCGAAACGGTGAAGGGAAGATGGAATTCGGTAGCTCATTTGGAAATGCCTTATGTGATTTCGACAATGCCACGTTTCGTAAAAAAAAGTCAAGTCTTCGATGCTCTACCATTGAATGTGTCACCCCCATAATAATATAATATTCGGAAAGTGTGTTTCACTATGACTTGACGGAGACGGGAAAATCCAAAAAGGCTCACTAATGGCATTGTTTTTTCTCAACAAAACTAATCAAAAAGTGAGAGAGAATTGTTAATTGTCGAAACGGTGAAGGGAAGATGGAATTCGGTAGCTCATTTGGAAATGCCTTATGTGATTTCGACAATGCCACGTTTCGTAAAAAAAAAGTCAAGTCTTCGATGCTCTGCCATTGAATGTGTCACACCCCATAATAATATAATATTCGGAAAGTGTGTTTCACTATGACTTGACGGAGACGGGAAAATCCAAAAAGGCTCACTAATGACATTTTTTCCTAAAAAAACTAATCAAAAAGTGGAAGAGAATTGTTAGTTGTCGAAACGGTGAAGGAAATATGGAATTCGGTAGGTCATTTGGAAACGCCTCATGTGATTCCGACAATGCCAAGTTTCGTAAAAAAAAGTCAAGTCTTCGATGCTCTGCCATTGAAAGTGTCACCCCCATAATAATATAATATTCGGAAAGTGTGTTTCACTATGACTTGACGGAGAGAGAAAATCCAAAAAGGCTCACTAATGGCATTGTTTTTTCTCAACAAAACTAATCAAAAAGTGGGAGAGAATTGTTAATTGTCGAAACGGTGAAGGGAAGATGGAATTCGGTAGCTCATTTGGAAATGCCTTATGTGATTTCGACAATGCCACGTTTCGTAAAAAAAAGTCAAGTCTTCGATGCTCTACCATTGAATGTGTCACCCCCATAATAATATAATATTCGGAAAGTGTGTTTCACTATGACTTGACGGAGACGGGAAAATCCAAAAAGGCTCACTAATGGCATTGTTTTTTCTCAACAAAACTAATCAAAAAGTGGGAGAGAATTGTTAATTGTCGAAACGGTGAAGGGAAGATGGAATTCGGTAGCTCATTTGGAAATGCCTTATGTGATTTCGACAATGCCACGTTTCGTAAAAAAAAGTCAAGTCTTCGATGCTCTACCATTGAATGTGTCACCCCCATAATAATATAATATTCGGAAAGTGTGTTTCACTATGACTTGACGGAGACGGGAAAATCCAAAAAGGCTCACTAATGGCATTGTTTTTTCTCAACAAAACTAATCAAAAAGTGGGAGAGAATTGTTAGTTGTCGAAACGGTGAAGGGAATATGGAATTCGGTAGGTCATTTAGAAACACGTTATGTGATTCTGACAATGCCAAGTTTCGTGAAAAAAAGTCAAGTCTTTGATGCTCTGCCATTGAAAGTGTCACCCCCATAATAATATAATATTCGGAAAGTGTGTTTCACTATGACTTGACGGAGAGGGAAAATCCAAAAAGGCTCAAAATGGCATTGTTTTTTCTCAACAAAACTAATCAAAAAGTGGGAGAGAATTGTTAATTGTCGAAACGGTGAAGGGAAGATGGAATTCGGTAGCTCATTTGGAAATGCCTTATGTGATTTCGACAATGCCACGTTTCGTAAAAAAAAGTCAAGTCTTCGATGCTCTGCCATTGAATGTGTCACCCCCATAATAATATAATATTCGGGAAGTGTGTTTCACTATGACCTGACGGAGAGGGGAATATCCAAAAAGGCTCACTAATGACATTATTTTTTCTCAACAAAACTAATCAAAAAGTGGAAGAGAATTGTTAGTTGTCGAAACGGTGAAGGGAATATGGAATTCGGTAGGTCATTTAGAAACACGTTATGTGATTCTGACAATGCCAAGTTTCGTAAAAAAAAGTCAAGTCTTTGATGCTCTGCCATTGAAAGTGTCACCCCCATAATAATATAATATTCGGAAAGTGTGTTTCACTATGATTTGACGGAGAGGGAAAATCCAAAAGGCTCACTAATGGCATTGTTTTTTCTCAACAAAACTAATCAAAAAGTGGGAGAGAATTGTTAATTGTCGAAACGGTGAAGGGAAGATGGAATTCGGTAGCTCATTTGGAAATGCCTTATGTGATTTCGACAATGCCACGTTTCGTAAAAAAAAGTCAAGTCTTCGATGCTCTACCATTGAATGTGTCACCCCCATAATAATATAATATTCGGAAAGTGTGTTTCACTATGACTTGACGGAGACGGGAAAATCCAAAAAGGCTCACTAATGGCATTGTTTTTTCTCAACAAAACTAATCAAAAAGTGGAAGAGAATTGTTAGTTGTCGAAACGGTGAAGGGAATATGGAATTCGGTAGGTCATTTAGAAACACGTTATGTTATTCTGACAATGCCAAGTTTCGTAAAAAAAAGTCAAGTCTTCGATGCTCTGCCATTGAATGTATCACCCTTATAATAATATAATATTCGGGAAGTGTGTTTCACTATGACCTGACGGAGAGGGGAATATCCAAAAAGGCTCACTAATGACATTATTTTTTCTCAACAAAACTAATCAAAAAGTGGAAGAGAATTGTTAGTTGTCGAAACGGTGAAGGGAATATGGAATTCGGTAGGTCATTTAGAAACACGTTATGTGATTCTGACAATGCCAAGTTTCGTAAAAAAAAGTCAAGTCTTCGATGCTCTGCCATTGAAAGTGTCACCCCCATAATAATATAATATTCGGAAAGTGTGTTTCACTATGACTTGACGGAGAGAGAAAATCCAAAAAGGCTCACTAATGGCATTGTTTTTTCTCAACAAAACTAATCAAAAAGTGGGAGAGAATTGTTAATTGTCGAAACGGTGAAGGGAAGATGGAATTCGGTAGCTCATTTGGAAATGCCTTATGTGATTTCGACAATGCCACGTTTCGTAAAAAAAAGTCAAGTCTTCGATGCTCTACCATTGAATGTGTCACCCCCATAATAATATAATATTCGGAAAGTGTGTTTCACTATGACTTGACGGAGACGGGAAAATCCAAAAAGGCTCACTAATGGCATTGTTTTTTCTCAACAAAACTAATCAAAAAGTGAGAGTGAATTGTTAATTGTCGAAACGGTGAAGGGAAGATGGAATTCGGTAGCTCATTTGGAAATGCCTTATGTGATTTCGACAATGCCACGTTTCGTAAAAAAAAAGTCAAGTCTTCGATGCTCTGCCATTGAATGTGTCACCCCCCATAATAATATAATATTCGGAAAGTGTGTTTCACTATGACTTGACGGAGACGGGAAAATCCAAAAAGGCTCACTAATGACATTTTTTCCTAAAAAAACTAATCAAAAAGTGGAAGAGAATTGTTAGTTGTCGAAACGGTGAAGGAAATATGGAATTCGGTAGGTCATTTGGAAACGCCTCATGTGATTCCGACAATGCCAAGTTTCGTAAAAAAAAGTCAAGTCTTCGATGCTCTGCCATTGAAAGTGTCACCCCCATAATAATATAATATTTGGAAAGTGTGTTTCACTATGATTTGACGGAGAGAGAAAATCCAAAAAGGCTCACTAATGGCATTGTTTTTTCTCAACAAAACTAATCAAAAAGTGGGAGAGAATTGTTAATTGTCGAAACGGTGAAGGGAAGATGGAATTCGGTAGCTCATTTGGAAATGCCTTATGTGATTTCGACAATGCCACGTTTCGTAAAAAAAAGTCAAGTCTTCGATGCTCTACCATTGAATGTGTCACCCCCATAATAATATAATATTCGGGAAGTGTGTTTCACTATGACCTGACGGAGAGGGGAATATCCAAAAAGGCTCACTAATGACATTATTTTTTCTCAACAAAACTAATCAAAAAGTGGAAGAGAATTGTTAGTTGTCGAAACGGTGAAGGGAATATGGAATTCGGTAGGTCATTTAGAAACACGTTATGTGATTCTGACAATGCCAAGTTTCGTAAAAAAAAGTCAAATCTTTGATGCTCTGCCATTGAAAGTGTCACCCCCATAATAATATAATATTCGGAAAGTGTGTTTCACTATGATTTGACGGAGAGGGAAAATCCAAAAGGCTCACTAATGGCATTGTTTTTTCTCAACAAAACTAATCAAAAAGTGGGAGAGAATTGTTAATTGTCGAAACGGTGAAGGGAAGATGGAATTCGGTAGCTCATTTGGAAATGCCTTATGTGATTTCGACAATGCCACGTTTCGTAAAAAAAAGTCAAGTCTTCGATGCTCTACCATTGAATGTGTCACCCCCATAATAATATAATATTCGGAAAGTGTGTTTCACTATGACTTGACGGAGACGGGAAAATCCAAAAAGGCTCACTAATGGCATTGTTTTTTCTCAACAAAACTAATCAAAAAGTGGAAGAGAATTGTTAGTTGTCGAAACGGTGAAGGGAATATGGAATTCGGTAGGTCATTTAGAAACACGTTATGTGATTCTGACAATGCCAAGTTTCGTAAAAAAAAGTCAAGTCTTCGATGCTCTGCCATTGAATGTATCACCCTTATAATAATATAATATTCGGGAAGTGTGTTTCACTATGACCTGACGGAGAGGGGAATATCCAAAAAGGCTCACTAATGACATTATTTTTTCTCAACAAAACTAATCAAAAAGTGGAAGAGAATTGTTAGTTGTCGAAACGGTGAAGGGAATATGGAATTCGGTAGGTCATTTAGAAACACGTTATGTGATTCTGACAATGCCAAGTTTCGTAAAAAAAAGTCAAGTCTTCGATGCTCTGCCATTGAAAGTGTCACCCCCATAATAATATAATATTCGGAAAGTGTGTTTCACTATGACTTGACGGAGAGAGAAAATCCAAAAAGGCTCACTAATGGCATTGTTTTTTCTCAACAAAACTAATCAAAAAGTGGGAGAGAATTGTTAATTGTCGAAACGGTGAAGGGAAGATGGAATTCGGTAGCTCATTTGGAAATGCCTTATGTGATTTCGACAATGCCACGTTTCGTAAAAAAAAGTCAAGTCTTCGATGCTCTACCATTGAATGTGTCACCCCCATAATAATATAATATTCGGAAAGTGTGTTTCACTATGACTTGACGGAGACGGGAAAATCCAAAAAGGCTCACTAATGGCATTGTTTTTTCTCAACAAAACTAATCAAAAAGTGAGAGTGAATTGTTAATTGTCGAAACGGTGAAGGGAAGATGGAATTCGGTAGCTCATTTGGAAATGCCTTATGTGATTTCGACAATGCCACGTTTCGTAAAAAAAAAGTCAAGTCTTCGATGCTCTGCCATTGAATGTGTCACCCCCCATAATAATATAATATTCGGAAAGTGTGTTTCACTATGACTTGACGGAGACGGGAAAATCCAAAAAGGCTCACTAATGACATTTTTTCCTAAAAAAACTAATCAAAAAGTGGAAGAGAATTGTTAGTTGTCGAAACGGTGAAGGAAATATGGAATTCGGTAGGTCATTTGGAAACGCCTCATGTGATTCCGACAATGCCAAGTTTCGTAAAAAAAAGTCAAGTCTTCGATGCTCTGCCATTGAAAGTGTCACCCCCATAATAATATAATATTTGGAAAGTGTGTTTCACTATGACTTGACGGAGAGAGAAAATCCAAAAAGGCTCACTAATGGCATTGTTTTTTCTCAACAAAACTAATGAAAAAGTGGGAGAGAATTGTTAATTGTCGAAACGGTGAAGGGAAGATGGAATTCGGTAGCTCATTTGGAAATGCCTTATGTGATTTCGACAATGCCACGTTTCGTAAAAAAAAGTCAAGTCTTCGATGCTCTACCATTGAATGTGTCACCCCCATAATAATATAATATTCGGAAAGTGTGTTTCACTATGACTTGACGGAGACGGGAAAATCCAAAAAGGCTCACTAATGGCATTGTTTTTTCTCAACAAAACTAATCAAAAAGTGGGAGAGAATTGTTAATTGTCGAAACGGTGAAGGGAAGATGGAATTCGGTAGCTCATTTGGAAATGCCTTATGTGATTTCGACAATGCCACGTTTCGTAAAAAAAAGTCAAGTCTTCGATGCTCTACCATTGAATGTGTCACCCCCATAATAATATAATATTCGGAAAGTGTGTTTCACTATGACTTGACGGAGACGGGAAAATCCAAAAAGGCTCACTAATGGCATTGTTTTTTCTCAACAAAACTAATCAAAAAGTGGGAGAGAATTGTTAGTTGTCGAAACGGTGAAGGGAATATGGAATTCGGTAGGTCATTTAGAAACACGTTATGTGATTCTGACAATGCCAAGTTTCGTAAAAAAAAGTCAAGTCTTTGATTCTCTGCCATTGAAAGTGTCACCCCCATAATAATATAATATTCGGAAAGTGTGTTTCACTATGACTTGACGGAGAGGGAAAATCCAAAAAGGCTCACTAATGACATTGTTTTTTCTCAACAAAACTAATCAAAAAGTGGGAGAGAATTGTTAATTGTCGAAACGGTGAAGGGAAGATGGAATTCGGTAGCTCATTTGGAAATGCCTTATGTGATTTCGACAATGCCACGTTTCGTAAAAAAAAGTCAAGTCTTCGATGCTCTACCATTGAATGTGTCACCCCCATAATAATATAATATTCGGAAAGTGTGTTTCACTATGACTTGACGGAGACGGGAAAATCCAAAAAGGCTCACTAATGGCATTGTTTTTTCTCAACAGAACTAATCAAAAAGTGGGAGAGAATTGTTAATTGTCGAAACGGTGAAGGGAAGATGGAATTCGGTAGCTCATTTGGAAATGCCTTATGTGATTTCGACAATGCCACGTTTCGTAAAAAAAAGCCAAGTCTTCGATGCTCTACCATTGAATGTGTCACCCCCATAATAATATAATATTCGGAAAGTGTGTTTCACTATGACTTGACGGAGACGGGAAAATCCAAAAAGGCTCACTAATGACATTATTTTTTCTCAACAAAACTAATCAAAAAGTGGGAGAGAATTGTTAATTGTCGAAACGGTGAAGGGAAGATGGAATTCGGTAGCTCATTTGGAAATGCCTTATGTGATTTCGACAATGCCACGTTTCGTAAAAAAAAGTCAAGTCTTCGATGCTCTACCATTGAATGTGTCACCCCCATAATAATATAATATTCGGAAAGTGTGTTTCACTATGACTTGACGGAGACGGGAAAATCCAAAAAGGCTCACTAATGGCATTGTTTTTCCTCAACAAAACTAATCAAAAAGTGGGAGAGAATTGTTAGTTGTCGAAACGGTGAAGGGAATATGGAATTCGGTAGGTCATTTAGAAACACGTTATGTGATTCTGACAATGCCAAGTTTCGTAAAAAAAAGTCAAGTCTTTGATGCTCTGCCATTGAAAGTGTCACCCCCATAATAATATAATATTCAGAAAATGTGTTTCACTATGACTTGACGGAGAGGGAAAATCCAAAAAGGCTCACTAATGGCATTGTTTTTTCTCAACAAAACTAATCAAAAAGTGGGAGAGAATTGTTAATTGTCGAAACGGTGAAGGGAAGATGGAATTCGGTAGCTCATTTGGAAATGCCTTATGTGATTTCGACAATGCCACGTTTCGTAAAAAAAAGTCAAGTCTTCGATGCTCTACCATTGAATGTGTCACCCCCATAATAATATAATATTCGGAAAGTGTGTTTCATTATGACTTGACGGAGACGGGAAAATCCAAAAAGGCTCACTAATGACATATTTTCCTAAAAAACCTAATCAAAAAGTGGAAGAGAATTGTTAGTTGTCGGAACGGTGAAGGGAAGATGGAATTCGGTAGCTCATTTGGAAATGCCTTATGTGATTTCGACAATGCCACGTTTCGTAAAAAAAAGTCAAGTCTTTGATGCTCTGCCATTGAAAGTGTCACCCCCATAATAATATAATATTTGGAAAGTGTGTTTCACTATGACTTGACGGAGAGAGAAAATCCAAAAAGGCTCACTAATGGCATTGTTTTTTCTCAACAAAACTAATCAAAAAGTGGGAGAGAATTGTTAGTTGTCGAAACGGTGAAGGGAATATGGAATTCGGTAGGTCATTTAGAAACACGTTATGTGATTCTGACAATGCCAAGTTTCGTAAAAAAAAGTCAAGTCTTGGATTCTCTGCCATTGAAAGTGTCACCCCCATAATAATATAATATTCGGAAAGTGTGTTTCACTATGACTTGACGGAGAGGGAAAATCCAAAAAGGCTCACTAATGACATTGTTTTTTCTCAACAAAACTAATCAAAAAGTGGGAGAGAATTGTTAATTGTCGAAACGGTGAAGGGAAGATGGAATTCGGTAGCTCATTTGGAAATGCCTTATGTGATTTCGACAATGCCTTGTTTCGTAAAAAAAAGTCAAGTCTTCGATGCTCTACCATTGAATGTGTCACCCCCATAATAATATAATATTCGGAAAGTGTGTTTCACTATGACTTGACGGAGACGGGAAAATCCAAAAAGGCTCACTAATGGCATTGTTTTTTCTCAACAGAACTAATCAAAAAGTGGGAGAGAATTGTTAATTGTCGAAACGGTGAAGGGAAGATGGAATTCGGTAGCTCATTTGGAAATGCCTTATGTGATTTCGACAATGCCACGTTTCGTAAAAAAAAGCCAAGTCTTCGATGCTCTACCATTGAATGTGTCACCCCCATAATAATATAATATTCGGAAAGTGTGTTTCACTATGACTTGACGGAGACGGGAAAATCCAAAAAGGCTCACTAATGACATTATTTTTTCTCAACACAACTAATCAAAAAGTGGGAGAGAATTGTTAGTTGTCGAAACGGTGAAGGGAAGATGGAATTCGGTAGCTCATTTGGAAATGCCTTATGTGATTTCGACAATGCCACGTTTCGTAAAAAAAAGTCAAGTCTTCGATGCTCTACCATTGAATGTGTCACCCCCATAATAATATAATATTCGGAAAGTGTGTTTCACTATGACTTGACGGAGACGGGAAAATCCAAAAAGGCTCACTAATGGCATTGTTTTTTCTCAACAAAACTAATCAAAAAGTGGGAGAGAATTGTTAGTTGTCGAAACGGTGAAGGGAATATGGAATTCGGTAGGTCATTTAGAAACACGTTATGTGATTCTGACAATGCCAAGTTTCGTAAAAAAAAGTCAAGTCTTTGATGCTCTGCCATTGAAAGTGTCACCCCCATAATAATATAATATTCAGAAAATGTGTTTCACTATGACTTGACGGAGAGGGAAAATCCAAAAAGGCTCACTACTGGCATTGTTTTTTCTCAACAAAACTAATCAAAAAGTGGGAGAGAATTGTTAATTGTCGAAACGGTGAAGGGAAGATGGAATTCGGTAGCTCATTTGGAAATGCCTTATGTGATTTCGACAATGCCACGTTTCGTAAAAAAAAGTCAAGTCTTCGATGCTCTACCATTGAATGTGTCACCCCCATAATAATATAATATTCGGAAAGTGTGTTTCATTATGACTTGACGGAGACGGGAAAATCCAAAAAGGCTCACTAATGACATTTTTTCCTAAAAAAACTAATCAAAAAGTGGAAGAGAATTGTTAGTTGTCGGAACGGTGAAGGGAAGATGGAATTCGGTAGCTCATTTGGAAATGCCTTATGTGATTTCGACAATGCCACGTTTCGTAAAAAAAAGTCAAGTCTTTGATGCTCTGCCATTGAAAGTGTCACCCCCATAATAATATAATATTCGGAAAGTGTGTTTCACTATGATTTGACGGAGAGGGAAAATCCAAAAAGGCTCACTGATGGCATTGTTTTTTCTCAACAAAACTAATCAAAAAGTGGGAGAGAACTGTTAATTGTCGAAACGGTGAAGGGAAGATGGAATTCGGTAGCTCATTTGGAAATGCCTTATGTGATTTCGACAATGCCACGTTTCGTAAAAAAAAGTCAAGTCTTCGATGCTCTACCATTGAATGTGTCACCCCCATAATAATATAATATTCGGAAAGTGTGTTTCACTATGATTTGACGGAGACGGGAAAATCCAAAAAGGCTCACTAATGACATTTTTTCCTAAAAAAACTAATCAAAAAGTGGAAGAGAATTGTTAGTTGTCGAAACGGTGAAGGGAAGATGGAATTCGGTAGCTCATTTGGAAATGCCTCATGTGATTTCGACAATGCCACGTTTCGTAAAAAAAAGTCAAGTCTTTGATGCTCTGCCATTGAAAGTGTCACCCCCATAATAATATAATATTCGGAAAGTGTGTTTCACTATGATTTGACGGAGAGGGAAAATCCAAAAAGGCTCACTGATGGCATTGTTTTTTCTCAACAAAACTAATCAAAAAGTGGGAGAGAACTGTTAATTGTCGAAACGGTGAAGGGAAGATGGAATTCGGTAGCTCATTTGGAAATGCCTTATGTGATTTCGACAATGCCACGTTTCGTAAAAAAAAATCAAGTCTTCGATGCTCTACCATTGAATGTGTCACCCCCATAATAATATAATATTCGGAAAGTGTGTTTCACTATGACTTGACGGAGACGGGAATATCCAAAAAGGCTCACTAATGGCATTGTTTTTTCTCAACAAAACTAATCAAAAAGTGGGAGAGAATTGTTAATTGTCGAAACGGTGAAGGGAAGATGGAATTCGGTAGCTCATTTGGAAATGCCTTATGTGATTTCGACAATGCCACGTTTCGTAAAAAAAAGCCAAGTCTTCGATGCTCTACCATTGAATGTGTCACCCCCATAATAATATAATATTCGGAAAGTGTGTTTCACTATGACTTGACGGAGACGGGAAAATCCAAAAAGGCTCACTAATGGCATTGTTTTTTCTCAACAAAACTAATCAAAAAGTGGAAGAGAATTGTTAGTTGTCGAAACGGTGAAGGGAATATGGAATTCGGTAGGTCATTTAGAAACACGTTATGTGATTCTGACAATGCCAAGTTTCGTAAAAAAAAGTCAAGTCTTCGATGCTCTGCCATTGAATGTATCACCCTTATAATAATATAATATTCGGGAAGTGTGTTTCACTATGACCTGACGGAGAGGGGAATATCCAAAAAGGCTCACTAATGACATTATTTTTTCTCAACAAAACTAATCAAAAAGTGGAAGAGAATTGTTAGTTGTCGAAACGGTGAAGGGAATATGGAATTCGGTAGGTCATTTAGAAACACGTTATGTGATTCTGACAATGCCAAGTTTCGTAAAAAAAAGTCAAGTCTTCGATGCTCTGCCATTGAAAGTGTCACCCCCATAATAATATAATATTCGGAAAGTGTGTTTCACTATGACTTGACGGAGAGAGAAAATCCAAAAAGGCTCACTAATGGCATTGTTTTTTCTCAACAAAACTAATCAAAAAGTGGGAGAGAATTGTTAATTGTCGAAACGGTGAAGGGAAGATGGAATTCGGTAGCTCATTTGGAAATGCCTTATGTGATTTCGACAATGCCACGTTTCGTAAAAAAAAGTCAAGTCTTCGATGCTCTACCATTGAATGTGTCACCCCCATAATAATATAATATTCGGAAAGTGTGTTTCACTATGACTTGACGGAGACGGGAAAATCCAAAAAGGCTCACTAATGGCATTGTTTTTTCTCAACAAAACTAATCAAAAAGTGAGAGTGAATTGTTAATTGTCGAAACGGTGAAGGGAAGATGGAATTCGGTAGCTCATTTGGAAATGCCTTATGTGATTTCGACAATGCCACGTTTCGTAAAAAAAAAGTCAAGTCTTCGATGCTCTGCCATTGAATGTGTCACCCCCCATAATAATATAATATTCGGAAAGTGTGTTTCACTATGACTTGACGGAGACGGGAAAATCCAAAAAGGCTCACTAATGACATTTTTTCCTAAAAAAACTAATCAAAAAGTGGAAGAGAATTGTTAGTTGTCGAAACGGTGAAGGAAATATGGAATTCGGTAGGTCATTTGGAAACGCCTCATGTGATTCCGACAATGCCAAGTTTCGTAAAAAAAAGTCAAGTCTTCGATGCTCTGCCATTGAAAGTGTCACCCCCATAATAATATAATATTTGGAAAGTGTGTTTCACTATGACTTGACGGAGAGAGAAAATCCAAAAAGGCTCACTAATGGCATTGTTTTTTCTCAACAAAACTAATGAAAAAGTGGGAGAGAATTGTTAATTGTCGAAACGGTGAAGGGAAGATGGAATTCGGTAGCTCATTTGGAAATGCCTTATGTGATTTCGACAATGCCACGTTTCGTAAAAAAAAGTCAAGTCTTCGATGCTCTACCATTGAATGTGTCACCCCCCCATAATAATATAATATTCGGAAAGTGTGTTTCACTATGACTTGACGGAGACGGGAAAATCCAAAAAAGCTCACTAATGGCATTGTTTTTTCTCAACAAAACTAATCAAAAAGTGGGAGAGAATTGTTAATTGTCGAAACGGTGAAGGGAAGATGGAATTCGGTAGCTCATTTGGAAATGCCTTATGTGATTTCGACAATGCCACGTTTCGTAAAAAAAAGTCAAGTCTTCGATGCTCTACCATTGAATGTGTCACCCCCATAATAATATAATATTCGGAAAGTGTGTTTCACTATGACTTGACGGAGACGGGAAAATCCAAAAAGGCTCACTAATGGCATTGTTTTTTCTCAACAAAACTAATCAAAAAGTGGGAGAGAATTGTTAGTTGTCGAAACGGTGAAGGGAATATGGAATTCGGTAGGTCATTTAGAAACACGTTATGTGATTCTGACAATGCCAAGTTTCGTAAAAAAAAGTCAAGTCTTTGATTCTCTGCCATTGAAAGTGTCACCCCCATAATAATATAATATTCGGAAAGTGTGTTTCACTATGACTTGACGGAGAGGGAAAATCCAAAAAGGCTCACTAATGACATTGTTTTTTCTCAACAAAACTAATCAAAAAGTGGGAGAGAATTGTTAATTGTCGAAACGGTGAAGGGAAGATGGAATTCGGTAGCTCATTTGGAAATGCCTTATGTGATTTCGACAATGCCACGTTTCGTAAAAAAAAGTCAAGTCTTCGATGCTCTACCATTGAATGTGTCACCCCCATAATAATATAATATTCGGAAAGTGTGTTTCACTATGACTTGACGGAGACGGGAAAATCCAAAAAGGCTCACTAATGGCATTGTTTTTTCTCAACAAAACTAATCAAAAAGTGGGAGAGAATTGTTAGTTGTCGAAACGGTGAAGGGAATATGGAATTCGGTAGGTCATTTAGAAACACGTTATGTGATTCTGACAATGCCAAGTTTCGTAAAAAAAAGTCAAGTCTTTGATTCTCTGCCATTGAAAGTGTCACCCCCATAATAATATAATATTCGGAAAGTGTGTTTCACTATGACTTGACGGAGAGGGAAAATCCAAAAAGGCTCACTAATGACATTGTTTTTTCTCAACAAAACTAATCAAAAAGTGGGAGAGAATTGTTAATTGTCGAAACGGTGAAGGGAAGATGGAATTCGGTAGCTCATTTGGAAATGCCTTATGTGATTTCGACAATGCCACGTTTCGTAAAAAAAAGTCAAGTCTTCGATGCTCTACCATTGAATGTGTCACCCCCATAATAATATAATATTCGGAAAGTGTGTTTCACTATGACTTGACGGAGACGGGAAAATCCAAAAAGGCTCACTAATGGCATTGTTTTTTCTCAACAGAACTAATCAAAAAGTGGGAGAGAATTGTTAATTGTCGAAACGGTGAAGGGAAGATGGAATTCGGTAGCTCATTTGGAAATGCCTTATGTGATTTCGACAATGCCACGTTTCGTAAAAAAAAGCCAAGTCTTCGATGCTCTACCATTGAATGTGTCACCCCCATAATAATATAATATTCGGAAAGTGTGTTTCACTATGACTTGACGGAGACGGGAAAATCCAAAAAGGCTCACTAATGACATTATTTTTTCTCAACAAAACTAATCAAAAAGTGGGAGAGAATTGTTAATTGTCGAAACGGTGAAGGGAAGATGGAATTCGGTAGCTCATTTGGAAATGCCTTATGTGATTTCGACAATGCCACGTTTCGTAAAAAAAAGTCAAGTCTTCGATGCTCTACCATTGAATGTGTCACCCCCATAATAATATAATATTCGGAAAGTGTGTTTCACTATGACTTGACGGAGACGGGAAAATCCAAAAAGGCTCACTAATGGCATTGTTTTTTCTCAACAAAACTAATCAAAAAGTGGGAGAGAATTGTTAGTTGTCGAAACGGTGAAGGGAATATGGAATTCGGTAGGTCATTTAGAAACACGTTATGTGATTCTGACAATGCCAAGTTTCGTAAAAAAAAGTCAAGTCTTTGATGCTCTGCCATTGAAAGTGTCACCCCCATAATAATATAATATTCAGAAAATGTGTTTCACTATGACTTGACGGAGAGGGAAAATCCAAAAAGGCTCACTAATGGCATTGTTTTTTCTCAACAAAACTAATCAAAAAGTGGGAGAGAATTGTTAATTGTCGAAACGGTGAAGGGAAGATGGAATTCGGTAGCTCATTTGGAAATGCCTTATGTGATTTCGACAATGCCACGTTTCGTAAAAAAAAGTCAAGACTTCGATGCTCTACCATTGAATGTGTCACCCCCATAATAATATAATATTCGGAAAGTGTGTTTCATTATGACTTGACGGAGACGGGAAAATCCAAAAAGGCTCACTAATGACATTTTTTCCTAAAAAAACTAATCAAAAAGTGGAAGAGAATTGTAAGTTGTCGGAACGGTGAAGGGAAGATGGAATTCGGTAGCTCATTTGGAAATGCCTTATGTGATTTCGACAATGCCACGTTTCGTAAAAAAAAGTCAAGTCTTTGATGCTCTGCCATTGAAAGTGTCACCCCCATAATAATATAATATTTGGAAAGTGTGTTTCACTATGACTTGACGGAGAGAGAAAATCCAAAAAGGCTCACTAATGGCATTGTTTTTTCTCAACAAAACTAATCAAAAAGTGGGAGAGAATTGTTAATTGTCGAAACGGTGAAGGGAAGATGGAATTCGGTAGCTCATTTGGAAATGCCTTATGTGATTTCGACAATGCCACGTTTCGTAAAAAAAAGTCAAGTCTTCGATGCTCTACCATTGAATGTGTCACCCCCATAATAATATAATATTCGGAAAGTGTGTTTCACTATGACTTGACGGAGACGGGAAAATCCAAAAAGGCTCACTAATGGCATTGTTTTTTCTCAACAAAACTAATCAAAAAGTGGGAGAGAATTGTTAATTGTCGAAACGGTGAAGGGAAGATGGAATTCGGTAGCTCATTTGGAAATGCCTTATGTGATTTCGACAATGCCACGTTTCGTAAAAAAAAGTCAAGTCTTCGATGCTCTACCATTGAATGTGTCACCCCCATAATAATATAATATTCGGAAAGTGTGTTTCACTATGACTTGACGGAGACGGGAAAATCCAAAAAGGCTCACTAATGGCATTGTTTTTTCTCAACAAAACTAATCAAAAAGTGGGAGAGAATTGTTAGTTGTCGAAACGGTGAAGGGAATATGGAATTCGGTAGGTCATTTAGAAACACGTTATGTGATTCTGACAATGCCAAGTTTCGTAAAAAAAAGTCGAGTCTTTGATTCTCTGCCATTGAAAGTGTCACCCCCATAATAATATAATATTCGGAAAGTGTGTTTCACTATGACTTGACGGAGAGGGGAAAATCCAAAAAGGCTCACTAATGACATTGTTTTTTCTCAACAAAACTAATCAAAAAGTGGGAGAGAATTGTTAATTGTCGAAACGGTGAAGGGAAGATGGAATTCGGTAGCTCATTTGGAAATGCCTTATGTGATTTCGACAATGCCACGTTTCGTAAAAAAAAGTCAAGTCTTCGATGCTCTACCATTGAATGTGTCACCCCCATAATAATATAATATTCGGAAAGTGTGTTTCACTATGACTTGACGGAGACGGGAAAATCCAAAAAGGCTCACTAATGGCATTGTTTTTTCTCAACAGAACTAATCAAAAAGTGGGAGAGAATTGTTAATTGTCGAAACGGTGAAGGGAAGATGGAATTCGGTAGCTCATTTGGAAATGCCTTATGTGATTTCGACAATGCCACGTTTCGTAAAAAAAAGCCAAGTCTTCGATGCTCTACCATTGAATGTGTCACCCCCATAATAATTTAATATTCGGAAAGTGTGTTTCACTATGACTTGACGGAGACGGGAAAATCCAAAAAGGCTCACTAATGACATTATTTTTTCTCAACACAACTAATCAAAAAGTGGGAGAGAATTGTTAGTTGTCGAAACGGTGAAGGGAAGATGGAATTCGGTAGCTCATTTGGAAATGCCTTATGTGATTTCGACAATGCCACGTTTCGTAAAAAAAAGTCAAGTCTTCGATGCTCTACCATTGAATGTGTCACCCCCATAATAATATAATATTCGGAAAGTGTGTTTCACTATGACTTGACGGAGACGGGAAAATCCAAAAAGGCTCACTAATGGCATTGTTTTTTCTCAACAAAACTAATCAAAAAGTGGGAGAGAATTGTTAGTTGTCGAAACGGTGAAGGGAATATGGAATTCGGTAGGTCATTTAGAAACACGTTATGTGATTCTGACAATGCCAAGTTTCGTAAAAAAAAGTCAAGTCTTTGATGCTCTGCCATTGAAAGTGTCACCCCCATAATAATATAATATTCAGAAAATGTAATTCACTATGACTTGACGGAGAGGGAAAATCCAAAAAGGCTCACTACTGGCATTGTTTTTTCTCAACAAAACTAATCAAAAAGTGGGAGAGAATTGTTAATTGTCGAAACGGTGAAGGGAAGATGGAATTCGGTAGCTCATTTGGAAATGCCTTATGTGATTTCGACAATGCCACGTTTCGTAAAAAAAAGTCAAGTCTTCGATGCTCTACCATTGAATGTGTCACCCCCATAATAATATAATATTCGGAAAGTGTGTTTCATTATGACTTGACGGAGACGGGAAAATCCAAAAAGGCTCACTAATGACATTTTTTCCTAAAAAAACTAATCAAAAAGTGGAAGAGAATTGTTAGTTGTCGGAACGGTGAAGGGAAGATGGAATTCGGTAGTTCATTTGGAAATGCCTTATGTGATTTCGACAATGCCACGTTTCGTAAAAAAAAGTCAAGTCTTTGATGCTCTGCCATTGAAAGTGTCACCCCCATAATAATATAATATTCGGAAAGTGTGTTTCACTATGATTTGACGGAGACGGGAAAATCCAAAAAGGCTCACTAATGACATTTTTTCCTAAAAAAACTAATCAAAAAGTGGAAGAGAATTGTTAGTTGTCGAAACGGTGAAGGGAAGATGGAATTCGGTAGCTCATTTGGAAATGCCTTATGTGATTTCGACAATGCCACGTTTCGTAAAAAAAAGTCAAGTCTTTGATGCTCTGCCATTGAAAGTGTCACCCCCATAATAATATAATATTCGGAAAGTGTGTTTCACTATGATTTGACGGAGAGGGAAAATCCAAAAAGGCTCACTGATGGCATTGTTTTTTCTCAACAAAACTAATCAAAAAGTGGGAGAGAACTGTTAATTGTCGAAACGGTGAAGGGAAGATGGAATTCGGTAGCTCATTTGGAAATGCCTTATGTGATTTCGACAATGCCACGTTTCGTAAAAAAAAATCAAGTCTTCGATGCTCTACCATTGAATGTGTCACCCCCATAATAATATAATATTCGGAAAGTGTGTTTCACTATGACTTGACGGAGACGGGAATATCCAAAAAGGCTCACTAATGGCATTGTTTTTTCTCAACAAAACTAATCAAAAAGTGGGAGAGAATTGTTAATTGTCGAAACGGTGAAGTGAAGATGGAATTCGGTAGCTCATTTGGAAATGCCTTATGTGATTTCGACAATGCCACGTTTCGTAAAAAAAAGCCAAGTCTTCGATGCTCTACCATTGAATGTGTCACCCCCATAATAATATAATATTCGGAAAGTGTGTTTCACTATGACTTGACGGAGACGGGAAAATCCAAAAAGGCTCACTAATGACATTATTTTTTCTCAACAAAACTAATCAAAAAGTGGGAGAGAATTGTTAATTGTCGAAACGGTGAAGGGAAGATGGAATTCGGTAGCTCATTTGGAAATGCCTTATGTGATTTCGACAATGCCACGTTTCGTAAAAAAAAGTCAAGTCTTCGATGCTCTACCATTGAATGTGTCACCCCCATAATAATATAATATTCGGAAAGTGTGTTTCACTATGACTTGACGGAGACGGGAAAATCCAAAAAGGCTCACTAATGGCATTGTTTTTTTTCAACAAAACTAATCAAAAAGTGGGAGAGAATTGTTAGTTGTCGAAACGGTGAAGGGAATATGGAATTCGGTAGGTCATTTAGAAACACGTTATGTGATTCTGACAATGCCAAGTTTCGTAAAAAAAAGTCAAGTCTTTGATGCTCTGCCATTGAAAGTGTCACCCCCATAATAATATAATATTCAGAAAATGTGTTTCACTATGACTTGACGGAGAGGGAAAATCCAAAAAGGCTCACTAATGGCATTGTTTTTTCTCAACAAAACTAATCAAAAAGTGGGAGAGAATTGTTAATTGTCGAAACGGTGAAGGGAAGATGGAATTCGGTAGCTCATTTGGAAATGCCTTATGTGATTTCGACAATGCCACGTTTCGTAAAAAAAAGTCAAGTCTTCGATGCTCTACCATTGAATGTGTCACCCCCATAATAATATAATATTCGGAAAGTGTGTTTCATTATGACTTGACGGAGACGGGAAAATCCAAAAAGGCTCACTAATGACATTTTTTCCTAAAAAAACTAATCAAAAAGTGGAAGAGAATTGTTAGTTGTCGGAACGGTGAAGGGAAGATGGAATTCGGTAGCTCATTTGGAAATGCCTTATGTGATTTCGACAATGCCACGTTTCGTAAAAAAAAGTCAAGTCTTTGATGCTCTGCCATTGAAAGTGTCACCCCCATAATAATATAATATTCGGAAAGTGTGTTTCACTATGATTTGACGGAGAGGGAAAATCCAAAAAGGCTCACTAATGGCATTGTTTTTTCTCAACAAAACTAATCAAAAAGTGGAAGAGAATTGTTAGTTGTCGAAACGGTGAAGGAAATATGGAATTCGGTAGGTCATTTGGAAACGCCTCATGTGATTCCGACAATGCCAAGTTTCGTAAAAAAAAGTCAAGTCTTCGATGCTCTGCCATTGAAAGTGTCACCCCCATAATAATATAATATTCGGAAAGTGTGTTTCACTATGACTTGACGGAGAGAGAAAATCCAAAAAGGCTCACTAATGGCATTGTTTTTTCTCAACAAAACTAATCAAAAAGTGGGAGAGAAATGTTAATTGTCGAAACGGTGAAGGGAAGATGGAATTCGGTAGCTCATTTGGAAATGCCTTATGTGATTTCGACAATGCCACGTTTCGTAAAAAAAAGTCAAGTCTTCGATGCTCTACCATTGAATGTGTCACCCCCATAATAATATAATATTCGGAAAGTGTGTTTCACTATGACTTGACGGAGACGGGAAAAACCAAAAAGGCTCACTAATGACATTTTTTCCTAAAAAAACTAATCAAAAAGTGGGAGAGAATTGTTAATTGTCGAAACGGTGAAGGGAAGATGGAATTCGGTAGCTCATTTGGAAATGCCTTATGTGATTTCGACAATGCCACGTTTCGTAAAAAAAAGTCAAGTCTTCGATGCTCTGCCATTGAATGTGTCACCCCCCATAATAATATAATATTCGGAAAGTGTGTTTCACTATGACTTGACGGAGACGGGAAAATCCAAAAAGGCTCACTAATGACATTTTTTCCTAAAAAAACTAATCAAAAAGTGGAAGAGAATTGTTAGTTGTCGAAACGGTGAAGGAAATATGGAATTCGGTAGGTCATTTGGAAACGCCTCATGTGATTCCGACAATGCCAAGTTTCGTAAAAAAAAGTCAAGTCTTCGATGCTCTGCCATTGAAAGTGTCACCCCCATAATAATATAATATTCGGAAAGTGTGTTTCACTATGACTTGACGGAGAGAGAAAATCCAAAAAGGCTCACTAATGGCATTGTTTTTTCTCAACAAAACTAATCAAAAAGTGGGAGAGAATTGTTAATTGTCGAAACGGTGAAGGGAAGATGGAATTCGGTAGCTCATTTGGAAATGCCTTATGTAATTTCGACAATGCCACGTTTCGTAAAAAAAAGTCAAGTCTTCGATGCTCTGCCATTGAATGTGTCACCCCCATAATAATATAATATTCGAGAAGTGTGTTTCACTATGACCTGACGGAGAGGGGAATATCCAAAAAGGCTCACTAATGACATTATTTTTTCTCAACAAAACTAATCAAAAAGTGGAAGAGAATTGTTAGTTGTCGAAACGGTGAAGGGAATATGGAATTCGGTAGGTCATTTAGAAACAAGTTATGTGATTCTGACAATGCCAAGCTTCGTAAAAAAAAGTCAAGTCTTTGATGCTCTGCCATTGAAAGTGTCACCCCCATAATAATATAATATTCGGAAAGTGTGTTTCACTATGACTTGACGGTGAGGGAAAATCCAAAAAGGCTCACAATGGCATTGTTTTTTCTCAACAAAACTAATCAAAAAGTGGGAGAGAATTGTTAATTGTCGAAACGGTGAAGGGAAGATGGAATTCGGTAGCTCATTTGGAAATGCCTTATGTGATTTCGACAATGCCACGTTTCGTAAAAAAAAGTCAAGTCTTCGATGCTCTGCCATTGAATGTGTCACCCCCCATAATAATATAATATTCGGAAAGTGTGTTTCACTATGACTTGACGGAGACGGGAAAATCCAAAAAGGCTCACTAATGACATTTTTTCCTAAAAAAACTAATCAAAAAGTGGAAGAGAATTGTTAGTTGTCGAAACGGTGAAGGAAATATGGAATTCGGTAGGTCATTTGGAAACGCCTCATGTGATTCCGACAATGCCAAGTTTCGTAAAAAAAAGTCAAGTCTTCGATGCTCTGCCATTGAAAGTGTCACCCCCATAATAATATAATATTCGGAAAGTGTGTTTCACTATGACTTGACGGAGAGAGAAAATCCAAAAAGGCTCACTAATGGCATTGTTTTTTCTCAACAAAACTAATCAAAAAGTGGGAGAGAATTGTTAATTGTCGAAACGGTGAAGGGAAGATGGAATTCGGTAGCTCATTTGGAAATGCCTTATGTAATTTCGACAATGCCACGTTTCGTAAAAAAAAGTCAAGTCTTCGATGCTCTGCCATTGAATGTGTCACCCCCATAATAATATAATATTCGAGAAGTGTGTTTCACTATGACCTGACGGAGAGGGGAATATCCAAAAAGGCTCACTAATGACATTATTTTTTCTCAACAAAACTAATCAAAAAGTGGAAGAGAATTGTTAGTTGTCGAAACGGTGAAGGGAATATGGAATTCGGTAGGTCATTTAGAAACAAGTTATGTGATTCTGACAATGCCAAGCTTCGTAAAAAAAAGTCAAGTCTTTGATGCTCTGCCATTGAAAGTGTCACCCCCATAATAATATAATATTCGGAAAGTGTGTTTCACTATGACTTGACGGTGAGGGAAAATCCAAAAAGGCTCACAATGGCATTGTTTTTTCTCAACAAAACTAATCAAAAAGTGGGAGAGAATTGTTAATTGTCGAAACGGTGAAGGGAAGATGGAATTCGGTAGCTCATTTGGAAATGCCTTATGTGATTTCGACAATGCCACGTTTCGTAAAAAAAAGTCAAGTCTTCGATGCTCTGCCATTGAATGTGTCACCCCCATAATAATATAATATTCGGGAAGTGTGTTTCACTATGACCTGACGGAGAGGGGAATATCCAAAAAGGCTCACTAATGACATTATTTTTTCTCAACAAAACTAATCAAAAAGTGGAAGAGAATTGTTAGTTGTCGAAACGGTGAAGGGAATATGGAATTCGGTAGGTCATTTAGAAACACGTTATGTGATTCTGACAATGCCAAGTTTCGTAAAAAAAAGTCAAGTCTTTGATGCTCTGCCATTGAAAGTGTCACCCCCATAATAATATAATATTCGGAAAGTGTGTTTCACTATGATTTGACGGAGAGGGAAAATCCAAAAGGCTCACTAATGGCATTGTTTCTTCTCAACAAAACTAATCAAAAAGTGGGAGAGAATTGTTAATTGTCGAAACGGTGAAGGGAAGATGGAATTCGGTAGCTCATTTGGAAATGCCTTATGTGATTTCGACAATGCCACGTTTCGTAAAAAAAAGTCAAGTCTTCGATGCTCTACCATTGAATGTGTCACCCCCATAATAATATAATATTCGGAAAGTGTGTTTCACTATGACCTGACGGAGAGGGGAATATCCAAAAAGGCTCACTAATGACATTATTTTTTCTCAACAAAACCAATCAAAAAGTGGAAGAGAATTGTTAGTTGTCGAAACGGTGAAGGGAATATGGAATTAGGTAGGTCATTTAGAAACACGTTATGTGATTCTGACAATGCCAAGTTTCGTAAAAAAAAGTCAAGTCTTCGATGCTCTGCCATTGAAAGTGTCACCCCCATAATAATATAATATTCGGAAAGTGTGTTTCACTATGACTTGACGGAGACGGGAAAATCCAAAAAGGCTCACTAATGGCATTGTTTTTTCTCAACAAAACTAATCAAAAAGTGGGAGAGAATTGTTAATTGTCGAAACGGTGAAGGGAAGATGGAATTCGGTAGCTCATTTGGAAATGCCTTATGTAATTTCGACAATGCCACGTTTCGTAAAAAAAAGTCAAGTCTTCGATGCTCTGCCATTGAATGTGTCACCCCCATAATAATATAATATTCGAGAAGTGTGTTTCACTATGACCTGACGGAGAGGGGAATATCCAAAAAGGCTCACTAATGACATTATTTTTTCTCAACAAAACTAATCAAAAAGTGGAAGAGAATTGTTAGTTGTCGAAACGGTGAAGGGAATATGGAATTCGGTAGGTCATTTAGAAACAAGTTATGTGATTCTGACAATGCCAAGCTTCGTAAAAAAAAGTCAAGTCTTTGATGCTCTGCCATTGAAAGTGTCACCCCCATAATAATATAATATTCGGAAAGTGTGTTTCACTATGACTTGACGGTGAGGGAAAATCCAAAAAGGCTCACAATGGCATTGTTTTTTCTCAACAAAACTAATCAAAAAGTGGGAGAGAATTGTTAATTGTCGAAACGGTGAAGGGAAGATGGAATTCGGTAGCTCATTTGGAAATGCCTTATGTGATTTCGACAATGCCACGTTTCGTAAAAAAAAGTCAAGTCTTCGATGCTCTGCCATTGAATGTGTCACCCCCATAATAATATAATATTCGGGAAGTGTGTTTCACTATGACCTGACGGAGAGGGGAATATCCAAAAAGGCTCACTAATGACATTATTTTTTCTCAACAAAACTAATCAAAAAGTGGAAGAGAATTGTTAGTTGTCGAAACGGTGAAAGGAATATGGAATTCGGTAGGTCATTTAGAAACACGTTATGTGATTCTGACAATGCCAAGTTTCGTAAAAAAAAGTCAAGTCTTTGATGCTCTGCCATTGAAAGTGTCACCCCCATAATAATATAATATTCGGAAAGTGTGTTTCACTATGATTTGACGGAGAGGGAAAATCCAAAAGGCTCACTAATGGCATTGTTTTTTCTCAACAAAACTAATCAAAAAGTGGGAGAGAATTGTTAATTGTCGAAACGGTGAAGGGAAGATGGAATTCGGTAGCTCATTTGGAAATGCCTTATGTGATTTCGACAATGCCACGTTTCGTAAAAAAAAGTCAAGTCTTCGATGCTCTACCATTGAATGTGTCACCCCCATAATAATATAATATTCGGAAAGTGTGTTTCACTATGACCTGACGGAGAGGGGAATATCCAAAAAGGCTCACTAATGACATTATTTTTTCTCAACAAAACCAATCAAAAAGTGGAAGAGAATTGTTAGTTGTCGAAACGGTGAAGGGAATATGGAATTCGGTAGGTCATTTAGAAACACGTTATGTGATTCTGACAATGCCAAGTTTCGTAAAAAAAAGTCAAGTCTTCGATGCTCTGCCATTGAAAGTGTCACCCCCATAATAATATAATATTCGGAAAGTGTGTTTCACTATGACTTGACGGAGACGGGAAAATCCAAAAAGGCTCACTAATGACATTTTTTCCTAAAAAAACTAATCAAAAAGTGGAAGAGAATTGTTAGTTGTCGAAACGGTGAAGGAAATATGGAATTCGGTAGGTCATTTGGAAACGCCTCATGTGATTCCGACAATGCCAAATTTCCTAAAAAAAAGTCAAGTCTTCGATGCTCTGCCATTGAAAGTGTCACCCCCATAATAATATAATATTCGGAAAGTGTGTTTCACTATGACCTGACGGAGAGGGGAATATCCAAAAAGGCTCACTAATGACATTATTTTTTCTCAACAAAACTAATCAAAAAGTGGGAGAGAATTGTTAATTGTCGAAACGGTGAAGGGAAGATGGAATTCGGTAGCTCATTTGGAAATGCCTTATGTGATTTCGACAATGCCACGTTTCGTAAAAAAAAGTCAAGTCTTCGATGCTCTGCCATTGAATGTGTCACCCCCCATAATAATATAATATTCGGAAAGTATGTTTCACTATGACTTGACGGAGACGGGAAAATCCAAAAAGGCTCACTAATGACATTTTTTCCTAAAAAAACTAATCAAAAAGTGGAAGAGAATTGTTAGTTGTCGAAACGGTGAAGGAAATATGGAATTCGGTAGGTCATTTGGAAACGCCTCTTGTGATTCCGACAATGCCAAGTTTCGTAAAAAAAAGTCAAGTCTTCGATGCTCTGCCATTGAAAGTGTCACCCCCATAATAATATAATATTCGGAAAGTGTGTTTCACTATGACTTGACGGAGAGAGAAAATCCAAAAAGGCTCACTAATGGCATTGTTTTTTCTCAACAAAACTAATCAAAAAGTGGGAGAGAATTGTTAATTGTCGAAACGGTGAAGGGAAGATGGAATTCGGTAGCTCATTTGGAAATGCCTTATGTAATTTCGACAATGCCACGTTTCGTAAAAAAAAGTCAAGTCTTCGATGCTCTGCCATTGAATGTGTCACCCCCATAATAATATAATATTCGAGAAGTGTGTTTCACTATGACCTGACGGAGAGGGGAATATCCAAAAAGGCTCACTAATGACATTATTTTTTCTCAACAAAACTAATCAAAAAGTGGAAGAGAATTGTTAGTTGTCGAAACGGTGAAGGGAATATGGAATTCGGTAGGTCATTTAGAAACAAGTTATGTGATTCTGACAATGCCAAGCTTCGTAAAAAAATGTCAAGTCTTTGATGCTCTGCCATTGAAAGTGTCACCCCCATAATAATATAATATTCGGAAAGTG